>NC_092719.1:16970623-17283123 GCF_047496885.1 Scyliorhinus torazame | reverse complement strand
GCTAAATTGCCCTTAGTGTCTAAAAATGTTAGGTGGGGTTACTGGGTTATGAGGATAAGGTGGAGGCGTGGCTTTAAGTTGGGTTCTCTTTCCAAGGGCCGGTGCAGACTGGATCGGCCCAATGGCCTCCTTCTGCACTGTAGATTCTATGATGAACCTGTACATCTTTGGAGTTTGGGAGGAAACCCACGCAGATACAGGGGCAATGTGCAAACTCCACATAGCCAATAACCCGAGGTCGGAATTGAATCTGAGTCCCTGGCGCCTGTGAGGCAACAGTGCTAACCACTGTGCCGCTCCAGCATTGTTTGCCTTGTGTTCATCTACTTTTCGTGGACAGAAGGATGCTGATGATGTTGTCTAACCATGATGTTCCTTGAAGGAGTGAAGTCACTTCAGCATGTGAGCAAGTCTTGTTGGTGAGCTGATCACGAAATGGATCCCACGTTGACGAGCTGGATTGTCCCAATTGCTGGAAGAATGTGCAAATCAGCTGTGGCTCATTGGGTACCGCTCTTGTCTCCGAGTCAGAGTTTGTGGGTTCAAGCCCCACTCCAGAGTCTGGAGGACAGATTCGGCGCAGTACTGAGCGAGTGTTTCCACAAACATTCAATCTCTCCACCACTGAGGCACAGTGGCAGAGTGCGTACCGTCTACGGTGGGGTCTTTCAAAGTGCAAATTGTGACTCGTGGGTGGGTCATGGGCGGGTGTTGGGAGAGTCGTGGAGCTATTGGTCGCGGCATTCCCGCGGTGGTCCCAATCCCGGGAGAAACGCCCGACGGCTGCTCCCGGCATTTGTATTGAGAATGGTGGTCGCTGCCGCCTTTTAAATGAGAAGGCAGTCTTCCGGCCAGAAGGGGGCAGCAGTGAGCAGGTCACGCACCCTGCACATACATGTGATGTCAAGCACCCTCTATGTGCGTGCTTTTGCCGCCAAATCACAGGGGAATGTTTCTTCCATGTTGGCAAGCAAGGCAAGAGGACTGTGAAGATGAATAATTTTCGTACAAGTAAGAAACGGCCTGAGACACAAATAGGCCTTGTATTTACTGGCCAGAATTTCACATGTTAATTTGCTGGAGAGAGCTGTTTGTAGAGAGTGCAGGCCAGGTCAGAACTCCAGGGCCTCGCCTCTGGTTAAAAGCCTACAAAGGAGAAACCTAACTTTTGATCAGTGTAAAGATGATTTGTTGTGGGATAACTTTGTCAATTGTGCCAATGCAAATGAGGATGCAAAGCCCATGTGTGTTATATATAAGGAAGTACTGGTAAATGATAGGAGAAGTTTCAGATTTTGAAAGAGAAGTGGTGGGTGAAAAATTCCTTTTGACATTGAGACCCTAGATTCTGTTATTTACTCATAGCTGACTGCGAATGGAAAGACTACGCTGCTGTACCTGACCTGTGATAGCACATTAAAAACACACCAAAAGCCAATGAAGCTGCCCACATTCTGGAGTACCATCTCCAAAGAGTACCCAGTGTTGGGTAAAACAAACATTTTGATGCCATTGCCTTAATGACGACCTAAGGTTGGATTTTCCGTTCTCACAGAGATAAAGACGGCACAAAGGAGCTGGCTGCAGTCTGCACCTGACATGCACATAGCCCTCTCCTTCTGTGAACCTGATTGGAGTGAGACCCTGAGGACCAAGCAGGCTCCCCTTTCGCATGAAAGGCATGGGTCGCGACGGTCAGCCGGTTGGCACAAGTGGGTCCCGGGGAAAAAAAATGTTTTAAAAACACTCATCTACACGATGCACTGTAGGAGCTCACCAAGGCTCCTTAGGCAGCACCTTCTAAACCCATGACCATCTAGAAGAACAAGGGCAGCAGGTACCTGGGAACGCCGCCACCTGTGTGTTCATCACCCTGACTTGGAAATGTCTTGGCGTCTCTTCACTGTCGCTGGGGCAAAATCCTGCAACTCTATCCCTAACAGCACCGTGGGCGTACCTACACCTCAGGGACTGTAACAGTTAAAGAAGAGCGCTCATCACTACCTTCTCTAGGACAACTAGGGATGGGCAAGCGAGTGCTGGTCTAGCGAGTAACGTCCAAAATCCATAAATTAATTTTTAAAAAATGATCCCTCAGTCAACATCACTAAAAACCGATGATCTGGTCATTAATATTTGAGAGACTTTGTTGTGCATAAATTGGCTGCTGTTCCGTGCATTGCACCAGTGAGTACATTTCAAGAGTACTAAAATTTGATGTAACGTGGTTTGGGACATACTGATCTTGTGCTGTTAAATGCAAGGTTCTTTCTATTAGACGAGAAGAGGTTAGTTTCTGGCCACATGCAGATGACTGGGAGGTTACTGTGAAAGGGTTAACGTTTTGGGGGGCCGGGGAGATTGATGAGTCAAAGACAATGGACCGAAGCGCAGATTGAATCCTTTAGGTTGAATTAAATCAACGCCGTCCAGCATAATGTTCAATGATTTCTTACAGATTTCAACAGAGGCCCTTGAACGTCAAAGAGAAAATAGGATTAGCGCAGGTTAAAATGGAAATAATTTGTGAGGCATTTGATTTACACTTTGATCTCAGAATCAAAAATCAGATCTGTCATCTAAGCATTGAAACTTTGTTCTGTGAGTAAGCAGTGCGATTAAGGCTCAGTGGAAGGAGGGGTAGCAATGAAAGAGTTGAGGGTGTCTCACTTACACATGCAATGATGTGCCTGGTTTGCTAATGAACACACAGGCAGTCATGAATACTGATTCACAAACTCGGGGTGTCTCCTGTGGTATAGGAGAGGGCCATGGGGATTTCTGGGGGAGGTCGGAGCTACAGTGACCCATGATGTCCTGTAATGCTGCCCAGGCTTCCTGCTTGCGCATGTCCCTCCCGTGTGCATCGCCCTCCTTTTGATCCCCAGCACACTTCGCACTGGCAAAGAGAGATTCAACCATTTTGAGCCCTTTAACTCAGTCCGCGGCGTTTTTTTTAATCCAAGGACTCAAAGGAAGCTTCCCAGGAGGTGCTGTTTTGCCAAAAAGGCTGGCAGCTCATTCAAAAACAAATGCAAAGCTATCGAGGCCAATGACCGAGGTACTGAAAACCAGACCAAACCACAGTTTTATATTTCAAAAGCCTGTCACTTGAAAGAGAGGAGAAAGTATGAGACTCCATGCAATGTGGGAGAATGAGAAGGCTCCAGTGCAATCAATTGGATTTCAAGACCAAATAAAGATGTGCGTAGTCTGTGGCGCATATGGAGTAGCCTAGTTGACACTTTGTGGAGGAAAAGGGTTCATTGTAGCATAGTAACGATAGGAACACTTGCAATGAAGAGGTTGGGGGATGGAAGGGTCTGGGGTTTTCTGATGAAACAATCTCCTCTCCCCAGACTTGTTGGATAGTTACGCCATGCAATTTGGTGCAAAGTTCGATCCCTGGATGTACGATCTCGATGTGCCGGAGTTAGGGAGCACAAAATACATTGGACTGGATGATTGTCTCTAAGATCAGATAATCCTACTGAAGAGCGAGGTAACCAGTAACTGGTGAGGGCAGGAATATAAAAGCAGGGATGTACTTCTGAAGCTTTATAAAGCATTAGTTAGGCCCCGTTTAGAATACTGTGAGCAATTTTGGGCCCCACACCTCAGGAAGGACATACTGGCACTGGAGCGGGTCCAGCGTAAATTCACACGGATGATCCCAGGAATGGTAGGCCTAACATACGATGAACGTCTGAGGATCCTGGGATTATATTCATTGGCGTTTAGGAGGTTGAGGGGAGATCTAATAGAAACTTACAAGATAATGAATGGCTTAGATAGGGTGGACATAGGGAAGTTGTTTCCATTAGCAGGGGAGACTAGGACCTGGGGGCACAGCCTTAGAATAAAAGGGAGTCACTTTAGAACAGAGATGAGGAGAAATTTCTTCAGCCGTAGAGTGGTGGGTCTGTGGAATTCATTGCCACAGAAGGCGGTGGAGGCCGGGACGTTGAGTGTCTTTAAGACAGAAGCTGATAAATTCTTGATTTCTCGAGGAATTAAGGGCTATGGAGAGAGAGCGGGTAAATGGTGTTGAGTACCCAGCTGCTGCTGACCAGCTCTCACCTGAGGTCAGTTGGAGTTAAGTGTCGATTCTGTTGAAATGATCTCCTGGCATGAATCAGCAGGTAGACTATTATTGGGCGGGTGTGGGGGGGGGTGCGAAACTTGCTTCTCCTTTGCTCAGGTGGATGTGAAAGATCGCATGGCCACTATTTTGAAGAAGAGCGTGAATTATTATCCCCAGTGTCCCGCCCAATGTTTATCCTTCAAGTGAGACAAGAACACGACAATTAGGAGCAGAAGGAGATGACACTAAATTCAGATTATCTGTTCATTATTACATTACTGTCTGTGGGATCTTGCTGTGTGCAATCTGGCTGCCTGGATCCCTACGTTACGAAGGTGACCGCGCTTCGAAGCTCCTTCATTGGCTGCAAATACTTTTAAGATGTCCGGACAGAAACGCAAGTTCATTCCAATTCATAGTGAAGGAAAGGATGGAGTTTTGTTTTGCTGAGAACATTTCAAGCAGCCAGCAATTCCTCACCTGACGCCTCAGCGCACTAAGGCTAAGGAGGTGCCTTTCGGACAGCATTTGCTGATTGTGCTGCTGAAGCGTTTGAAGTGCCTCGCCTACGTTTGATTGAGTCTGGCTGCACGGTGAGCGCTGAATAAGAATGACTTGCGGTCAGGGCAGCACGGTGGCGCAGTGGTTAGCACTGCAGTCTGACGGCGCTGAGGTCCCAGGTTCAATCCTGGCTCTGGGTTACTGTCCGTGTGGAGTTTGCACATTCTCCCCGTGTTTGCGTGGGTTTCGCCCCCACAACCCAAAGATGTGCAGAGTAGGTGGATTGAACACGCTAAATTGCCTCTTAATTGGAAAAATGAATTGGGTATTCTAAATTTTTTAAAAAAGAATGACTTGCGGTCATCGAAAATCTCGGCAACCCTTCAGCTGATTAACAGACATAGCGGCACTGACGGACAGTCAGGCATACAACTTTACGTCAGTTGTCAACGGGGCTGGGTTTAGAATCCCTCGAGCCTGGAAGATCAATGAGTGATCGGATTGAGGTGCTCAAAAACGGGTTAAGTGATTCGACAGGGAACCTGGAGTGAAACCTATTCTTCTGGTGGTAGAATGTGGAAAGAGGGGGGCATTAAAGGGCAAGACCATTCAGAGGTGATGGCAAGAACATTCTTTCCCCCGCCAAAGGCTGTTGAGACGAGGGACCAGCTGAACATTTCAAAGATTGACAGAATTTTGTATTAAAGGTTACAGAGCTGTGGAGGATATCTACAGATTAGCCATGGACCGGTGGAACAGGCTTGAGGCTGAGTGCCTGTACCTGTTGCAAAGCTCTCTCGTTCATCCCGCTTATCACATCTCTCTCTCTCTCTGATGGGAAATGGGCTCAATGTAATATAATTCCCAGTGTAAAAACACCCGAGTGTCTTATTATGTATTCTCCTTCATCTCTCCCCCCCCCTCCCCCGTGGCCCCCATTCTTGTCCATCCCAATGCCACCCCCCAATGAATAATGTTATTATTGCAGTTTTTAAAAACAAATATGTGTCACATTGAGAAAAAAAATGCACTTAATTGTTCCTTTTTGTTCTGTTTCCTCTCCCTTGTGTTGCTAAAGGTCAGTGTTTTTGGAAGGGTGACAGTTTAGTTGGTACTAGATAGGAAAAGTCATTGTTCGAGCCCATCACCGTTATAAAAGAGAATGAAGAGAGCTTTATCGGGATTCATTGGCTTGGATGAGTGGCTTGCAACAAGTTGCATTCATAAGAACATAAGAAGTAGGAGCAGGAGTCGGCAATCCAGCCCCTTGAGCCGACTCCACCATTCAACACCATCGTGGCTGATCTCCTTTCTGTCTCAACTTAACTTTCCTGCCCGTTCTCCAGAACCCTACAACCCATTACTAATTAAAAACATGTTCATCTCCTCCTTAAATTTACTCACTGTCCCGGCATCCACCGCACTGTGGGGGAGAGAATTTCACAGATTCACCATCCTTTGAGAGAAGGAAACATCCACTCTATGTCTACATTGTCAATACCTTTTACCAGCTTATATACTTCTATTAGATCTCCTCTCATTCTTCTGAACTCCAGAGAGCATAGGCCTTAACCTCTCAATCCTCTTCATAAGACACACCCCTGGGCGGGATTCTCCCATTCGGCGGCAGAGTGTCCACGCCGCCGGAAACACCGTCGCATTTCACGACGGCATGAACTTAACTTGTGAACCGATTCTGGACCCTACAGGGGGCGAGCATGGCGCTGGAACGGTTCACGCCGCTCCAGCTTCCCATCCCGGCGCGAACTGTGCGCCGCGGGATCCGCGCATGCACAGTGGTGCCGGCGCCAACCCGCGCATGCGCGGTGCCCTCCCTCAACGCGCCGGCCCCGACGCAACGTGGCGCGGGAGTTCAGGGACCGGCGCGGAAGAAAATAGGCCCGGGGAGTGAGAGGCCGGCCCGCCGATCGGTGGGTCCCGATCGTGGGCCGGGCCCCATCGGAGGTCAGAGCTCCCAACCCCCACAGGCTGCCTCCCCCCCCGACCCTGCGCGCAGAGTTCCTGCCGGCTGCGACCAGGTGTGGACGGCGCCGGCGGGACTCTGCCTTTTTAGAGCGGCCGCTCGGCCCATTCGGGCCGGAGAATCGGCGGCCCAGCCGCGTACAGCGGCCTGCGACCGGTGCCACGCCAAATGCGTGCTGGCGGCGGGGCGACGTGGCCCGGTTGCGGGGATTCTCCGGCCCGGCCCTGGGCTGGGAGAATTCCTCCCCCTAATTCTGGAATCAGTCTAGTGAATCTCCTTTGAACTGCCTCAATGTAGCTACTTGCCTCCTCATACGGGTAACTTCCAATTGAACTGCTTCCCAATGGCGTGTTTTCGTTTTAGAGCAGTTTTCACGTAAGGGAAGGTTTTCGAATAGTGCTGACAGTTGCCACCTGGATTTTTGGTTTGCAAGTTAGGAATGATTAATGTTTTCAAACCCCATTCTCACTTATTGTGCATTTTTTTCACATAAAATTCTCTTATCAAAGTACATACTGCGCTTCAAAGGGTATTTCTGATGAAGACAGAAATATCCAGTACTGTGCAGTGCAGTACTAAACACTGTAGTGTGCTGTATATATTACTGTATGTCATTGCAACAAGTTAAATTGTTTCTGTAATACTTTCTCACAACAGTATGTGATTAATATAAATTTTTCAAACTGCATTTCATAACCGAGAACTGTACATCACTGCGTGTGTGTTTAAGGAACTTGCTAATATTCAATTTACTTCAGTTAGTTAGCAAGTCAGATGGCAATGAATCTTCGACAGATTCGCTCAGCTAACCTTCAATCTCCACCATGCTTTAAATTCCAGTTTTCACAAAGCACATCTTCCCATTTTATAGGTGAGTCGCAGAAACAATTTTCCTAACGTTCTGTTCCTTATTCATGCATATCTCTGTTTAATTTATAGGCTTTTATCTAATAATTGTAGGTCAGGAAGGTAACGTTTCCCTTCTTACAGGTTTTCCTGGAGGAAAATTATTTTTGTTTCACGCATTTTCATTTAGCACCTCGTTTTTTTCTGAAGGCATTATAGAATCATAGAATTTACAGTGCAGAAGGAGGCCAGTCGGCCCATCGAATCTGCACCGGCCCTTCGAAAGAGCACCCTACTCAAGCCCACGCCTCCACCCTATCCCTGTAACTCAGTAACCCCACCTAATCATTGGACAGTAAGGGCAATTTAGCATGGCCAATCCACCTAACCTGCACATCTTTGGACTGTGGGAGGAAATCGGAGCACCCGGAGGAAACCCAGGCACACACAGGGAGAACGCGCAGACTCCGCACAGACAGTGACCCAAGCCGGGAATCGAACCTGGGACCCTGGAGCTGTGAAGCAACTGTGCTAACCGCTGTGCTACCATGCTGCCCTCGAGGTACGGTAACTGAAGGGCAACTGCACAGCACCTTTAGCGTTGGGAAACAGCGCAGAATCGCTTCGCAGGAATGTTAGGAAACAAAATCAGACACTTAAAGTGAAATTTTACAGGTGGTCAAAAGGGTAGATTTTAAGGAGCTTCTTCAATGGAGGAAAGAGGGATAGAGAGGCAGCTGGAAGCATGGCTGCCAAAGGTGGATGTGGTGTTCTTTGTGTTGCTAATCTTTGAAAGGTTGACGTAGTGTTCACAAAGCCCACAAATAGCTTTAAATTGAACAAAGCTATAAATTTATTAACACTACTTATTTGGATTCAACACTTACTCTTATATAATACACAGTTGATAATAAACATATAATCTATACTCACCTACTACTAATCTCTGCACCATACAATAACTATGATCTGCTCTCACTCACACTATCTTTCCTTCAGTCTGTTCTCTAGCTTTCTCCTCAACCTCTCACCCACAAGGCTTTGCATCAATGTCTTATATGTCTGTACATCTAGCTCCCTCTCGTGGTCGATTTAGACATTTCATTAACCCTTGCAGTTCTTACATTTATGATAATGTCGCAGTGGAGTCATGATGATTGTGGAAGCATGGGAGGCCAGTGTTGCAGGAGCCAGAGAATTCCCAAGAGAAGCTGCCTGAAGGCCCTCGGCTCCTGAATTCCATCCTTAAACCTCCCCGCCTCTTAGGCTGTCATTGTTGCTTTTCCCTCTGGAGTTCTCTAATAGCTGTGTTAGTGTCACTTTGGTGACAGGCCCCAGTTATGCGCAGGAGGGGGGGAAATCCGAGGGAGTGCACCCCTTTTGTTGTGCAATGCTGCGAAAAGAGCTGACCTAATGAAATGCAGAATACGGAGTTTCTGGTGCTCAATATCACTGCACAATGGCAGAGTAAATGAGCCATTAGGCTGGCTTCCCGGAGGCTGTTCCTTTTAAAAGCAACTTGAGAATATTTCTAAGGAGCGTAGAACAGCTGCACATTGTATTATTACTAGCGTTGGATTCTTCGAGTGAGAGCTGCTTGTATGAGCCTGTCCCTAGCTTTCATTACTGACTCAGCTAATGAATAAAGCACTCTGAGTTGTATCGTTGTCTAATTCACTCGCTGCTTTGTCTCGCTGATCAATAAAACATGTAAACATACTTCTTCAGTTGTAAGGGAGAGCATTGCTTTTTTTTTTTGCGCGGGGTTGTACATTTGGGTGAATTATTTAAATGCAAACTCTGCTCCTTGGAGGCCACCGTTGGGATTGTGAAATTTAAATTTGGATCATTTTCAAGTTCCTGTTTGTGTTTTTGCCTTTCCCAGGAGAGTACCTGGATCGGGTGGGTGGGTGGGAGAGGGAAGAAATGTCCTGTCGTGATGCTGGAGCTACCCTGAAGTGTGCAGCAGGCACAGTGGACCAGCCCAGAAAAAGAGGAAATTGCATTTATATAGCGCCTTTCATAACTGTGGGGTGTTCCAAAGTCCTTTACAACCAGTGAAATAATTTTGAAGTGTTGTCACTGTTGTGATGTAGGGCGAGATCGTGCGGCTGTTAATGCCGGCCGGATCTTCCCACCAATGACGCATTCCCGTCGCGAGTTTCTAGATGGCGTGGGGTGGATTCAATGGGACAATATTTATCCTTATCAAACACTTAAAAAGAAACCCCAGAATATCTTTTAATTAAATTTACAGGATGTGGGTGCCACTTGACTAGGCCAGAATCTATTGCCGCCCTGTCAGAGGATCCCGCTGACGGCCAACACTGAGAAACATGCCTTGGGGAGGCCAGAGAATCTCGCCCACAATGTGCACCGCAAACCCTCGTTGCTTGGGGGTTAAATATGACCAGAGTATCTGTGCTCTTCTCAATGGTGTCTCTGGATTTCTTATGCCCCCTGAGAGGGCAGACAGAGCCTCGATTTGTTGCCTCTTCTGAAAGACAGCGCTCCCTCATTACTGCACCAGAGTGTTAGCCTGGATCTGGAAGCTAAAGTCCTCTGGGACTTGAACCTGCGGCCTTCTGATTCAGAGAGCTGGCTGGCACCCATTCATCTCAGACTTCAGTCTGAATGAGGTGAGAGCTTGGCAAAGCTCAGCTTGTGAGGTTTGGAGTTTCCCCGGACAGTGGGTTTGTGATCTGAGCCATGCTGCTATTGATGTGTCCTGACGGGCGGAGAGAGAGGGATCTGGGAACAGTGGAGTCTTGAAGGACTCATCACCCCTCTCTCCTGCCTCAGTAAATGGCGTGTGGCCTGCGCAGATCAAATAAATGTTACTGAAGGAAAGAAATGAGAGAACACAATTGTCGGCAGCAATTTTCTGAAAGTAATCTCACAGAGAGGACCAGTAATGGCAGCTTCCCACAACTCGCATTTAGCTTGTGACAGGAAATCTGATGATTATGGACAATATCTATCCTGAATTAACACCTTGAAAAAGACGCATCACCTGGTCATTGCTGTTTGCTCTGTACAAATTGGTGGATAGATTGGCAAATGATTTGAGGGCAGCACAATAAGATTGTCCCCAAAAGGTTCTGTTGGTTCAGATATTGAGTCCCTGAGACATCGTGACCAAGAAGGCCTTGAGTTTGTTCCGAGGTCAGTACTAAGTTTGCTGACCTCTGATCGCGACGCGGGATGTTACAACAGGCTCGAGGTTGGTGCCCCTGAGTTAGAGCTAAGGAAAGTTAGATGGAATTCCTGGTTCAGTTCGCTATCCACTTGCCACATGCGCAGACTTGACTGGGATTGGATCAGCAGTGATTGAGTTAGGCCAGACACTCCTCCTGCACTGCTGAGGGAGCAGTGCACTGTCGTGGGTGCCGTTTTTCAGATTAAAAGTTAAACCTGTCCTTTCTGGTGAATGTGAAAGAGTCTACGGTACTCTTACGAAGAAGAGAAAGGGAGTACTGCTTGGTGTCCTGGACTAATCCTTAACCAACACTTAATAATAATAATAATATTCATTATTGTCACAAGAAAGGCTTACGTTAACACAGCAATGACGTTACTGTGAAAAGCCCCTAGTCTCCACACTCCGGCGCTTGTTTGGGTACACAGTGTGAGAATTCAGAATGTCCAATTCATCTAACAAGCACGTCTTTCGAGACTTGTGGGAGAAAACCGGAGCACCCGGAGGAAACCCACGCAGACACGGGGAGAACGTGCAGACTCCACACAGACAGTGACCCAAGCCGGGAATCGAACCCAAGCCTCTGGCGTTGTGAAGCAACAGTGCTAGCCACTGTGCCCATAACAGAATATCTCTTAATTTATCATAGAATCATAGAGTTTACAGTGCAGCAGGAAGCCATTCGGCCCATCGAGTCTGCACCGGCCCTTGGAAAGAGCACCCAACTGAAGTCCACCCCATCCCCATAACCCAGTAACCTTTTTGGACACTAAGGACAATTTATCATGGCCAATCAACCTAACCTGCCCATCTTTGGACTGTGGGAGGAAACCGGAGCACCCGGAGGAAACCCACGCAGACATTGGATGTGGGCGTCACTGGCTGGGTCAGCATTTATTGTCATCTGGCCATCATCTCATTGCTGCATCTCCTCTTCAACACTTCAAAAGTACTCGGGCGCTGGATAACCCGCTGGGCCATGGGAAGCACCCTAGGCATTCCAATGTTTTTCTATTCAGGGAGAAAAGTAGAACTGTTTTTTAAAAATAGGAAAGCGATTCTTCTCCTCACCTATCCTATAAGTTGTACAAGGCAGAACATGAGCTGCTTTGTTGCCATTCTGAGCCTAGGTAAAACATCCAGGTTAGAGTTGCAGCCTGAATCTGTGCGTGCCCGCCTGCCACCTCACCCTCATGCTCACAGCTAGTAAAGATCTGTGCTGATGCCAAACCCTCAAGAGCCTGCTCTGTCTGTTTTTTATTATACGGCAGTAACAATTCTGTGATTCTATATCCATCTTGGCTTTTACAGCCGAAACTCAATGTTTGGGTTATGGTTAGTAAATTCCACTTTATTTTGTTAGAGTCACAGAGTCATGGCTGTTTACAGCATGGAAACAGGCCCTTCGGCCCAGCTTGTCCATGCCGCACAGTTTCTATCCCTGAGCTAGTCCCACTTGCCCGCATTTGGCCCATATCCCTCTATACCCACCCTGCCCATGTAATTGTCTAATTGCTTTTTAAAGGAAAAAATTGTACCCGCCTCTACCACTGCCTCTGGCAACTCATTCCAGATACTCACCACCCTCTGTATGAAGAAATTTCCCCTCTGGTCTCATTTGTATCTCCCCCCTCTCACCTTGAACCTATGCCCTTCAGTTCTACAATCCTCTACCTTTGGGAAAAGATGTTGACTATCTATCTTATCTATGCTCCTCATTGTTTTATAGACCTCTATAAGATCATCCCAAACCCTCCTACACTCCAGCAAAAGAGTCCCAGCCTATCCAGCCTCTCCTTATAACCCAGACCATCAAGCCCTGGTAGCATCCTCATAAATATCTTCTGCACTCTTTCTAGTTTAACAATATCCTTCCTATAATAGGGTGACCAGAACTGAACACAGTATTCCATGTGTGGTCTTACCAATGTCTTGTACAACTTCAACAAGACGTCTCAACTCCTGTATTCAATATTCTGACCAATAAAACCGAGCATGCTGAATGCCTTCTTCACCACCCTGTCCACCTGCGACTCCACCTTCAAGGAGCTCTGAACCTGTCCCCCTCGATCTCTTTGTTCTGTAACTCTCCCCAACTCCCAACCATTGACTGAGTAGGTCCTTCCCTGATTTGATCTCCCAAAATGCATCACCTCACATTTATCCAAATGAAACACAATCTGCCATTCATCGGCTCACTGGCTCAATTGGTCAAGATCCTGTTGTAAACTTATATAACCTGGTTAACTATCCACTATGCCACCAATTCTGGTGTCATCTGCAAACTTACTAACCATGCCTCCTACATTCTCATCCAAATCATTTATCATTTCACCTTGCAAGGAAGATGAGTGTTGTTTGTTGTGAGAAACGGCTACAGGTGCCCAAGGAGAGGCCGAGGGTTTTCTGAAGGCTCGGCTCGTCTCTATCCTGTCTTTCCCCCGCCACCCCTTCCTCCTTCCTGGCCCAAGGCAACTCTGCGGAAGAACATTGATGCGTAGGCTAAACAGGGAAGAGTAACATCACTTCTCCAAGCTCTATACAGCTCTCCCCTTGTGCCTGATTGTGCTCCCATGTGATCTCCTTTATACTTTGGTCTTCTCTTGTTCAGTTTCGACCCTTCTGGGCCCTATTTGCATTTGTTTGCCGTCATCAATCGTCCAGAATGCTCACTTCCCGTGCACCTTTTCCTACGTCCCGTGGTTATTTTTATTGTTGGTGTTCTTTGGAATACAACTTAGACAATAGAATCTGAGGCATCATTGACTGTGGCTGGGATTGAATGATGCAATAGCATTGACAGAGATGTGGCTGACGGAGACTATGGAGAACTGGAAGTTGCACACGCGTGCTGAGAAAATATTCTGGAAGGATTAGGTGGGAAACAAAAACTGCGGGACCTCATCCATTTCATTACACCTCTGGAATGGGAGAATGACAATTGATGGAAAGTTGAACTTGTTTGAGTCAAGGATTGTGAGGGGGATGATTACCCTATTGGATGCTTGTCAAACAGATGAAATGATATGTAGGTAAAGAGCAGAGTTGTTTAGAAGTAAGAAAGGGAATCTTATTGTGGATGAATGGTTCTGCTGATGAATCTGTTTTTGTGATGTTAGTTAAGGTTAAATACTGGCCAGGACACTATGGCAGCTATCCCCTGTTCGTTCTCAGGTACTCCCGTGGGATCTTTTACAATCAACTGAGGGGCTGACAGGGTGTTCGTTTGTTCCCTTATTAGGCGTTCCCTCAGGATTGCTGATGACTTTCTTCCACTGCCGTTTAATGGATTCTGAGGTAGCTGGGCAGCCTGCTGTGCGCTCTGCGGGCTCTGCACCGTGCAGAGCAGGCGGTGCCCGAAGGGTTGGCAAGGTGGGTTGTTCAGAGGTTTGTGCACGCCATCTGATGTCTCAAATCTGCCTCTGCACATCCCCAAAGGCGCCTCATGGTGCGTTTGGTACCTTTCCGGATGGAACTTCCCCATTTTGGTTGGTCTGAGACGCCAGTCAGTGGGGAAGGTTGGCTTTATCAGGGGTACTTCGAGAACATCACTAAAGTGTTTCCTCCTTGGGAGTCTCCTGCTGTGTCCGAGTTCCAAATAGAGTTGCTTCGTGAGGCTGGTGTTGGGTGTACCAATGACATCTCCTTCCCAGCGGAGCTGATTTTGAGTGGTTAGCACCTCCATGCTGGGAAAGTTAGCCAGGGAGTAGATGCTGCTGTGCTTGGTCCTGGATTTGGAGGATTTTGCGAAGGCATGGCTGGTGGCAGTATTTTGAAATGCCTGCTTCAGGTTGTCCAGGTCTTCGAAGCAGATAAGGTGTGGGAGGATCGCTGCTGCGTGGTAAACCATGACCCTTAGTCCCGACTTTGAGTTCCTGCTCCTCAAATACTTGTTTCCTTAGTCGGCCGAAAGCTGAGCTGGCCCATCGGAGGCGACGATTATTTTTGCCATCCATATCTGACTTCATTGGGTGGAGACTCGCAAGATGCGGAAAATGCTCCACGTTTTCCAGGATCTCCCCATTGAAGGGGGAGGAGGTTGAAAGCTTCATTCGAAAGATGGCTCCTCCAAAAATGCAATGCTCCTTGTGTACTGCACTAGAGCATTGGCCTTGCATAATTGAGATTTCCCGGAGGTGAGGGTACTACCCAATCAACCATGGCTAAACATCATCCTTGATTAAAACCTAGAATATTTCCTAAGCTGCCATAACACTGAGGAAGCATTTCATTAGTACAGCAGTAGCTATTTGATCCATTGGGATTTTACGCAGAGGGAGACAGACGGACGGTTTTGCTCCATTGGGACATAGTAAAAAAGCTATGACTGGGAGCAGATTTAATCCATTGGGATTCCATCAAATGGAGCAAATAGGAAAGAGTTTGGTTGGTTGAAATTCTTTAGGTGTGAATTGGCGTGAATGGGAAGAGTGTTTGAACTTAACAGATTCATCGAACATGAAGAGGCCATTCGGCCCTTTGAGCCTGTTCCACCATTCATTATGATCATGGCTGGAACATCCAATTCGTAGCCTGATCCCCCCCGCCCCCCCCCCATATACTTTGATCCCCTTCACCCGAAGTGCAACATCTAACTCCTTCTTGTAAACATACAATGTTTTGGCCTTCAATGCAATAGGAATGAAAATAACATGGTTTGGTTCATCGGCATTCTGTACAGTGGGAATGACATTGGTCCATTTGATCATTATATGTGGGTCTTTGAGAATAATGAATTGCCGTTCAATGATATGTTTGTGAATATTAACTTGCCTCCAGACAATGGGAATACCAAATGAATCAGCACAGGAAAGTAGAGACAGATCTTGCAATTGTATTTTTTTAACCTTCCCAAGACACTTCACAACCAATGAAATAGTTGTGAAACACTTTCATTGGTGCTCTGGAAGGAAACACAGCAGCCAATGTGTGCACAGCGAGATCCCAGGAAGAGAGTGACTGCTGATCTATTTTTGGTGGTGTTGGTCGTGGGGCAAAGGTTGACGCGGACTCTCTGTAAAGACAAATTAAAACTCTTTCTCTGAGAGAAATGGATATTTCACACACAAGTGTCATTACCAACCGCTGTGATCTGTCAATCAACAGTAACTCCTGGCTCCACAATCTGGAGCAAGTGGCACCGGGAAGATTGTGGTCACAGTGGGGTGTACGCCAGCAAATGAAAAACGTGCCAAGTGCTATTGGTAACTGATTCCTTTAATTCTCACCTCTCAGTAGGAAACAGTCACAGACCTGGGGAAGAGGGACAGTGAATGCAGTAATTTCCTGCCTTACTAATTACCTGGTGTTCAGTTAAAGATGTTGAATTGTGAAACGTTTCATTTTCATCTTAAGTACACAAACCTACTCCTGTTGATACATAACAGCCATCATTAGCATAAGCCATATCGCCGTAAATGCGATCATCATAGTTTCCATAACTCAAATAAATAGCTTGTGTTTTGTATGAAACAAATGGAAACATCACCAAGGGCGAGTGAAAGCTCACTGGTTGTTACGTTGCTTGAGGTTCTCTAAACCTGGAGAAAGGCTTTTTGAACGTTATGGGGCAACGTTTCCTGACACTGTGCTGCCACTGGTTAGAAATTTGAGTACTGTGCATGTCCGGCTCACTGATGGGGGCCATGAGGTGTGGGCTGGAACCATCGGAAAGAAGAACGTGCATTTCTAAAGTGCTGTTCATGACTTCCTGACGTCCCAGATGTTTTACAACCAATCAAGTACCTTTCAAAGTGCAGTCGTTGTCATGTTGGGAGCACGACAGCCAAATGTGCACAGTGCCATCCAACAAACGACAATGGCCAGGTGGTCTATTTGTTGTCAGTGATATTGATGGGGAGAAATATTGGCCAGTACACCAAGGGAGAACCTCCTGCCCTCTGTTTTGAGTCACTGCTGGGGAATCTTTAATGTTCTTTAGTGGAATTTTTTGAGGACATTACCAGTGCGGTAGATAACGGGGAGCCAATGGATGTGGTATATCTGTATTTCCAGAAAGCCTTTGACAAGGTGCCACACAAAAGATTGTTGCATAAGATAAAGATGCATGGCATTAAGGGGAAAGTAGTGGCATGGATAGAGGATTGGTTAATTAATAGAAAGCAAAAAGTGGGGATTAATGGGTGTTTCTCTGGTTGGCAATCAGTAGCTAGTGGTGTCCCTCAGGGATCAGTGTTGGGCCCACAACTGTTCACAATTTACATAGATGATTTGGAGTTGGGGACCAAGTGCAATGTGTCCAAGTTTGCAGACGACACTAAGATGAGTGGTAAAGCAAAAAGTGCAGAGGATACTGGAAGTCTGCAGAGGGATTTGGATAGGCTAAGTGAATGGGCTAGGGTCTGGCAGATGGAATACAATGTTGACACATGTGAGGTTATCCATTTTGGTAGGAATAACAGCAAAAGGATTATTATTTCAATGATAAAATATTAAAACATGCTGCTGTGCAGAGAGACCTGGGTGTGCTAGTGCACGAGTCGCAAAAAGTTGTTTTACAGGTGCAACAGGTGATTAAGAAGGCAAATAGAATTTTGTCCTTCATTGCTAGAGGGATGGAGTTTAAGACTAGGGAGGTTATGCTGCAACTGTATAAGGTGTTAGTGAGGCCACACCTAGAGTATTGTGTTCAGTTTTGGTCTCCTTATTTGAGAAAGGACGTACTGGCGCTGGAGGGTGTGCAGAGGAGATTCACTAGGTTAATCCCAGAGCTGAAGGGGTTGGATTACGAGGAGAGGTTGAGTAGACTGGGACTGTACTCGTTGGAATTTAGAAGGAGGAGGGGGGATCTTATAGAAACATATAAAATTATGAAGGGAATAAATAGGATAGAAGCGGGCAGGTTGTTTCCACTGGTGGGTGAAAGCAGAACTAGTGGGCATAGCCTCAAAATACGGGGAAGTAGATTTAGGACTGAGTTTAGGAGGAACGTCTTCACCCAAAGGGTTGTGAATCTGTGGAATTCCTTGCCCAGTGAAGCAGTAGAGGCTCCTTCATTAAATGTTTTTAAGATAAAGATAGATAGTTTTTTGAAGAATAAAGGGATTAAGGGTTATGGTGTTCGGGCCGGAAAGTGGAGCTGAGTCCACAAATGTGGCGACTAGGGGCTTTTCACAGTAACTTAATTTGAAGCCTACTTGTGACAATAAGCGATTTTCATTTTTCATTTCATTTTACTTCTGACCAAATAAATAAGAATCAGCCGGAGGAAATATAGGTGATGAATAATATAGAGATTTTTGAACAATGTTCAGTCGAAGTGATCTCTCTCTCTCTCTCTGTTCTTCACAGATCCGTGTAGATGGGCTTTCCCATGGTGCCCAGCAGTACGAGACCATTCAGGTCGTGGAGAGTGGGGCCATTCTGCGAGACATGTCTTTGTCTGTGGATCATCAATACCTCTATGTCATGTCAGAAAAGCAGGTAAGACGAGGTCCTTGCAATGAGGGCCGGATTCATGGCACTCTTGTGTTGTTATAAATATGGAATTGGAGGTTACCAAGAGGTCAATTCCAGCTATCAGGCTTGGGGCCCACTTCCAATAGGCACTGAGATTTGGTGTCACATGAGACACTGAATGGTCTGCTGCCGTACTGCTGGTAGTGGTGAGGGTTTGGTGGGTGTGATTGAGAGAGTGGAAAGTGTGAGGAGGGTCAGAATCGACTTGATTGGAGGTGTAGCGGAGAAGGATTTCAGTTGAAGGAGCTGAAGGATGAGGAAGCAATGTAAAATGCTGTGCCGACAATAGGTGAACACAGCTGAGTATGGGATGGAATGTGGGTGACATGTTGGAGCTCAACAACGAGTCGAGAGCGATCGAAAACCAGGGTGTATTTTCCAAGTGCCTTGTTGGAATGTCGAACGATTTTGTTTTTATTTCTGTTCATTTGCTGTGAGAAAAATTGCCCTTGTAACTGCACATCTTTACCTCGCCATATCCGAGCAGTTTCGATGTGGATTCTCTTTGTAGTTGGAAGGTTCCATTCACATTGCAGCCTCCTTAATCCTTGGATGGAGCAGCTACAACGCGCTTTGAACACTGCTGTCTCATCAAGTGTTGTGTGGCCTTTTCTCTGACAGATCACCACTGACATCTTGCACTGTTGTCATGCTGAAAGGAATTACTCGCTGGCCCTTTTCAGGACTGGTGACAAGGGCAGTCACCAATCCTGTCTGAAAAGGTCTGGATTTCCGGGTCACTTTCAACAGTACTCTTAACCAAGTCACCTTCAGTAGGGTGCTTAGCTTTGATAACACCGCGTGTAATGTCAGAGTGGCCTTGTCAGCCCCTGGCAGTCGTAAATATCAGGACACAAGACAGAATGAGTCAGTGGATCTTTCCGCTCAGTGTGTGTCAGGGTTCTGGGAAAGTACAAGCATTTAATGAAGCTCATGAGATCTCAATGAATCAGCAGCAGCACAGTGACCCAATCCTTCAATTAAAACATTGTTTTGACAAAGCTCTGACAAAGAGTATAGAGATACATAGATACTTAGAAGCCAGGAGGAGGCCTTTTGGCCCTTCGAGCCTGTTCCGCCATTCATCACGATCATGGCTGATCATCCAACTCAAACGCCAAATCCTGCTTTCTCCCCATAGCCTTTGATCCCATTCTCCCCAAGTGCTATATCCAGCCGCCTCTTGAATATATTAAATGTTTTAGCATCAACTACTTCCTGTGGTAATGAATTCCACAGGCTCACCACTCTTTGTGTGAAGAAATGTCTCCTCATCTCTGTCCGAAATGGTTTACCCTGAATCCTCCGGCTGTGAGCCCTGGTTCTGGACACACCCATCATTGGTAACATCTTCCCTGCATCTACCCTGTCTAGTCCTGTTAGAATTTTATAAGTCTCTATGAGATCCCCCCTCATTCTTCTGAACTCCAGCGAGAAAAATCCCAACCTAGTCAATCTCTCCTCATATGACTGTCCCGCCATCCCTGGAATCAGTCTGGTAAACCTTCTCTGCATCCAGACTCCAGTCATCCAGACTCGAAACGTTAGCTTTGTTCTCTCTTCACAGATGCTGTCAGACCGGCTGAGATTGTCCGGCATTTTCTGATTTTGTTTCAGATTCCAGCATCTGCAGCAATTTGCTTTTATAAAACATAATCCTGTCTGGGCAAGTGAAGATAAATCTGTTCAGGGGAGGTAGACCACTGTCTCTCGGTGGTGGTATGTATTAGGGGTAATACGGTACACCATGAATGCCGAGGAGCTATTGGAGGACAGATGCTGGATCCCGATTGGATCCACCGCCTACTGGGCTCCACCCAGATAGGCGGGGTATAAGAACCTGGGTTTAATCCCCGCAGCTGCATTCTGTGACTGAACTGCTGGGGAACGAGTCTGAACAAGTCTGCCCAATAAAGCCTCGATTGAAGGTCTTTACGTCTCGCCTCGTGTGTGATCGATGGTGCTACAATGTATTGAGCAGACTTAAAAAGGAATATGGAGCTCCGGATCACCCCGGAGTGCCTGCGAATCAGCCCCCACGCAGCAAACGCAACATCGGCGTTTAAACACTGGCTGGTGTGCTTTGAGGGGATACCTCCGAACGGCCTCCGGCAGACCAACAGAAGACCAGAAGATGCAGGTCCTGCATTCCAGGGTGAGTCCCGAAATCTACTCACTCATCGAGGACGCGGAAGAATTCCCAGCGGCGCTCAACTTGCTGAAGGAGATCTACATTAAGCCCGTCAATCAGGTCTACGCACGTTACCAGCTCGCGACGAGACGACAAATCCCCGGGGAATCGCTAGACGATTTCTTCAATGCTCTAACGATCCTGGGACGAAACTGCAACTGCCCAGCGGTTACGGCGAACGAACATACGGACCTCCTGATCAGAGACACTTACGTAGCAGGTTTGGCATCGTCGCAAATTCGCCAGAGACTTTTAGAGAAAGACTCTCTCGGACTCACAGAGGCACGGGCCCTCGCAGCCTCCCTCGACGTGGCCTCCCAAAACGCCCGTGCCTATGCCCCCAACTGCGCTGCAGCCCCTTGGGCTCCGTGGACCCCCGCCGCGATCGACCCCCTGGCAACCCCAACCCCTCCGCAAGCGTGCGCAGCCAGAATCCCAGACCACCCGGGGGGCCCCCGCTGCCACTTTTGCGGGCAGTCAAAACACCCCCGCCAGCGCTGCCCGGCCCGCTCGGCCACCTGCAAAAACTGCGGTAAATAGGGGCACTACGCAGCGGTGTGCCAGTCCCGTGGGGTCGCCGCTATCTCCGGGGAACAAATGGGACCACGGGCTCAACCCCCTCAGCGACCCACGGGTGGCCAACGGGCGCCGCCATTTTGGACCCCGGACACCACGAGGGGGGGACGGGCGCCGCCATCTTCCTACCCACAGGCCGCGTGTGATCCATGGGAGCGGCCATTTTGTCCACCCCGGCCGCGTGCGACTCATGGGAGCTTCCATTTTGTCCACCCCCGACCGCGTGCGATCCATGGACGCCACCATCTTGGCTGACAGGCAAGGACCCCGGCGTGGATGGATCCACACTGCCTGAAGACAATGATCTGATACACCAACCACGTTTGGCATCGGTGACCCTCGACCAGTCGCGGCCTCGGACGCTCCAGACGACAACGACAAAGGTGCTAGTGAACGGCCACGAGATGCCGTGTTTAATCGACTCGGGGAGCACGGAGAGTTTTATTCACCCGGACATGGTAAGACGCTGTTCCCTTGTAATTCGGCCAAGCACCCAAAAAATGTTCCTGGCGGCGGGGTCCCACTCCGTTGAAATCAAAGGGTTCTGTATCGCAAACCTAACGGTGCAGGGGATAGAGTTCAAAAATTACCGGCTGTACGTCCTTCCCCACCTCTGCGCTCCCACCCTCCTGGGGTTGGACTTCCAATGCAACCTCCAGAGCTTAACATTCAAATTTGGCGGCCCTATACCCCCACTGACTATCTGCGGCCTCGCGACACTCAAGGTCGAACCGCCCTCCCTGTTTGCGAACCTCACCCCGGATTGCAAACCCGTCGCCACTAGGAGCAGACGGTACAGCACCCAGGACCGGACGTTTATCAGGTCCGAAGTCCAGCGGCTGCTGAAGGAAGGCATAATCCAGGCCAGCAATAGTCCCTGGAGAGCCCAGGTGGTAGTAGTGAAGACAGGGGAGAAGCAAAGGATGGTCGTAGACTACAGTCAGACCATCAACAGGTACACGCAGCTAGATGCGTACCCTCTTCCCCGCATATCCGACATGGTCAATCGGATTGCACAGTACAAGGTCTTCTCCACCGTGGACCTTAAGTCCGCCTACCACCAGCTCCCCATTTGCCCCGGTGTCCGCAAGTACACTGCCTTCGAAGCAGACGGGCGGCTATACCACTTCTTAAGGGTTCCATTCGGCGTCACGAACGGAGTCTCGGTCTTCCAACGAGAGATGGACCGAATGGTCGACCAGCACGGTTTACGGGCCACGTTCCCATACTTCGACAACGTCACCATCTGCGGCCATGACCAGCAGGACCACGACGCCAACCTCCGCAAATTCCTCCAGACCGCTAACGCCCTCAACCTCACCTACAACGAGGAAAAATGCGTGTTTAGCACCGACCGTCTAGCCATCCTTGGCTACGTAGTGCGTAATGGAGTGATAGGCCCCGACCCCGAACGCATGCGCCCCCTCATGGAGTTCCCTCTCCCCCACTGTACCAAAGCCCTGAAACGCTGCCTGGGCTTCTTTTCTTATTACATCCAGTGGGTCCCCCAGTACGCAGACAAGGCCCGCCCACTAATCCAGTCCACTACTTTTCCCCTGTCGACAGAGGCCCGCCAGGCCTTCAGCCGCATCAAAACGGATAGCGCAAAGGCCACGATGCGTGCCATCGATGAGTCCCTCCCATTCCAAGTCGAGAGCGACGCGTCCGACGTAGCTCTGGCGGCCACGCTCAACCAAGCAGGCAGACCCATGGTCTTTTTCTCCCGGACCCTACACGCTTCAGAAATTCGCCACTCCTCAGTAGAAAAGGAGGCCCAAGCCATAGTGGAAGCTGTGCGACATTGGAGGCATTACCTGGCCGGTAGGAGATTCACTCTCCTCACTGACCAACGGTCGGTAGCCTTCATGTTCGATAGTGCACAGCGGGGCAAGATAAAAAACGACAAGATCCTGCGGTGGAGGATCGAACTCTCCACCTACAATTATGAGATCTTGTACCGTCCCGGAAAGCTGAACGAGTCGTCGGATGCCCTATCTCGCGGCACTTGTGCCAACGCACAAGTGGACCGTCTCCAAGCCCTCCACGAGGACCTCTGCCACCCGGGGGTCACTCGTTTCTACCACTTCATAAAGGCCCGCAACCTCCCTTACTCCGTCGAGGACGTCCGAACAGTCACCAGGAACTGCCAAATCTGCGCAGAATGCAAACCGCATTTTTTCAGGCCAGATAGAGCGCACCTGATAAAGGCTTCCCATCCCTTTGAACGCCTCAGTTTGGATTTCAAAGGCCCCCTCCCCTCCACCGGTCGCAACACGTACTTTCTTAACGTCGTTGACGAATACTCCCGCTTCCCCTTC
Organism: Scyliorhinus torazame; assembly: GCF_047496885.1. Taxonomy (NCBI): domain Eukaryota; kingdom Metazoa; phylum Chordata; class Chondrichthyes; order Carcharhiniformes; family Scyliorhinidae; genus Scyliorhinus; species Scyliorhinus torazame. The sequence continues at coordinate 17,259,945 of NC_092719.1, read as the reverse complement.
GCCATCCCCTGCCCCGACATGGCCGCGGCCATGGTCATTAAAGCCCTCGGCACCATCTTTACCCTGTTCGGTTTCCCCGCCCACATCCATAGCGTCAGGGGGTCCTCCTTCATGAGTGACGAGCTGCGTCAATTCCTACTCAGCTACAACCCCCGGGGGAACGGGCAGGTAGAGAGGGAGAACGGAACGGTCTGGAAGACCGTCCTACTGGCCCTACGGTCTAGGAGTCTCCCAACTTCCCACTGGCCGGAAGTCCTCCCGGATGCCCTTCATTCTATCCGGTCCCTGCTGTGCACCACCACAAACCAAAAGCCGCACGAGCCTCCTTGTCTTCCCTAGGAAGTCCGCTTCTGGAACGTCACTTCCGACCTGGCTGGCGGCCCTGGGACCCATCCTGCTCCGGAAACATGTGCGGGCGCACAAATCAGACCCGCTGGTGGAAAAGGTACATCTACTCCACGCAAACCCGCAGTCCGCCTACGTGGCGTTCCCACACGGCCGACAGGACACGGTCTCTCTGCGAGACCTGGCGCCCGCCGGAGCTCCCCCCCCCCAACACAAATCACCTCCCCCTCACTCCCGCCGGTGCACACCACAGCCACCCCCTTCCCGGGGGGATCGGTCCTCCTCCCAGGCCCGTCCAGGAGTAAGGAAACAGAAGGGGACAGCGCGATGCTCCCAGAGTCGACCGGACCCGAGCCAGCACCACCACCACCACCCGGGCTGAGACGATCGGAAAGGGCAACCAGAGCACCATCTCGACTCATCGAATCGACTTAAGATGTATATAATTCAGTGGCCCAGTAAAGCGGCATTGTTGTAAATAGTTAACGCTGCAAATCGGGTAAAATGTGAATAATTCGGTGGCCCAGTAAAAGCGGCATGATTGTATATAGTTCAATGGTTAAGGTACCGACCCTGTAAACCCCTACCACCATACCACCCAACACCCCGCCAGATTCTTTTTTAACAAGGGGAGAATGTGGTGGTATGTATTAGGGGTAATACGGTACACCATGAATGCCGAGGAGCTATTGGAGGACAGATGCTGGATCCCGATTGTATCCACCGCCTACTGGGCTCCACCCAGATAGGCGGGGTATAAGAACCTGGGTTTAATCCCCGCAGCTGCATTCTGTGACTGAACTGCTGGGGAACGAGTCTGAACAAGTCTACTCAATAAAGCCTCGATTGAAGTTCTTTACGTCTCGCCTCGTGTGTGATCGATGGTGCTACACTCTCGTTAATCCTAAACTCATTCGCAGGGAGAGAGGGAGCCATACAAAGGCATTGTATTAAATGGGGAAGAAACATCATTAAAACTATTACAATGGGGAGGAACGAGAAATAAGCAAGGTGGTGATGGGGAGAAATACAGCAGCAACCGGCCAAGGCTTCTTCAGCAAGTACCTCCTGACCTGTGACCTCCACCACCTAGATAGTTGAGAGCAGCAGTCACGTGAAACACCATCAACTGCAAGGCCCCCATCCGATTCACCCACTCTCCGGCCTTGGAGCTGTGCCACCTTTGCTTCACTAACTTTGTATCAAACTCCAGGAGCTCGCCAACTGCACTGTGGGTGTACCTGCACCACGTGGACTGCAGAAAGTGACTCACCACCGCCTTCTCGAGAGCAATTAGGGATGGGCAATAAATGGTGGCTTTGCCAACGATGCCCACATCCTGTTAATAAAGAAAGCCAATAACAGTGAGCGATTGAGAGCACCGGCATGTAGAATGTTAGGGACATAAAAAGAACGTTAAGGGTGCGATTAATGGCCCGATAAGCAGTGTGCGCAGCAGCGCTGATAGAAGCCGAGAGACCTTGCCCCCGGGATCTACCCAGCTCTCAATGCCTCGCGGGATCCAACGCGATCTCCCGAGACGTTGCAATGTAAATCCCGCCCATTGTTGGGTGGATCACTTTTTAGGAAATCTGCATGTTAGAGCAAGGCAGCTAGTCTCCCGAGGTACCTGAGGCAGGGGTATCTGTCCTCTCCGCCTCCGAGAACGCGGGCGAACACCGTTCAGGACGGGTCGCCACAAATGGGGACCAGACGGAACGGCACTCGTGGGGGTCTACCAGGGTACCGGAGGCCCTCAGCTGAAAACCCTTTGGGCAGGGTGTTACCCTGGCACTGCCAGCCTGGTACCCTGACAGTGCCACCTGGGTACTAGCTTGCAACACTGAGGAGTTTTGCTGAGCGGACCTTTTGAGTGCACAATACGGGGCTATGTGCAGCCTTGGCTGTGCATTCCCCGCTGAGGCTCCTTATTCAACACAAGTGCCGTTTTGTAGCGTTGTGTTTCTCAGCGTTATGAGCCCGGGAAGCGCACGGCCAAATGCTCTCACTGCGCGACTTTCTTCCCATTTAGTTAAACCCCGCCTTAAATGTTTACAAAGTAATCTGATTTAAACACAATCCTGCATTTATTTGTTTTCCAACTGTGGATAAAATGGAAAAGAAATCTAGCATTGTGTCCTATTTCAGGTACTATTGACTGCACATATAAACATGTGTCCTTTTCAGCCCCACCCTGTAAAGCCTAGCAAAGCCTAAAGAAAAACAATGAGCATTCCCAATAAAATCCTGAGCGGCTGAAGATTTCCTCAGTCAGCTCGCAAGACCACACGCCTCATGTGGTTCGACTTTTCTTATGTGTGAGCGGGACAGCCGCAATCAGTCAAACCCCTGAATAAAATGGCGTGACATTTTATGATTTTGGTTTCACTGCGCCTTCACAAACTGTCCTGAATGTCGTCTATCTCGGAGCTCCTTGTCTGAAGGGATCCAGTAAAAGGTATGGGTGCGTTGCTTTCTTTGTTTCGTTGTCATAGTGTCTCCCAGCGTAATCAATCCTGCGTGGGCCAGTGGGGAAAAGCGTTTTATTATTGTTGAAAGCAGCTGTAAGCACAGCAAGCATTCTATAGCTGAATGCTGGCTTACAAATTCGATCTTGTAGACTGACTCACCTCACTAGTCTGAAGCAGACGGGTTGCTTAATTGAGACGGGACAGGCACAGGCACAGGAGGAGTAGGAAATTCACTCCCTCACACTGTGACCTGGCCAACATTCTCCCTTCAGCCGACGTCAGCGAACAGTCGACGGACTAATCCTTGCAGGCGATCGTGTTGCAAAATGGCTGCCACACTTGTCCACGTCACCGCAGTCTGTGTCTTTCGCAGGAGGCCATTCAGCCCATCGTGTCTGCACAGGCTCTCCAAATGAGCATCACGGCTTAGTGCCATTCCCTTGCCCCCCCCCCCCCCCCCCGTACCCCTGCGCAGTGGGTCTATTCAAATAATCACCTATCACCGTCTTGAATGTGCCTTCACCACACTTCCAGGCAGCGCATTCCAGACCCCAGCCACTCATTATCAGAAAAACAATTTGCTCACATCACATTTGCTTCTTTTGCAAATCACTTGAAACAATTCAAGAGCAATTCACTGCCCAATGTGTGGAGACATGTTTCAATGTAATAGGCATTGTGGAAATATTAGATTTACACATATAAAATACAGAGGGCGTTGAGCGTGCTGTGGTGGCTTGTGGAAGGGCTGGCAACTGTCTCTTTGCGTGTTAGCAGGGCTGCCAACTCGGGACATGTTCCGGGAGGGTTCATCATGTGACCTCCCGGGTCTCATGGCCCCACCCAATCGGAAAACCCTTCCTCACTCACCCGCCATCGATATTCTTTTTCATGAAGAAACAAAAACTGTTCAAAGAAAATGGAAAAAGCAGCACGCCATCTTTTTAATGCCCCTATTCAGGTTTTGCTCGTCGAGGAACATCGAACCTTGTTCACTGTTCGCAGATATCAGGCAAGAGACCCCACAAGACACTTTCATAATTGTTTCTTTAGGGTTATCACTGAAAGGGTATTTTTTTTAAATGCACTTTTAAATTGCACAACAATTATTTATTTACGACCTGAAGTCTTGGTGAGGCAATCTCTGCCTGGGACTGTGAAATTGTAAAATAACTCGAAATATTGACGGTTTTTACAGTGATTGCAGTTCCCTTTTTATTTCTTCAACCAAGATGTGTGAGTGCCATTGACAAACATTTATTGCCCATCCCAAATTGCCCTGGAGAACATAAGAACATAAGAACTAGGAGCAGGAGTAGGCCATCTGGCCCCTCGCACCTGCTCCACCATTCAATGAGATCATGGCTGATCTTTTGTGGACTCAGCTCCACTTTCCGACCCAAACACCATAACCCTTAATCCCTTTATTCTTCAAAAAACTATCTATCTTTATCTTAAAAACATTTAAGAAAGGAGCCTCAACTGCTTCACTGGGCAAGGAATTCCATAGATTCACAACCCTTTGGGTGAAGAAGTTCCTCCTAAGCTCAGTCCTAAATCTACTTCCCCTTATTTTGAGGCTATGCCCCCTAGTTCTGCTTTCACCCGCCAGTGGAAACAACCTGTCTGCATCTATCCTATCTATTCCCTTCCCTTTTATACGTTTCTATAAGATCCCCTCGCATCCTTCTAAATTCCAACGAGTACAGTCCCAGTCTACTCAACCTCGCCTCGTAATCCAACCTCTTCAACTCTGGGATTAACCTAGTGTATCTCCTCTGCACACCCTCCAGTGCCAGTACGTCCTTTCTCAAGTAAGGAGACCAAAACTGAACACAATACTCCAGGTATGGCCTCACTGACACCTTATACAATTACAGCATAACCTCCCTAGTCTTAAACTCCATCCCTCTAGCAATGAAGGACAAAATTCTATTTGCCTTCTTAATCACCTGTTGCACCTGTAAACCAACTTTTTGTGACTCATGCACTCACACTCCCAGGTCTCTCTGCACAGCAGCATGTTTTAATATTTTATCATTTAAATAATAAGCCCGTTTGCTATTATTCCTACCAAAATGGATAACCTCATATTTGTCAACATTGTATTCCATCTGCCAGACCCTAGCCCATTCACTTAACCTATCCAAATCCCTCTGCAGACTTCCGGTATCCTCTGCACTTTTTGCTTTACCACTTATCTTAGTGTCGTCTGCAAACTTGGACACATTGCACTTGGCCCCACCTCCAAATCATCTATGTAAATTGTGAACAATTGTGGGCCCAACACTGAACCCTGTGGGACACCACTAGCTACTGATTGCCAACCAGCCAAACACCCATTAATCCCCACTCTATACTTTCTATTAATTAACCAATCCTCTATCCATGCTACTACTTTCCCCTTAATGCCATGCATCTTTATCTTGTGCAGCAATCTTTTGTGTGGTGCCTTGTCAAAAGCTTTCTGGAAATCCAGATATACCACATCCATTGGCTCCCCGTTATCTACCGCACTGGCAATGCCCTCAAACAATTCCACTAAATTAGTTAGGCACGACTTGCCCTTTATGAACCCATGCTGCGTCTGCCCAATGGGACAATTTCTATCCAGATGCCTCGCTATTTCTTCCTTGATGACAGATTCCAGCATCTTCCCTACTACCGAAGTTAAGCTCACTGGCCTATAATTACCCACTTTCTGCCTACCTCCTTTTTTAAACAGTAGGTGGTGCTGAGCTGCCTTGAACCGCCGCGGTCCGTGTGGTGCAGGTGCACCCACTGTGCTGTTAGGAAGGGAGATCCAAGGTTTTGACAGCAGCAGTGAGGGAACAGTGATGTGGTTTCAAGTCAGGATGGTGTGAGACTTGGAGCACTTGCAACGGTGGCGTTCCCATCCATCTGCTGCCTTTGCCCTTCTAGGTGGTAGAGGTTGCGGGTTTGGGAGGTGCTGTCAAAGGAGCCTTAGTGAGTCCATACAGGGAATCTTATAATCTTATACATGGTGTACGCTGTTGCTATTGTGCATCGGTGGTGGAGGGAGTGGATGTTTAAGATGGTGGATTGGGTGCCAATCAAGCGAGCTGCTTTATCCTGATGATGTCCAGCTTTTGGAGTGTTGTTGGAGCTGCACTCGTCCAGGCAAGTGGAGCGTATTCCATTGCACTCCTGACTTGTGCCTTACAGATGGTGGGCAGGCTTTGGGGAGTCCAGAAGAGAGTTCTTCTCCACAGGATTCCCAGCCTCTGTCTTGCTCTTGTAGCCACAGATTTATATGGCGGGCGCAGTTCAGTTTTTGGTCAATGCTAATCCCAAGGAAGTTGAAATGTTTTCATCGAAGACTTGATGAGGTGCTACAGTTTATCTTCTTGTACATGATACACCCGACTGCCACTGTGTGTTGGTGGTGGAAGGGTTGAATGTTTAAGATGGTGAATGCAGCGCTGTTAAACAGGTTGCTTTGTCCTGGATGGTGTTGAGCTTCTTGAGTGTTGTTGGAGCTGCACTCATCCAGGCAAGTGGAGAGTATTCCATGACTTGTGCCTTGTGGATGGTGGATGGACTTTGGGGAGTCCGGAGGTGAGTTACTAGCTGCAGAATATTCACTTTTGTCTGAAAGATTGACGTAATGCCTGACCAACTGAATGGGAGGGTTAGAACAGCTTTTAAGATTTTAAAGCTGGGATTGGTAGGGAGGAAAAGTGAGAAGAAAACTGCCAGGTTATACACTGCTGGCAACCCCTGCTCGCAAGTATATGCTTGTGGGCCAGAATGAGGTCTACACCACCCGTTAATGGTCATTGTTAATGTTGAAACTTCAAAACAATGGCCAACTGTTAAAGATTATGGATGTCTAAGTGGCGGTAGGGAGGTCAGTGTTGGAGATTCTAGTTTGGAAACATACTCCTGGAGAATTATGTTCCAGTGAGCCAGTATCTTCGCAAAGCGGGAGAAAATTGGAAAAATTTAACCTTGCGAGTGATGAGTTTCAGACCAGGTTAGGTGGATTGGCCAGGTTAAAAAAGGTTAAAAAAATTGCCCCTCAGTGTCCAAAGATGTGTAGGTTAAGCGGGGGATAGGGTGGGGAAATGGGCCTCGGTGGGGTACGCTTTCAGAGGGTCAGTGCAGACTCAATGGCCGAATGGCCTCCTTCTGCACTGTATTGGTTCCATGGATTCTCCGGATTTTATGGAGACGGCACTGATGTGGTGAAGGAATAGCTGAGAATTGACCTCCCAATGCCCTCTCGTGGATCAGAAATGTGAGTCCCAGTTCAGCGAGAAACAAATTTCCTTTTTGCCCTTTAATATGTGATTCCAAGAGGAATATTTAAGATCGCCTATTACTTTGAGGCTTGGGAAAGATTAAGAGGTGCCTCTGAATGGTGTAAAAAGGCTGAAAGGAACATTACAGCTTTGTGACTCCATGTAACCACTGAGATGTGACAGGCACAGAGTCATTGATGACCATTTTAAACATGCTTGTATTTGCGACCTGTCACCTTAAGGTTCCAAGTAACCATGGTGATTGAAGTCAATTAATTTTGAGAAAATGTAGAAGCCAGTTGGAGGATATGAAAGGCACAGGAAGAATCCAGGTGATGAGGTTGCAAAATAACTTGCAAAGAACATTGAAACATTCTTGCAGTGGAGATCAGAGCACAGAGACGGAAGAAAATAAAACGGCTAAAATATTAAGTGTACAATGTCTGTAGATATGTTCAACGCTGAGGAAGACCCGATCTGCTGGAGTGAGGTATTTGACAAGTCAGAAAGAACAGGGACCGAAAAGTCCCTTTGCTCGTGTCATTGTGTATCGTAGTGAGGCCAGGGTTAAGTTTTGTGAGCTACCAGTTGTGATTCAGAATGGAACATTGGCCACTGGGGATCCCTTATGGGACGAGAAGCAACTAAATTAATTTAAAATGCGTGAAGGATCTGAATTGGGAATCACGGGCCCAATTGGATTAGATCGACAATCAGATATTACTCACATAGAATTCCTACAGTGCAGAAGGAGGCCATTCGGCCCATCGAGACTGCACCAATCCTCCGAAAGAGCACCTCACCTAGGCCTACACTCTGCCTTATCTCCGTAACCACACCTAACGTTTAGGCAATGTTAGTGTGGCCAATCCACCCAACACCTGCACATCTTTGGACTGTGGGTTGAAACCGGAGCACCTGGAGGAAACCCACACAGACACGGGGAGAACAGAGTGACCCAAGGTCGGAATTGAACCCGGGTTCCTGGCGCTGTGAGGCAGCAGTGCTAACCACTGTGCCTTCCCATGATAGCTAGTCCAAGGGATAGATTGCAGGACATGGCAGCAATTTAGTTTGAAATGGGAATTTTGAAGGGAAAGATCGGGCCTTTATCTCAATTTCTTTAAGCAACGGTACAGTTTTTTAAAAAAGCGGCGCGATCTAGTGGTCCCATTCGTCACGGGCACAAATCCCGTTGTGGTCACTAGATCTCATGAGAGGGCCAAAATGGGATTTGCAACGATGAGATCTTGGTTTGAGATCTTCCCAGCCCCCCCGCCGGTGACGTGATCAGGTTCACGCCCAGCAAGGGCATGAACTTGATTTCCATGAATCTGGATGAATCTAAATGTAATTAAAGGCTTATCGCGTATCGCCCACTCACGACATATCCCATCTCCCTGGCGACGTGCACTAATGGTTTTCAAAAGCGAAAGGTGTTGAGGGACAAGGCTGGGCACTACCCCCTGGCAGTGCCCCAGGGGGTACTCCCAAATGGGTAGTGTCAGGTGGTAATATGAAGGGGTGATGCCAAGGGGGCTCTGGCTCTGACAAGGGGGCTCTGGCTCTCCCTTGGGGGGTGGGTTCACCTTATGTGTGGTGGGGGCAGTGGAGAGGGGAAAGTACTGATGACTGTATTGACAGAGAGTATTGACAGTCAGAGAGATCTAGGTGTACAGGTCCACAGGTCACTGAAAGGGGCAACACAGGTGGAGAAGGTAGTCAAGAAGGCATACGGCATGCTTGCCTTCATTGGCCGGGGCATTGAGTATAAGAATTGGCAAGTCATGTTGCAGCTGTATAGAACCTTAGTTTTGCCACTCTTGGAGTATAGTGCTCACTTCTGGTGGCCACACTACCAGAAGGATGTGGAGGCTTCAGAGAGGGTGCAGAAGGGATTTACCAGAATGTTGCCTGGTATGGAGGGCATTAGCTATGAGGAGAAGTTGAATACACTCTTAATTGTTCTCACTGGAACGACATAGGTTGAGGGGCGACCTGATAGAGGTCTACAAAATTATGATGGGCATAGACAGAGTGGATAGTCAGAGGCTTTTCCCCAGGGTAGAGGGGTCAATTACTAGGGGGCATAGGTTTAAGGTACGAGGGGCAAGGTTTAGAGGAGGTGTACGAGGCAAGTCTTTTACACAGAGGGTAGTGGGTGCCTGGAACTCGCTGCCGGAGGAGGTGGTGGAAGCAGGGACGATAGTGACATTTAAGGGGCATCTTGACAAATACATGAATAGGATCGGAATGGAGGGATACGGACCCCGGAAGTGTAGAAGATTTTATTTTAGACGGGCAGCATGGTCGGCGCAGGCTTGGAGGGCCGAAGGGCCTGTTCCTGTGCTGTACTTTTCTTTGTTCTTTGACTGGGGGGAGGGGGATGTTGCGGTGCCCCTACGTTTGGGTGTTTGGGTGAGGGGGACATCCCAATCTCTGAGGGGTGGAGGGAGGAAGGGGTACCTCAGATATAACTTTAGGATACCTCCCCGACACCCCCCGACACCCCAAGCTGGCTGTGTGATTTTCGCCTGCACTTTGAAATTAGACAGAGTGCTGTTAAATCAGGCGAGAAAATGAGTCTGTGAAGCCGATGAGTTTGACACAGCTTTTCTCGCTTGATCCAACACTCTGTGCAGTTTTGGGAACACTCCACCTGAGATGTTGCTACTCTATAGATTATCAGGATGTCCAGAAGGCTTTTTACAAGTCACACATGAAAGACTTCTAATTCAGTTGAAAGCCAGAAGGATGCAAGGTTAAGTGTAGAATTGGGTCAGAAATGGGTCACTAACTAAGAAACTCTATGTAGTAAACGCTAAATGCTAAACAGGACAACAAAAAAAATCTGTGAGAGGAGCGATGTTATAAAGGCAAGAAGAGTAAATTGGGATCCCACGCGAATCCCTGTTATTTTTAACTTGGTTCCCCATACGCCATCCTAATGTCCCGTGGCTACCCTGCCTGAGGCCAGCTATTTTAGCACAGTCCTGGGATTAAACCTGCCCCTGGGTCTTTCCTGTTATCTGGATGTATAACTATATGTGGCTGTATGCCATACCATCTGGTCTATTTACTGAGCCATTGTGGAGCAATCCAACTTTATGTTCTCATTAAGCAGAATTGTTGTGTTTGGGACAGGTTTATAGGTGGGATTTTTTTCCCTGTGAGCGAGGAAGTAATCTTTTGACAGCACAGTAAGTTGTTTCTATTCACCAGCCCACGCTGTAAATGAAGGCCAGCTTGATCTCCTTGGGAACCATGCTGCGAAGTTGCAGGTATTTCACTCTCCTGAGGCTGGTTACCCCCCCCCCACTTTCTTTGTAAACTAATTATTGCTTAATTTAGCAGAAGTAAATAAGGAGCTGGTAAAAGAGCAGTTGATGCGGATGGTTGTTTAATGTGGGCATGTGCGCTCCGTGGAGTTTGGGATGTCTTTTAAACGACTGCCTAATGGACCTTGACTGCCTCTCACATCGGGCGCAGGCGAGGCCTCGAGCGTCACTCTTGTTGTGCCGACGGGAGAGGCGAGATTGTCAGGCGGCACAAAAGCCCGCGGATTCGATGAAATCAGAGGAAGATTTTTTTGCCCCCTGAGCCTGGGCAGTGTTATTGAAAAGTCCCACCCCACCCCTTGCTTCCTTCCGTTGAAATGAAATGAATGCTGAGCCGGACCAGTTCGGTAATGGGTGGGCCATCTGCGCGGCTAGATCACCGCCCTGTCTGCGAAGATGAAAAACTGCCTTTGAACTTCCATTGTAAAACCAAATCGGCCAGCTGATCAATGAAGATGCAAAAGCCAATTGGCTTCATGTCAGTATTGATGTCAAGAAGCATGGATGGTGTTTAAATACATTTATAGCCAGTCCCTGGCTGCTCTCTGAAGATAACGGTGGGCTGACGCTTTGGCCTTTGATGTGGAGATGCCGGCGTTAGACTGTGGTGAGCACAGTAAGAAGTCTTACAACACCAGGTTGAAGTCCAACAGGTTTGTTTCAGACACTAGCTTTTGGAGCACTGCTCCTTCCTCTGTCAGCTTAGCGCTGAATGATCCACTTCACAACGCATTCAGAATCACCCAGGCAACGTGGATGAGAATCTTCTGGAGACCAGAGAAGATCCCTTCAGGGTGTTGGCGAGTTGGTTGGGTGTTCAAAGACAGCCGAGCAGCTTCAATTATCATCTGTGGGTTTCTGTCAGAAAGGAACACATCGGGTTTATTTCCTACACTTTCTCCAACTTGCCATGATGAGATTTGAACTCGTGGCCTCTTGGCTGTTAGATCAGGAGCAGCGTCACCGTCAGTGCATCGGAGCCACCTCTCAGATAGGCTAGGGAGATGGAAATTGTGGAATCGGTTCAGAAGCTGTTCGTACTCTGATGGGAGGTATGTGGGGGGGGGCTGATGGCACTTTCTCCATTGATGGGCCTAAAAGCCCCCCCCCCCCCCCCCCCTCCCCCTGAAAGGGAAGTCCAGGACATTGGGTGGCAACTTTCATAAGTGCACTAGCAATATTCCTGAAAAGATAAAGACAGATTCCAGGGTTTTGGGAAACAATTGGTAAGTGGAGCTCCAGAGATGGCGTCTTCAACGAAATGGTGGATAAACCGTGAACGAAATGGCCTCCTGCACTGTAAGTCTGACTCTGCAACCTCGCCTGTCATGTGAAATCTTTCCAATCATCCGATGATTAAAGTAGGTGAAAGGCAGACGTTCTATTTTATAACATCACCACACAGGCTCCGAGCCCGGAGCACGCGTTACAATATTGGATCTTGCTCGAGCAAATGTTAAGAACAGAAAGGTCAGGCAGGAGGTCAGTGCGGGACGACGGCACGGCCAAATTAATAAGATTTCTCCACTCTGCCTCCCATGTCCTGGAGCTGCCCTTATCTGCAGGGATTATCCGCTTTAGCGAGTCTTAGGTTTAGTCTTAAGTCTGTTTTGTTTTTCTGGAGTGAGGAAAGTGGGATCCACACAACCGGGAGATTTCTGCACACACCCAACTGTGCAGCTTAACCTTTTCGTTCAATATGCCATCGGAATCGTGCATCGATGTTGTTCAAACACGGTGTCAGAAGCAAAAAACTTTGGGGAAAGGTCAGACTGGACCAGTTATGGTTGACTGTGTGTGTGGAGGGGGGGGGAGGGGGAGGGGGGGGGGGGGGGGAGGCGGGGGGGGGGGGGGGGGCGGGCGCGGGGGCGGACGTACGGTGACCCATGATGCACCAGGACCAGTTGTGTTGGATTGTTTTAATTGAAAATGACATACAGAGGAGACCTGTTTAGAAATGGTCAGTTCCTAAAAGCCTATGATTTAAAATTGTACCATCCGGCCTATTGATTATTACAGTTGATTAGTCAGTTCTTTGAATAACAGGAGTTCAAAATATAATTACACGAAGGTTCAGTGGAGGAGCCGCATACCATCATCCGTAATCTCATTAGGTGTCTGTGTGTGTTTTGTATTGTGTTTGTCTCTTTCTCTGTGTGTGTCTGTCTGTCTCTGTGTTTTATTGTAGGTGTGTATCTGTTTGTGGTTGTCTGTGTATGTGTGGGTGTGTGTGTATGTATTGCGGTAAGGGTTTGTGTGTGTGTTTTTGTGTATGTGTGTGTGTGTGTATGTATTGGGGTGGAGGGTATGTGTGTGCGTGGGTGCATTGGTGTGGAAGGTCTGGGTGACTGTTTATTGGGGTGGAGGGCGTGTGTGTGTGTGTGTATTGGGGTGGGGTGTGTGTGTGGGTGTCTGCATTGGGGTGGAGGGTGTGTGTGGGTGTGTGGGTGTCTGTGCATTGGGGTGGAGGGTGTGTGTGCGGGTGTGTGTGTATTGGGGTGGGATGTGCGTGTGGGTGTCTGCATTAGGGTGGAGGGTGTGTGTGGGTGTCTGTGCATTGGGGTGGAGGGTGTGTGTGCGGGTGTGTGTGTATTGGGGTGGGATGTGCGTGTGGGTGTCTGCATTAGGGTGGAGGGTGTGTGTGGGTGTCTGTGCATTGGGGTGGAGGGTGTGTGTGCGGGTATCTGTGTATTGGAGCGGAGGGTTTGGGTGTCTGTGTATTGGGGTGGGGTGTGTGTGCGGGTGTGTGTGTATTGGGGTGGAGGGTGTGTGTGCGGGTGTCTGTGCATTGGGGTGGAGGGTGTGTGTGCGGGTATCTGTGTATTGGAGCGGGGTGTATGCATGCAGGTGCGTATGTAGGAGTCTGCATTGGGGTGGAGGGTGTGTGTGTGGGTGTCTGTGTATTGGAGCGGAGGGTGTGGGTGTCTGTGTATTGGGATGGAGGGTGTGTGTGTGCGGGTGGGTGTCTGTGTATTGAAGCAGAGGTTGCGTGGGTGTCGGGATATTGGGTGGAGGGGTTGTGTATGTGTGCGGGTGTGTGTGTGGGTGTCTGTGTATTGGGGCGGAGGGTCTGTTTGTGTGCGGGTGTGTGTATGTGGGTGTCTGTGTATTGGGGTAGAGGGTCTGTGTGTGTGTGCTGGTGGGTGTCTGTGTATTGGGGCGGAGGGTGTGGGTGTCTGTGTATTGGGGTGGAGGGTGTATGACTGTGTGGGTATATGTCTGTGTGGGTGTGTGTCTGTGTGGGTGTGTGTCTGTGTGGGTGTGTGTCTGTGTGGGTGGGTGTCTGTGTGGGTGTGTGGGGGTGGTGTCCTGCTCCCTTGTGCATCATTATGCTGTTTGAGGGTGCTTTCTTTGTGCAAATTGGCTGCCACACATTCTGCATTACAACAGTGACCACTTTTCAAAATAACTCCATTGGCTGTAAAGCAGTTTGGGATGTCATGACTGGCGCTATTGAAATGCAAGTCTTTGGGCTGGATTCTTCCACCCCGCCCGCTGCAAGGTGGCCACGGGAGGGACGCGGATCATGGAAAAGTCCATTGACCTCGGGCGGGAATTTCAGGTCGCAAAGTGATAGTCCAAAATAATTGTTTACGTTCTCAACCCTATTTCTTTTCTGTTTCTAAGGTTTGACTGTTCTCGCTGCTTCCCTCAGCTTCCCAAAATGCCCTTCATGTACTGTCACCAGCGAGACTTGTCCTACTGCTGCCTCCTCTAGCTTGACCTTCCCCTGGCTGTTCGGTGTTTAAAACCGAAGTTTGATGCCCTCGCCTTCTCTTAGTTCACCTCATTGTCTGCTCTTTTTAACCTCGGGATATCCTGCAGAATGAGCCTTGCGGTTTTATCTAGAATTACCAGTAAAAGAATAAAAAACATTAAGGTTAAAATCAATGTGGCAGATACAGAAATTGGTGTTTTTGTCTTTGTGATTTGCTTGAGTAGAACAGTGCAGTTGGTGAGTCAAAAAGCTCAAAGTTACACGGTCCTGTGAAACAAGGCCATCAGCCCAGGGAGTTTTGCGTTTTCTAACCGCTGATATTTTTATGAATGAAAAGCAAATAAAATTTGGTCACCTTGTGTTGAAGATGTTTGTTCTTGGTGTCTGGCCCCCTCCCTCACTCCCTCAGTTAGTGTGGTGTAGCTGTTGATACAGTTCCAGTTTATAGGAAGCCCATGTATAGTCGTCCAGAGTGAGCGAATGTTTGCTGACTGATAGTTTTGTCATTTGGGAAGAGCTGCATTGATCATAGAAATTATCATCTGGGGCTTCTCGGATCATTCTGTTGCTCACTCTCCCTCTGGTTATAATGTGCTTCACCCTCTCCTAAATCCTCGCACCATCTCCCAAACGCACTACCATTTGCCCATCTCTAATTCTGCTTTCTCCATCATTTCCCTCCCTACCATCTGCATCACGTCCCCTTCCTCCTTTAACCTCATCCACCTTCTGTTCCATCACCCATTCTTTTCAAGTCTCAGCACTGCTCTCTGCCACCTTCGTAGCCCCGCTATTCAAACTTACCCAACCTTCCCTCAACCTCCCTCGACACGCACCGTGTCCCAAGCTCCCTACCACACCTCCGCCATCTGAGCCACTGCTCTCGAGCTCCCCTGGACCACACTGCTGAATGCGGTAAGGATGCCAATTCAGAATGTGCTGACAATGAGGCTCTTCTCAACTGCCCTTAAGCCTTTAAAGGGTTAACAGCGAGTTCCAATTTCTCTTCCATTAGAATTTCAATCTGTGTTGCATCAATAATATTGCAGCAGAAAAATCGGTTGACTGCTTCTGCAAAGAAACATTTGTATTTTGAAAGGGCCGGAAGGCTTGATAAAACATGTTCTTGAATTAGTTTTGATCTGTTTGTATGCCTTCAACATAACAGCAGAGTAGAAGCAAATCCAGTTAAAAGAGGGGATGAGTTCACGCGATGGATGTAATTGCATTTGCCTGATAGCCTCGGGCCCTAAGTAGACTGCACTCTCTGCCATGTATCTTGTTGAATTGGTGTAGAATTCAGTTAAAGTATCTGTCCAGGGCTGAAACAGGAGCATAAATTGTATAGAGTTTCCCTTGCGGAATCTGTTATCCATTTTATGGTCGAAAGGAACAAAGTTAGTCATATTTCATGCGAGTGCTCCTTTTCTTTAGGCGCCATTGGCCTATACCTGAATGTAGTTGGTATCCTGTAGCAACAGACACTGTATCCCTTTTGGCTTGGTTTTCATAAGCCTCATGTACAACCAGAACTAACATTTATATCCTGTCTTTAACATGACATACATAGATTACATAGAACATACAGTGCAGAAGGAGGCCATTCGGCCCATCGAGTCTGCACCGACCCACATTAATCCCTCACTTCCACCTTATCCCCACAACCCAATAACCCCTCCCAACCCTTATGGACACTACGGGTAATTTAGCATGGCCAATCCACCTAACCTGCACGTCTTTGGACTGTGGGAGGAAACCGGAGCACCCGGAGGAAACCCACGCGGACACGGGGAGAACGTGCAAACTCCGCACAGACAGTGACCCAGCGGGGAATCGAACCTGGGACCCTGGCGCTGTGAAGCCACAGTGCTAATCACTTGTGCTACCGTGCTGCCCTCACTTGTGCTACCGTGCTGCCCATCCTCTTGCGTCTTCTCGATTTCCATCGCTCCACCATTGTCCACGTCGCTTTCAGCAGCCTGAACCCTAAGCCCTGGAATTTCCTTCCTAAATCCCTCTCTTTAATTTGTTCCTTAAAACCTACCCCTCTTGTCCACACTCCCCCAGGCATCTATTGATTTGCTTCCGTGTCCAACCTCTGTCCGATCACTCATTTGTGAATCACCTTGGGACATCTTTACTGCACTCGAAGGTGTGGTGTGAATGTAAGTTGGTTTCGGGCAAAGTCCCGAGGTAAAGATGGACACAGAAAAAGGTACTTTGTGTCTCTCCTTTTTTTAATATTAATTTAGAGTAATCAATTATTATTATTTTTTCCAATCAAGGGGCAATTTAGCGTGGCCAATCCACCAAACCTGCACGTCTTTGGGTTGTGGGGTGAAACCCACGCAGACATGGGAAGAATGTGCAAACTCCACACAGACAGTGACCCAGGGCCGGGATTCGAACCCGGGTCCTCAGCGCCGCAGTCCCAGTGCTAACCACTGCGCCACATGCCGCCCCACTTTGTGTCTCTCCTATGGCTGAATAGGTATTTTCCAGCATCCTCTGTCCTTGTTACAGAAAAAGGCACGGTTAACGAAGTGGGCTTTGAGCAGCATGCGCCGTTCAATGAAGCTTTTCCCTCTTGCAGTCTTAATGGCCTCTGTTACCTGCTTGGGTTCTGTATACCCCAGGAATCTGTCCATTTACAATGCGAATGGGGTTGTCAAAGCTCCAGGTTTGTCCTGGAGCCTCTCGGGATTAAACATTCACCCCCCGCCTGTGAGTGACGTCCAGGAGAAAAATCATGAGAGTATTTTTTTTTTAAACTGCGTATCTCTTCTTTGAGCACTCCCATTTATTGGTGATAAAGTATTCGGACATGGGCAACAAAGCTGTCTGATGGTCACGCATCATCCACACCCGAGAGATTGAAAAGTCATCACTCTTTCCCATGGTGGACATGTTGGACAATCGATGTCGAGAGTGTGGGGGTGGGGTGGGGTGGGGGACCCATGCAATTAAACCCCCAGGATTGCACCCAAATGGAGTTGGCGTATGAGGCAGGCAACACAATAATGTGTGAAACGATTTTTGTCTTCGGTTTGTTATAGAGTTTCGTAAACCCATTTAAATTACTAGTCGGGCCTCAGCTAGAGTATTGTGACCAATTCTGGCCACCATACTTCAGGACGAATTTCAAGGCCATGGAGAGAGTGCGGGTGAAATTTATTCGGATGGTATTGGGGAGCAGGGCCTTTGGCTATCAGGTGAGATCAGAGAAGTTGAGATTATTCTCCTCGAAGCATTAGGGTTGCCAACTGAGATTAAATGTATTGCTGGATGTTTAATCGCAAGACTTACCCGCACACTCCAGCACTTAGTTGCCCAACACGTCCATCCTTGTGACACGCTGCCTTCCCCGACCAATTGGAAAGCAAAATTACTCATACTTCAATTGGACGATACTTGACTGTCAGCCAATTAGCTTCCCCTTCCCCCCCCCCCCACCCCCACATCCACACACCCCCACACCCCCACATCCACACACCCCCAACCACCACCACCCATTTCAATATTTTTATATCTGGTAAAGAGAAATGTTCGACGAAAACGACAAAATAAAACAATCCCCTCATATCCCGATGATTGTTCTCCAGGGGAGATGAGTCATTTTTCTCCCCAGCGAGTTGTTATCTGAAATGCAAAGTGGGCGGAGCAGCTTTTGTAATAATTTCCAAGGGAATTGGACTGATACTGTCATAATATACACCAGTATATCATGGTGCAGACACACACACACACACTGATGGACATGCAGTGGGACCAATCAGCATACCCAACACCGCAGCCAATCACCAGTGAGAGCACACGCACTATCAAGACAGGGGACAGGAGAATTCCCGCTCATTCTAGTAGCAGCCAGCTCGGAGCACAGAGCTCACAGCCTGCAACACAGACATTCACCATGTGCTGAGTGCATCACCTGGTTAGGACTAGGCAAGGGTCAACAGTTAAAGCTGGTATTGCATTTACCCACAGTTTAAGTATGTTAATATAGTTAATCTTATAATAAAATAGAGATGCACCACTTCCAGTGTTGGTGACCTGTTTGTGATCCAGAACACCCAACACATCAGATACTAAAGTACTAAAGGAAGAAAATTTGCAGGGCTATGAGGAAACTGCCGGGAGTGGGAGTAATTGTATCTCCCAGCATGTGTAGGATGGACTGAAGGCTCCCAGCTGTACTGTACAGTTCTACATTACTCTAGCTGAGGTCCAACCAGTAAATCTTAAAGGTTTGCCATAATTTTCCTTGTTTGTTAATGCTAAGCCTCTTTTTTATAAAACCCAAGATCCCATGTACTTTTTAAAAAAAACAACTTGTTCTTTCAGATTTGAGTCCTTCTACTCCCATTTTTCCCAACTGGACAATGTCACGGAGCCAACAGTATAACTTGCGTCCTTCGTCCCCCTTGTGGAGGAGTCACCACACTTTAGGAGGGAAGTTATTGCACTGGAAAGGGTGCAGAGGAGATTCAACAGGTGCAGAGGAGATTCAACAGGATGTCGCCTGGGCTGGAGAGTTTCAGCTGTCAAGAGAGACTGGATAGGCTGGGGTGGTTTTCCCTGGAGCAGAGAAGACAGAGGGGGGACCTGATTGAGGTATAAAATTATGAGGGACATTGATAGGGTGGTTAGGAAGGTACTTTTCCCCTTGGTGGAGAGGTCAATTACCAGGGGCATAGATTTAAGGTGAGGGGCAGGAGGTTTAGAGGGGATTTGAGGAAAAACTTTTTCACACAGAGTGTGGTGGGAATCTGGAACTCGCTGTCTGAAAGGGTGGTGGAGGCGGGAACCCCCACAACCTTTAAGAAGTATTTAGATGAGCACTTGAAATGCCATAGCATACAAGGCTATGGGCCAAGTGCTGGGAAATGGGATTATAACAGTTAGGTGCTTAATGGTCGATGCAGATGCGAAGGGCTGAAGGGCCTCTGTCCATGCTGTAAAACTCTATCACTATGACTAGGAGCTTAGCGCATCCTGGTGCGTGCAGTATAACTACGCCCTTTGGCTGTTTCAAGACTTAAATCACATTCATTATTCTCTGTTCTTCCACCTTGAAACTTGAGGCAACCCACTTTTCTTTTCCTGTTTGACGGAAGACTTTGCTCTAGTAGGAGAATAAGAAATTCAAGATCCAGCACTTTCAAAGAAATGATTGGTACTAATTGGTATTCTTGCTGCGAGAGCTCCCAGAAGTGGAGTGTGTGAGAGACGGAAAGGTTAAGCCGAGCAGCAGGGACGTTTCTCTGAAGCACGCCATCAAGGCAACATGAAGGAGCTGTGCGCCCAGCTTGCACCAGCAGTGGGTGAGAACACTCGACAATCATGCTCATTGCAAAGTGGGGAAAGGTCTTCCATACAGTGCGATTCCTCACCGAAGAACAATGCAGGGATAAAAGTTGCGCGGATTCTCCTCTAATTTGCTTGAACTTCTTCAAATCCAGCCGGAGGTTGTACAAGCAACTTGTGGAGGAAGCAATCTTCAATGCTTGGAAAGTTGTGAGCAATTATTCTGAATAGACAGTTTGTGAAATTCAAAGAGAATAGCCACAAAAGGAACAATATTTTACCGCTTTACTCCTGGGGTTTCTGCGTTTACATTCTTTGTAGATCAGCATTGTATATCCTTTTGCCTTGTCCCTTGCAGGTCATTGTTCCTCAGTGTTGACTTGACCCTGAGGTGACATGCCTGTGATGGAGCTTGCAAACCAGACAATGCTTTGAGGCAGACTCTACAACCAGATGCTTGAACCAGACAGGCCTGTAATGTCCCCAGGCAGTTTTGGGTGTTGATCGACTACATAAGAACATAAGAACTAGGAACAGGAGTAGGCCATCTGGCCCCTCGAGCCTGCTCCGCCATTCAATGAGATCATGGCTGATCTTTGTGGACTCAGCTCCACTCTCCGGTCCGTACACCATATCCCCAAATCCCTTTATTCTTTAGCAAGGTATCTATCTTTTTCTTAAAAACGTTTAAAGAAGGAGCCTCAACTGCTTCACTGGGCAAGGAATTCCAGAGATTCACAACCCTTTGGGTGAAGAAGTTCCTCCTAAACTCGGTCCTAAATCTACTTCCCCGTATTTTGAGGCTATGCCCCCTAGTTCTGCTTTCCCCGACCAGTGGAAACAACCTGCCCACATCTATCCTATCTATTCCCTTCATAATTTTATATGTTTCAATAAGATCCCCCCGCATCCTTCTAAACTCCAATGAGTACAGTCCCAGTCTACTCAACCTCTCGTCATAATCTAATCCCCTCAACTCTGGAATCAACCTAGTGAATCTCCTCTGCACTCCCTCCAGTGCCAATATGTCCTTTCTCAGGGAAGGAGACCAAAACTGAACACAATACTCCAGATGTGGCCTCACCAACACCCTATACAATTGCAGCATAACCTCAGTAGTCTTGAACTCCATCCCTCTAGCAATGAAAGACAAAACTCGATTAGCCTTCTTAATCACCTGTTGCACCTGCACACCAACTTTTTGCGACTCGTGCACCAGCACACCCAGGTCCCTCTGCACAGCAGCATGTTTTAACATCTTACCGTTTAAATAATAATCCATTCTGCTGTTATTCCTCCCAAAATGGATAGCCTCACACTTGGCAACATTGAATTCCATCTGCCAGACCCTAGCCCATTCACTAACCTATCCAAATCCTTCTGCAGACTTCCGGTATCCTTTGCACTTTTTGCTTTACCACTCATCTTAGTGTCGTCTGCAAACTTTGCCACATTGCACTTGGTCCCCAACTCCAAATCATCTATGTAAATTGTGAACAACTGCGGGCCCAACACTGATCCTTGAGGGACCCCACTAGTTACAGGTTGCCAACCAGAGAAACGCCCATTTATCCCCACTCTCTGCTTTCTGTTAGTTAACCAATCCTCGACCCATGCTACCACTTTACCCTCAATGCCATGCATCTTTAGTTTATGCAGCAAACTTTTGTGTGGCACCTTGTCAAAAGCTTTCTGGAAATCCAGATATACCACATCCATTGGCTCCCCGTTATCTACTGCACTGGTAACGTCCTCAAAACATTCTCCCAAATTAGTCAGACACGACCTACCCTTTATGAACCCATGCTTCGTCTGCCCAATGGGACAATTTCCCTCCAGGTGCCCCGCTATTTCCTCCTTAATGATAGATTCCAGCATTTTCCCTACAACCAAAGTTAAGCTTACCGGCCTATAATTTCCCGCTTTCTGCCGACCTCCTTTTTTAAACGGTGGTGTCACATTTGCTACTTTCCAATCCTCTGGGACCACCCCAGAGTCTAGTGAATTTTGATAAATTATCACTAGTGCGTTTACAAATTCCCTAGCCATCTCTTTTAACACTCTGGGATGCATCCCATCAGGGCCAGGAGACTTGTCTACCTTTAGCCCCATTAGCTGGCCCAATACTGCCTCCTTAGTGATTACAATCATTTCAAGGTCCTCACCTATCATATCTTTATTTCCATCAATCACTGGCATGTTATTTGTGTCTTCCACTGTGAAGACTGACCCAAAAAAACCTGTTCAGCTCCTCAGCCATTTCCCCGTCTCCTCTTATTAAATCTCCCTTCTCATCTTCCAAAGGACCAATATTTACCTTAGCCACTCTTTTTTGCCTTATATATTTGTAGAAGCTTTTACTATCTGCTTTTATGTTCTGAGCAAGTTTACTTTCATAGTCTACCTTATTCTTCTTTATAGCTTTTTTAGTAGCTTTCTGTTGTCCCCTAAAGACTTCTCAGTTCTCTAGTCTCCCACTAATTTTTGCCACTTTGTATGTTTTTTCCTTCAATTTGATACTCTCCCTCACCTCCTTAGATATCCACGGTCGATTTTTCCCCTTTCTACCGTCTTTCTTTTTTGTCGGTATGAACCTTTCCTGAACACTGTGAAAGATAGCTCGGAAGGTTCTCCACTGTTCCTCAACTGCTTCACCATGAAGCCTTTTCTCCCAGTCTACCTTAGCTAGTTCTTCGCTCATCCCATTGTAATCGCCTTTGTTTAAGCACAAAACACTAGTGTTTGATTTTACCGTGTCATCCTCCAACTGTATTATAAATTCCACCATATTATGGTCGCTCCTTCCAAGAGGATCCCGAACTATGAGATCATTAATCAATCCTGCCTCATTACACAGGACCAGATCTAGGACCGCTTGTTCCCTTGTAGGTTCCATTACATACTGTTCCAGGAAATTATCCCGGACACATTCTATAAACTCCTCCTCAAGGCTGCCTTTACCAACCTGGTTAAACCAATCGACATGCAGATTAAAATCTCCCATGATAACCGCTGTACCATTTCTACATGCATCCATTATTTCTTTGCTTATTGCCTGCCCTACCATCCTGTTACTATTTGGTGGCCTATAGACTACTCCTATCAGTGACCTTTTTGCCTTACTATTCCTGATTTCCACCCAAATTGATTCAACCTTGTCCTCCATCGCACCAATATCATCTCTTACTATTGCCCGGATGCCATCCATAAACAACAAAGCTACACCACCGCCCTTACCGTCCATTCTATCCTTTCGTATAGTCTGATACCCTTGGATATTTAACTCCCAGTCGTGACCATCTTTTAACCATGTTTCAGTAATGGCCACTAAATCATAGTCATTCACGATGATTTGAGCCATCAACTCATTCACCTTATTCCGTATACTACGAGCATTCAGGTAAAGTACACTTATGCTGTTTTTTATGTCTTTGTTATGAATCCTAACACCTTGATCAGTAACTTTTCGCAAATTATTTTTCCTCTTACCCTTTCTCCTAATTTTCCTTGTCTTTGAACCCATATCTCTACATAATAACCTGTCACGTAACCTGCTGCCTTGCTCTCCATTAACCATTATACTGTCCATAGCTTTACCCTTCCCTTCCCCCCAACTTGCTAGTTTAAAGTCCCTGTGACCAACCTATTTATCCTAATTCGCTAGAACACTGGTCCCAGAATGGTTCAGGTGAAGACCGTCCCAACGGTACAGGTCCCTCCTGCCCCAGTACTGATGCCAATGCCCCATGAAATGGAATCCCTCTTTCCCGCACCACTCCTTTAGCCACGTGTTAACTTCCCTAATTTTCTCAACCCTATGCCAATTGGCACGTGGCTCAGGTAGTAATCCAGAGATTATAACCCTGGAGGACCTGTTCTTTAATTTAGTCCCTAGTGTTTGATAATCCCCAAACAGGTCCTCTTTCCTCGTCTTACCTATGTTGTTAGTCCCAACGTGGACCACAACAACTGGATCCTCCCCCTCCCCCTCCAAAATCCTTTCAAGCCGATCAGAGATGTCCCTCACCCTGGCACCGGGCAGGCAACATACCATGAGGGACTCACGATCTGGCTTACAAAGGATGCCATCAATCCCCCTAATTATAGAATCCCCTACAACTACCACTTGTCTTTTTGCTCCCCCCTCTTGAATGGCTTCCTGTACCACGGTGTAGTGGTCAGTCAACGCATCCTCCCTACAGCCCTCTTCCTCATCCACACAGGGAGCAAGTACCTCATACCTGTTGGACAAGGGCTGAGGCTCCTCAACTCCTAAACTCAGGATCCCCCTACCTGCCTCCCTTGCAGTCACACCACTCTGTCCCTGATCACTGACCAAATTAACAGTACTTATTCTACCGGGTGTGACTGCCTCCTGAAACAAAGCGTCCAGGTAATTTTCCCCCTCCCTGATGTGCCGCAGTGTGTGCAGCTCGGTCTCCAGCTCATCAATTCTGAGCCGAAGTTCCTCGAGCAGCCAACACTTGCTGCAGATGTGGTCACTGACGGTCTCAATGGGATTCACCAGTTCCATCATCATACAGCAACAGCACATCACCTGTCCAGCCATATTCAACTAATTAATTAATTTAAATAATTAAAAAAAAAAAAAAAAATTTTTAATAGAACCTCAAGGATAAACCCGAGCACCAACAAAAACACAGCCCTCTCTCGCCACTCACCCGAACTCAGTCACTCACCTAAACTCGGATGCACTCTGTTCCAATCAGCACTCAGTCACTCACCTAAACTCAGATGCACTCTGTTCCAATCAGCAAACAGTCACTCACCTAAACTCAGATGCACTCTGTTCCAATCAGCACTCCATGTCTAAGGGCACTCCTGCCACACCTTTTGTACCCTGCCTGATTTCCAAAGAGCCAATAGGCCCGCTCCAGGAACTGAAGTCTCCAACTGCCACTTGACCTGTAAACTAAGCACTTTTAAATATGCACTCACCTCTCCCAGCAGCCCTGCAGCCTGTGGCCTGCTCCAGGAACTGAAGTCTCTTTTAAATATGCACTCACCTCTCCCAGCAACCCTGCAGCCTGTGGCCTGCTCCAGGAACTGAAGTCTCTTTTAAATATGCACTCACATCTCCCAGCAACCTTGCAGCCTGTGGCCTGCTCCAGGAACTGAAGTCTCTTTTAAATATGCACTCACCTCTCCCAGCAAGCCTGCAGCCTGCTTCATTGATGTGCCCTGCTCCAGGTTGTTCTTGCTTAAGGAAAGTCTATCAGGTGCCACTGTAACAGGGAGCATACCCCTAACCAGACTAACAACAGGAAGACTGCTTTATCAATGACCTTCTTTCCATCTTAAGTTCGGAAGGACCTTCTCAAGGGCAAGTAGGAACAAAGAACAAACAAAGAACAAAGAAATGTACAGCACAGGAACAGGCCCTTCGGCCCTCCAAGCCCGTGCCGACCATGCTGCCCGACTAAACTACAATCAGGGATGGACACTGAATGGCCAGCAACTCCCACATCCCACTAGTTCATTGCCAATAATTCTGCTTCAAACATAGGGGAATGCCAGTCCTTGGCTGTTGCCAATCTGCCCCCAAATCACCTGCATTTAGCCTAATGTTATTCCAAAGAGATGGCACACACTTCATATCAGACAGCAATACGTATATGGATTTCTCAGTGGTCTGATTTGGAGACCTTTGCTTTAATCCTGACCTTGTACAAGCCAGAGAATTTGGTCTTTACACTTAAGAGGATAATGATCTATTTTGGATTCGCTTTGGAAAGACCAGGGTCGTGATTTTCCGATATCGGCGCGATGTCTGCCGACTGGCGGCAAAAACGGCACGAATCAGTCCGGCATCGCGCCGCCCCAAAGGTGCGGATGTCTCCGCATCTTGAGCGGCCGAGCCCTCTCCTTGAGGGGCTAGGCCCGCGGCGGACTGATTTCCGCCCCGCCAGCTGGTGGGAAAGGCCTTTAGTGCCCTGCCAGCTGGCGCGAAACTGACTTTGCCGGGCGGCGCATGCGCGGGTGCATCAGCGGGCGCTCACGGAATCTCCGCGCATGCGCAGTGGAGGGGGTCTCTTCCGCCTCCGCCATGGTGGAGACCATGGCGAAGGCGGAAGGAAAAGAGTGCCCCCACGGCACAGGCCCGCCCGCGGATCGGTGGGCCCCGATCACGGGCCAGGCCACCGTGGGGGCACCCCCTGGGGCCAGATTGCCCCCCCGCCTCCCCCAGCACCCTGGAGCCCGCCCATGCCACCGTGTCCCGCCATCCCAAAGGTGGTTCAATCCACGCCAGCTGGCGTGGGTTGACAGCGGTGGGACTTCGGCCCATTGCGGGCCGGAGAATCGCCGGGGGGGGGGGGGGGGGGGGGGGGGGGTGGGGGCGCCAACCGCCGCGATTCCCGCCCCCGCCGAATATCCGGTGGGAAAATTCGGCAACCGGCAAGGGCGGGATTCACGCTAGCCCCCGGTGATTCTCCGACCCGGCGGGGGGTCGGAGAATCCCGCCCCAGAGATCCAGCCACCTTGCGGACATATACGTCCAGTTGGTTATCTGTTAACAAAGAGCTCTTCCGTATTGACCAGCTTGGCTGCCACTGGAAAGCATGCAGAGAATTTTACTACATAAAATCTCAATTCTGGGAATAACTGGAAAATCTTCTTCGATGAATTGGGCCAGACCAAATATAACCAATGGTTTAACGTTACCACCTTTTGATGCTTGGTGCCAGACCTGGGGTGGGACCCACATAAGGAATGAAAATATGGCTTAACTGCTGGGAAAGGAATGACTTATCCACATGCGAATGGAATCTAGGTGACCCACTCCAACACTTCCCTCAATCCCTCTGGGGCCTTTGTCCTGTTCGTCCTGATGATAGGAGGAATGACCAAACAGGCTAAGGCTCTTTTCCCTGGAAAAGAGAGGCTTGAAGCATGGCCTGGCTGATGTGTTCAAGATTAGGAAAGGGTTTGGCAGCGTAGATGTATAAAGAAGCTCCTTCCAGTTGTGGGGAAATCCAAAGTTAGGGATCGTAAATGTAAGGCAGTCACTAATAAATGCGACAGGGAATTCATCATTCTGAAAATGTGGAATTCCCTACCGCTTGAGTAACTGAGGTGAATCGTACATATGTTTCCAAGGGGAAACCAGCCAAGTGTAGGCGGGAGGCAGGATCAAAAAGTTACGTTGATGGGGTTAGATGAGGTAAGATGGGAGGAAACTGATGTGGAGCACAAAGACCAAATGAATGGTCAGTTTCTGTGCTTTCTAAGATGCTTTACTTTCTACGTAAGTTGAGAATAAATGAAAGTCTTTTCAATTTGCAGCTGAGGAAGGTTAAACGCGGCCAGAAAACCCTCTCCCTTGCCGCTGATTGCATCTTCGTTGTCGGCCTCTTGCTCAGGCTGAATTGGAGTGTGCACAAGCATGACATCTCATTTGACCCAGAAGCTTAACATCAAACCCCATACTGAGGTACAACAGAAGATAATCATGGATTTGCGTTGCAACTTGAGGCAGCCAGTTTGATTGATGGAGCTGCCTGCCGTTTCAAGTCTTAATTTGCTGGTGTCTGTTTGGAAGACCGTAGTTACTTAGACATGTGATAATTAACATTACTTGAGGCTGAAGGATTGCACGCGATCCAATAACTTCCCAGAAGGTAAAAGTGGGAAACTAAGAATACTGGTTTGAACTGGTCCTGTATGTCTTCAAATGGAACACCAGTAAAACTTGGAAATAAGTATACTGGTGTACTGGTCTTGTATATCTTAAAGTGGAACACCAATAAGAAATGGGGAAGTAAGAATACTGGTCTGAACTGTTTTATCCTATTGGGTTGCAAATTATGTCCCAGCTTTGATGAGCTTAAGAACAAATTCGTCACCAGCCCTTCAAATCAGTTAGTTTCTATCTCCATTTCTGTCATGCCAAATTGTTTGTTATCACTGCATACTGCTTTCCCCCATGACTGCATCTTGCTCTGTTTCAGAAGTAGTTTCTTTTGGCACCTGTTCCACTCTCAGCTCTGGGGCCAAACCTCCTTTGTCCAAAGATTTGTAGGTTAGGTGGATTGGCTATGCTAAATTGCCTTTAGTGTCCAAAGAAGGTTAGGTGGGGTTATTGGGAGAGGGTGGAGATGTGGGCTTAAGTCGGGTGTTCTTTCCAAGGGCTGGTGCAGACTCGATGGGTCGAATGGCCTCCTTCTGCACTGTAAATTCTATGAGGCAGCTCCATGAACCCCTGGTCCTTAGAAAAACAAAAGGTGGACTTGGATCCCAGTTGGGGGTTCTCCAGCGGTTTGGCCTCCTGTGGAGGTGCTCGGAACGAGGTTGATATCATTCCGCTTCGGGCACCAACGAGGGCGACTTCACTTGTTTGTGCATCTTGCCAGTCAACCGAAAATTTCAGACAGTGTAAGTATTTTTATTCTGTGAAAACAAGAGTGCGAGGGGCTTACAGTTTTTTAATGGAGCAACAGCGATCGTGGGCTTTGCATTCATTGACGAACGATGTTGGGAACTATTAAGGTGGTTGAGAGTGAGTGAAGGTGTGTTTTATTTTGACAGAGGAACAGCCTTGGTGGGAATGTGTGTGTGTCCTTTTTCTGAAGTGAAGCACTTTATTTGTTAATGGGCAATGTGCAAGATTCTAATCTAAACTCCTAGCACTGTTTTTCTGATCAGATGTAATAGGGCGACTGGACTGCGAATGTAGCTATGAAACCCTGAGAAGGAAACTGAGCTTTTTTTCTTCTTCGTGGCTACGGAGTTTCTATTGCGTTTGTCAAACTGTCGATCTGTGTGCAGGTGAACGGGAAATTTATCTGAGCTTTGCAGCTTCTTGTGTGCATCAAATGATCTCCCCTGAGTCATAAAAAGAAAATTAAGTATCTCAAGATGTTTGGCGACCTTTCGTTCTTTCATTTCTGTGACAAATGTCAGACGCGGCAGGGGGCCTCAGCAAACATCGCAGGTCCGTAAGAGGTTGCATTTCAAGTTCAACATTCTGCAGTTTCCTTTGCAAAGGAGATTTCAAGTTTCTTCGAGGCAAAGTAAAAGGATCCTGCAACACCACAGGAAATGGGTTTTCATGGTGGCTGATTGTACGATCATTGCAACTTGCAGCAGTAAGATATGAAGAGTTTGATCTCCGCGCTGAAGGAAATCACCGTTAAACTTTGAATTTAATGTTTTTGATGTCCTGGCCAAGGCTGAAATTTTCGGTCATTCTTGGAGGAACTGCATTGATACAACTTTGCTTACCCTGGAGTTATCTATTCTCCCCAGTGGGTGACCATGTTGGGAAGATTGTATACAGGCTGTGGATCGAACTGATTGTACATCATTATTTATGAGGAAATGGCAATGTTCCTCAGCCAGAGAGTTATTCATGCTGTACACCTTATTCATAGCTCTTTCAAATCAAGTTTGATCTTTATCGAGCTCAGTTGAAGAGCCAAGTTCCAAATGTGCAAAACCTCAACGTTGGGATTGGTAAATGAGCAAAATCAAGGAATATTGGCTTGATTATTCCATGTTTGGATTTTTAAAAGCTTCCAAGGTTGTTTTTCCTCATGAAGCAGAGTTTTTTTTGTTTTAATTAAAGCTTGCCTAACCTCAATCCCCCCATCTCCTCACTTGCCTCCCCCAGCTTTACCAATCTGTAACTTCTGCATTCTTTATCGCTACCTGATTTTCTCCACTTGTCTCTCCTTTTCTGAAGATGGTGACTCCTTGCGCTGACAAGGAGCCAGTTGAAACTGAACTCAAATGTCCAGGAGTGCCAGACAAATTTTCAACCTGGAGAGTTGGATTTTGCCCTTGCTTAATGTCCGCACCTATGTAGTTTCCAAGATTGCATTTCCAATGGCGAACCGTGGCTGAATCCGTCCCACTGCGCCACCATGTTAGCCTGGAGGCCAAAGGCTAATCAACAGCAGGTTTAATTTATATAGTGCCTTTTAATGTAATGAAACATCCCAAGGAGCATTAACAAACAAAAACTGACACCCAGTGCCGCATTTGGAAATATTGAGATGGGTGGCTGAAAGCTCAGTCAAAAAAAGTTCTAAGCTTCTGAAAAGGAGGAGAGTTGAGAGGTCCAGATCTTTATAGAAAGCTGCGTCTGGAACCTGTGCCTGAGGCAGCTGATGGCATGACTGCCAGTGGTAGAGGGACTAAAGTTGGGGATGCACAAGAGGTCAGAATTTGAGGCGTGCAGATATCTCTGAGAGTTGCAAGGCCGAAGCAGGTTGTAGAGAGAGGTGGAAGCTGCGAGGCTGTGGACGCGTTTGGACGATACTTTTAAAAGTAACAGCCAAATGGGATTGAACAATCTCTGTCGCCTTAGCCCACAGAGTTTAATCCACAGTAACTTCTTCAGGTTTCGAAAATTGAGCAAGTTGAGTGGTTCGAGAAGGGCTTGTGTATTTTTAGCTGTCCCGCAAGGCGGCCTAAAGGAACAAGTACGTGCGCAGTCCCTGGAGCAGGTGACAATCTGGTGTATCTGCTGCTTCAAGGGTTTTGCTGCCTTTGTTCCAGATATCTCTCCAGGCTTGAAGTGAGAACTGGAATGAAACAACTGGAGGCCAAAACAAACAACATCTGTATTTGTTGTCGTGGGTCATATTGTGTCTGGTCATGTGACACATGAAGGCCCGAACAAATTTGATCTCCCTTTTGATAGATGTTGCGTGGTGTGTGCAGCCGTTGTATTTCTTTACCTTGTTTTAAAACTGAGCGGCAGCAGGTTCTACATAAACTGTGGATCACAGATCAATAGATTAGACACGAGAGGTAACAAACAAAGACAAAAATACACCGGCGTGCTGTCATCAGTAATAATAGGTAGTCTTGTTTGAATTGCACATTTTGGGTTAATCTTTTCTTTTCTTTTTCTTTTTGAATTCTTCTCCTCCTGATGTTGAGTCGGAAATACGGTGGCTTCCACAGTTATTCACAGCCCTTGTATTACCTCATCTGTGTGTAATTGTATCTGTGTTTTGATAGTGGCTGTTGGAAAACTGAAAGAAAAAAAACTTCTATTTCTATAATACCTTTCACAACAACCTTAGCCAGCCGCACGACCAATGAAGTGCTTTTTGAAGTGTGCTCACCGTTAGTAATGTAGGAAATACAGCAGCCAATTTTCACACGGCAAGCTCCCTCAAACAACAGTGCAACAATAACCAGATTGTCTGCTTTTAGTGATGTTGCTTGAAGGATCAATATTGGCCAGGAGACGGGGGTTACACCCTTTTATTCAGAATGACGCCACGGGGCCTTGTACCTGAGAGTTCAGGTGGGTTCCCAATGTCTTATCCAAAAGACAGCACCTTTATTATTTGTTTGGATGGCAGCATTTCTGGCTAGGCCAGCATTTACTGCCCATCCCTAGGTGGTGCTGAGTTTCCCCCTTGAACCACTGCCGTCCATGTTTTGTCGGAACACCCACAGTGCTGTTCGGGAGGAGGTTCCAGGGTTCTGACACAGTGACAGTGAAGGAACGACGGTAGCACAGTGGTTAGCACTGTTGCTTCACAGCACCAGGGTCCCGGGTTCGATTCCCGGCTTGGGTCACTGTGTGCAGTCTGCACGTTCTCCCCTTGTCTGCGTGAGTTTCCTCTGGGTGCTCTGGTTTCCTTCCACAAGTCCCGAAAGATGCGCTGTTGGGTGAATTGGGCGTTCTGAACAGGTGCCGGAATGTGGCGATTCGGGGATTTTCACAGTAACTTCATTGTAGTGTTAATGTTAGCCTACTTGTGACAATAAAGATTATTATTTTATACTCCCATGGGTGGCTTGGAGGGGAACTTGCAGGCGGCGGGCAGCATTCCCATTGCATCGGCTGCCCTCGCCCTTCTCGGTGATAGAGGTTGTGGGTTTGACCTATGACAGTACAGCAGCCGCTCAGCCGAGACGATGTGTTCAAATCTCTGGGGTGAGGACCCCTGTGCCCGTGGCAAGTTTGCTAGCACTGAGCCCCAGCTGGCACACAACTATCAAATGAAATGGTTAAGTATGTTGTTAGCGACTAACCTTCAGGAGGTGAGGCCTCTGAATGAAAAGTGCATTCCCTATAAAACCTGTAATGTTCAGTCTGTTCCAGTTTGATTTTTGCACAATGTCCCAGTTTTGGCTGAATATGTTTTGCAAATTGGTAATGTCAGGAATAATTACTGTCTCCCATTCCATTTATTCTCCTTATTCCACCCAGAAAATATGTATTGACATCCCTCTCCAATATTTTTGCACCTGCTTTTAAGATCAAAATGCCACACGCTGGGGGCATGCAATATACCCCCTGGAAACTCAAGTTAATCAGTTTGAGTCCTGCCGTGTACCCAAGGATTTCAGCTCAGTCCTGTGCGGGTGGCAGGTGCAAAACGGGAAACCTGCTCACCGGACGCTTGGCGGACACACACAGCCAGAGTGTCGTGCAAATTAGGTAGCCATCTTCTAGTGTAGCTCGAGACCCTCGCGTAGGTCTCCAAACTGACGGTGACAGATGTGGAACAGTTGTTGTGGAGAGGCCGTCATAACCTTTTCACCATCAAAGCATTGAGCACCTCAGCCCTTGTACCCTCCACCTATCAATGCGAGTAAAATGCCCCCCCCCCCCCCAATTGGCTGATTCATGGCCCAGCGTTTACTAACCGCTGGGAGAATTGCTGAGGTTTTTTTTTAAAGTATGTTTATTTTGGTTTTAATGAAATATGAAACATTCTGAGCATGAAATGAGTTTGGGAACATTCTCAACTGCCTCTTGCAACTTTATAATCGCAGAACCCCTGCAGTGCAGGCGGAGGCCATTCGGCCCATCGAGTCTGCACCGACCGTCTGAAAGTTGTCACAGGTAAAGTCATCATTTTGTTCCCTCTTGCAAGTAAAATTTGTCAACTGCTGCATTTTACTGGCGAGGAAGACCATTATTCCCAACCGCAGCCTTGGGATGTCCGCAAGTGAATTAAGTGCTTTTTAAAGTATAGACACTGTTAAAGCACAGGAAACACGGCAGATAATTTCCCCACAGCAAGGCCCCACAAAGAGCAGGGAGGTAACGCTGAGAAAGTCTGCTTCAATTTTTTGGTGATGTTGGCTGAGGGAGAATACTGGCCGGGGCAAGAACTTCCTTGTCTAGATCAGAGAGGGATGGTGGGGTCTTTGAGTTATTATTCTATTCAAAAGAGGGCACCTCCAACAGAGTGGCCCTCCTTCAGTGCCGCACTGCACGTATCACCTTAGATTATGCACTCAAGTCTCGGGGGTGGAGCTTGAACCCTGATACACCATCAATAATACACGACGAGTGATAAACGTAACTGAGGCTTTAATACACGTAACAGCAAGCCTCCTGCCTCCTGCCTCTGGACCACAAACCCACGATCTCGAAGTTTACAGCCTCTATGTAATTTTTACTTGAGAAATATGGATGAAGAACCAAACACCGACCAGCGTAGCAGTGAGCTGAGGAGCAGGAAGTGAGCACTCTCAAAGCAGTTCCAAGAACAATGAAGCCACATATTAAATCCCTACATTTAATATCTTGTACAGATCCTATTGTTCAGTCTTCTTCTTTGTCTACTCTTATACCAGTTCCAAGTGAATAACAATGAAATGTGAAGGGCAGAGACGGAACTCAAAATTAATTTTATGTAAAAAGAAGTAATGAAACGTGGAGCTGCTTTATAAGTAGATTAAATGAAAATCAGAAAAATACACGATTATAACCTTCCTTTACCAAGTAAGCACTTTGGATGAGCTCTCAATAATCCAAACAACTTAATTCCATTTTAATATATATCAGTGTCATTTAATCCAATTTGGCGATGAATTTTAAGACAATTAGATCCTTATCCTCCGCTGGCTCCACAGTTCTGAGTCAGATTACCAACACTGGGAAGTGCTTTGAGGTAGTTTAATGTGCGGTGAACTAACTCGATTTTACATAGAAATCCTCTTTTAAAATCTCCCAATCTTCCAATTGGAAAAATTTTACGTGACTTCACCCTTTCCTCACCAGCAAACCTTGGACTAATCTTCGCTTTCTGTACATGTGAGGCTACCACCTCAATCACAGTGGCAGTGCGGTGTAGCGGTCATGCTCCTGGTCTAACGATCCGGGACTAGAGTTACTGTTTCAAGGACACGAGTCAAGTCTTGCGCAACTGGAGAATTTTAAATTTTTAGTTTTTAAAATAAATTTGGAGTATCCAATTATTTTTTTTCCAATTAAGGGGCAGTTTAGCGTGGCCAATCCACCTAGCCTGCACATCTTTTGGGTTGTGGGGGCGAAACACACGCAGACACGGAGAGAATGTCCAAACTCCACACAGGCAATGACCCAGGGCTGGGATTCGAACCTGGGTCCTCGGCGCCGTAGGCAGCTGTGCTAGCGAAACTGGAGAATTGAAGTTTAGATAAATCTGGAGTAAAAAGCTCGTGCCAGTAATAGTATCTTGAACCTGCCAACGTACCTGGTTCACTGATGCCCTTAAGGGGGGGAAACATGCGGCCCTTGCCTGGCCTGGCCTGCATGCGACCCCAGACTCCCAGCATTGTCCATTCCTCTTGGGTGAGGATCCAATCTTGACTTTACTTGGTGCCCTATTTAGGGTACAGGCATCCACAAAGCTGGTAGGACACTGTCTTCTGGGCAGGTATGTGCCCTTGCCCACGTGCACACACTGCAAACGTGGCTTTGCACGAGGGGGGGCCATCATAATAACAGGCAATCCTGAAAACAACTGCTTGAATCATTGCTTCTCAGGCTCGGCCTTCAACCTTTCGCGACAGAGAGGGTAGAACATGTGTTTGTATGTGAGAGAGAGATACATGCATTAAATCATCTTTGACACAATTCGTGAATCAAGTTGGAGGTTAGGGTTATCAGTGAGCTCATTAATTCATGAGGCTAATGATGGGATAATTTCCTTTGTGAGTGGAATGAAAAGTCCAGGTATGTCTAATTGCTGCAAGCTAGCAAGGCAGGGCTAATGTGTTATTAAATGGGTGCAGTTGTGTGTTAAAATGAACAGAGAAAAAGGTGGCGCAAGTGGCTAGCACGGTTGCCTCACGGCGCCGAGGTCCCAGGTTCGATCACGGCTCTGGGTCACTGTCCGTGTGGAGTTTGCACATTCTCCCCGTGTTTGCGTGGGTTTCGCCCCCCAAACCCAAAGATGTGCAGGGTAGGTGGATTGGCAGCGCTAAATTGCCCCTTAATTGGAAAAAACAAATTGGATGCTCTAAATTTGTAAAAAAAAAAGCTCCGACCTAATTGAATGGTGGAACTAGTTGTCGGGGTTGATTGGTTAATCTGGTGGATAAAGGTGTATGTCATTCCTGACGTGGGGACAAGGGCGACACCATTTCTTTATTTTTTGATAAATATTTTTATTCTCCACCTTTTTCACATTTTCACCCAAATTTACACCCACCAACAAACAATCAACGGTAACAAAAACAATGTCAATCCCCTGGCCAACAATTCCTCCCTCCCACCAACCTCCAAACAACCCTCAACATTTTAAATACAAACATCAAAGAAAAGGAATCCACTATCTACCCATACATAGTCACAACAACATACACAGTCTAATACTACCCCCCCCCCTAATGTTCGATGTCATCCAATTCTTGAAAGCACATAATAAACAAAGCCCATGAATTGCAGAACCCTTCCATCCTTCCCCTCAACTCAATCTTCACCTTCTCGAGTGTTTAAAAACTCCAACAGATCCCCCCTGCCACGCCAGGGCACTAACCTCAGGAGAAACTAACCTCCACCCCAACAAGGGCAACACCATTTCTGACTTGAGAACCACATGTGTACAACGTTCTCCAGACGGGAGACCAACCTTTCACACAGGCACCCAGTTGTCCTCCCATCCCTGCTGGTCTTCATTCAGCAGTGGGCCACTTGCTTGTTATTCGCTAATCGGCTAATAGAATATGAATTATTCACTAATGCGATGTTTGGCAGTGAGTCAATTTGAGTTAATGTATTAAAAAGAAAACATCCTCGCCTTGAAATGTCACCGTGACAATAAAACGAAACAAAAAAATACATTGAAATCGAAAAACTAAGGGTAGGATTTTGCTTACACCCCTCCCTCCCTCACCCCGGGACTCTTCACTCCCCCCCCCCTCCCCAACCCCTGCGGTGGGTTTTCTGTTTTCTGGAGGATGGAAGTGGCTTGCCAATGAAGTCAATGGTCTCATTTGCGACCGGCCATGCTGCCCGGGATCCTGTTGCGGGAGGGGAGGGGGGTCGCCTTTGGTTGGACTGCAAGATCCCACCAGTGGGAAGGGTGGAAAAATCCCGGCCTAAAGGCTTCGTGTAAAATGACAAGTAGAAGGCAGACATTGTAATCCCATCATGTTGACTTCAATGACCAAGTGCCTTTGGAACAATAAAATCCAACCCATCTACACACATTATCCTGGCACATATAAATATATATATTATAGATGTAAAAATACACGTGTCTGTGGACATATGTATGTATAAATGTGTATGTGCGTATGAATATAATTGTGTGTATATATAAACACATTGGGTTTATTATTATTCCCAAGACGCTCTTTTGCAATACATGATCATTTCTGACACATTCCACATGAAGTAATTATCCGATCTAATGCTTTCTCTATTTCAGTCAGTGTTCTTTCAAAGAACCATTTCACCCCCTGTAGCCTGAGCTCTAATCTTTCTTGCTGCGGCCTGTATAAACATTGCAACAAGAGCAAAATAGTTTAAAAATAATATAATTTCTTTATTAAGCCGTGCCCTGCATTCAGAGGACTTGTCTGCAGTAAGTAGACAGTGTTGAAGGCACGTTCTCACTGGTGCGCCGCATGCAGGAAGGCACATCTGTTCCTGCAGCATTCGCACAGCACACCCATTGATACAGATAAGTGAAGAACGTTTCACGGCTCGCTGATTAGTTCCATTGTTGGAATATGTAGCACTTTCCCTTCGAGGGGGTTCCCTGTATGCGTAGAGGGTACAGAGGCTGTGATACTTTACTCAGCAGGGCAGAGGACATCTAAAAGGTGAAAAACATTTGCACTAATTGACACTCGGAACAGCAGTTGAACACTCATCCCCCTCGAGCCTACCCCACCATACAATTAGACCATCGTTGATCAGTATTTGGGCTCTTTGCTGTACTTAATTGCGTTTTAAAAAGCTTCTTATTCTCCATAGCGCCTCGTCATGCGCAGAGAGTTTTCGAGGGGCCCACCTTAGTAATGAGAAATTACAGCGAGCTGTTGTCAAGCAGGAAGCTGCCAGCCAGATGAGCACTGAAGAAGGATTTATTGTAATAATTTTACAGTTCAATGGTGTGAAGTGGACTTCAGTAAATAAGGTGCATTGAATCATGTGCTATAGCCCAGTATAAATCTGCCAAGTCTGCACTGGGTGATAATCTGACCTAAAGCAGGCTACGTTCTCGGCTAGCATGGCAAGATATGCATTAATCTTACATGGCAATACAAATGTTCACATAGGCTTTTACAGCACAGGATAGGCCACTCTGCCCAATAGGTCTCTGCCAGTATTTATCCTGCACACGAGCCTCCTTTCATCCATCTATATTCAATGACAGTAGCGTAACCTTCTATTCCTTTCTCCCTCATCTACTTACCCAGCTTTCATTTAAATGTAGTTATACAATTTGCCTCAACTACTTGCCGCAGCGAGTTCCACATTCTCACCTCTCTGGATTGAGGAAGTTTCTCCTGAATTCCTTATTGGATTTATCAGTGACTCTCTTACGTTTATGCCCCCCGCCCCCCACCTCCTGGTTGTGGGCTCCGCAAAACAAGGCCGCATCTCGGCCTTCACTTTCCTGGAGGGCATCCCAAGCCTGTCCAGTTGTTCCTGTTGGGCAAAAGCCCTTAGATCTGGGGTCATCCTTGTAAACCTGTTTTGCATTTCCCCCCCGTGATTTGCTGTTCTTCTTGTGACATGGCGATCTGAACTGTTCACAATACTCTGAGCGTGATCTTAGCCTAGCCTGTGGAGATGCTGTCCATACCCTTTTTTAATGAATGTTTTTTATTGGGTTTTTGAACAAAGTATATTTACCGTTATGTACACAGGATAAGAAACATATATATATATATATATATATATATACACATATATATATATATATATATATATATATATAGAAGAGAAGGGCACACCCAAGCATACCAAAGAAAAGAAAATAATAAGTAATAAAATAAATAAATAAATAAAATAGAATAACTGGTAGGGTATTGTGCCCCAGCTCAACAGCAGCAGCTCTGTACACCTGGCAAAATTATTTACAACACATAGGTAGGCGACTGTTTGTGGGGGGGGCAGGAAGTGGGGGGGGGGGGGGGGGGTGGAGGCTCGGGAGGTAAATATACATTTGGGTGCCGGAGAAACAATTACAGTGGGCAATACTCGAATGGGTTTGGTGTTGCTGTCGCTTCTCCCGGACGGATCTCGCTGCCGTCTCGCCCTCACCTCCGCTTCTGCCGTTCCTCCCGTCTTTCGTCTTTATTCTCCTCGTTCCCTGCTCCTGGAGACACCAAGTTCGTTATTGTATCCCGTGCCTTCCTTCCGGCTCTCATTTCCCTGCCTCCCCCCCCACATCACTGGTTCTCCTCTCTTGTTCCCTGTCTCTTCCCTCTTCCCCCCACCTCCTGTGGTTCGCCTTTCTTTCCTCTTAGGTTTAGGTGTCCCCCCCCCCCCCCCCCCCCCTCCCTCTCCCGGTCTATCTCTCCCTCTCATGCTTTGGCTACTTTCCCCTGATTCTTGGCTACCTGGCATGCTGTCCATACCCAAGGAGCTCGGGCATACTCGTCAGTTGGTTCTATTGAGTGATTCTGGTTGCTTCATAGGGTGCAATTGCTTATGTGACTCAGGGGCCTTGTAGATGAACTTGTCTTAAAGGCCAGTGTTTTCTTTGAGAAGCAGAAATGCCTTACAATGATTGACTGCATTTAAGGATCTATAGGCACTGGCCTAACCCATGAGGCAACTCCCACTAATTGCAGGGGTCTACTTTTTAATATTAAATCTCATTGAACATTGGAACTTGTTCTGCCCCACCCAGAAATAAGTGAGGCTTATCCATCCATTCCCACCCCTCATCACTCACATTTATGATGGGGCCATAACAACCTCGCTCAAGTGACCCATCATAATAAGTGAGCCCGGACAGTCAGTGTTACAGGCTATTCACCCACAGGAAGCATCAAAACCAAGCACGATTCTGTTTCTCTCCTGACGAGTGCTGGCACCTCTTTCCCAGCTGAAACATACCTGGGTATTTTAAATCATTTGCAGGCTGTGGGTGTCGCTGGCTGGGTCATAAGTTAGTGTCCATCCCTAATTGCCCTTGAGAAGGAGATGGTGAGCTGCCTTCCTGAACTGCTGCCGTCCATATGGTATAGGTGCACCCACAATGCTATTAGGGAGGGAGTCCCAGTATTTTGACCCACTGACAGTGATGGAATGGCGATATATTTCCAAGTCAGGATGGTGAGTGAGGTACCCTCAATAACGAAGCTTAGAGATTAAACTGTAAAGAAGTCTTTATTAGACTAAGAACTATGTTAGAGCTGAGACAAGTGCTGACTGCTACACAGCTTATGAGGCAGCCCTTATGTATGGCTCACAGATGGGCAGAGGCGGAGTCCCCAGGATTCCAAGCCCGGTCTTAAAGGGGACATCACCTTACATGATGATAAGGCAGTAACCGTTCATCATAGTGAGTAACTTGGAGGGGAACTTCCAGGTGGTGGTGTTCCCATGTGCCTGCTACCGTTGTCATTCTAGATGGTAATGGTTGTGGGTTTTGGAGGTACTGCCTGGGAGCCTTGGTGAGCTCCTGCAGTTCATCTTGTGGCTGGTACACATGGCTGCTATGGTGTAATGGTGGTGGAGGGAGTGAATGTTTGTGTAAGTGGAAGGGGTAGCAATCAAGTGGTCTGTTTTGTCCTGGATGGGGTTGAGCTTCTTGAGTGTTTTTGGAGCCGCGCTCATCCAGGCAAGTGGAGAGTATTCCATCAGACTCCTGACTTGGTGGACAATCTTTGGGGAGTCAGCAGGTGAGTTATTCACGGCAGGATCCCTAGTCTCTGACTACTCTTGGAGCCACAGTATTTATGGCTCGTGCAGTTCAGTTTCTGGTCAATAGCAACACACAGGATGCTGTAGAGGGGGATTCAGCGATGCTGAATGTCAAGGGGTGAAGGTTCGATCCTCTTTTGTTGCCAATGGTCATTGCCTGGCACTTGTGAGTTGTGAATGTAACTTGCCACTTGTCAGCCAAACTCTATTGTCCAGGTCTTGCTGCATTTGGATAAGGACTGCTTCATTACCTGAGGAGTCGCGAATGGTGCTGAACATTGTGCAGTCATCAGCGAACATCCCCACTTCTGACCTGACGATGGAAGGCAGGTCATTAATCAAACAGCTGAACGTGGTTGGGAGTAGGACACTACTCTGAGGAACGAATGGAGTGATGGCCTGGAACGGAGATGATTGACCTCCAACATCACAACCATCTTCCTTTGTGCCATATATGACTCCAACCAGCAGGGGGTGTTTTTCCCTTGATTTCCATTGACTTCAGTTTTGCAGGGGCTTCTTGATGCCACACTTGGGCATAAGCTGCCTTGATTTCAAGGGCAGTCACTCCCATCTCGCCTGTGAGGTGAGGGAGCTCTGGCTCTCCAGCGCCTCCTGCTGATATGTCTGTGTTCATGACAATCAGGCAAGGGTACGATCGAGTTTCTGATGTTGTTAGGAAAACAAAGGTAGTTTTAAATGATTTATATTTGTATTGGTAAATATTAGACATAAGGAATAGTTTTAAGTGGGTTTCACTTAATGTTTCTGTGTCTGGAAGGGTAAAACCTATAGTTAGATTCATGCTGGACAAAGGTGTTTGTATAGATGGGTGTAGATTTTAATTCCAACTGTCATTCTATTGTGCTGAGCGAGGGCTACAGCATGAAGAGTAAATAAACCAGCAGTGGTTGCTTAACATCTGGGGCCTTGTAAGGTAGAGAAGCCCTTAAGTTTTAGTTCAACTAATTTGTTTGGAGTTAGATAGTGAGAGAGAAGGCACAGGTCTGCTGGAAGCAGTTGGTTTCAGAAAGCTAAAGGGGGAATGTCTCTCTCAGCCTTGCTAGAAGAAAAGCCACACTATGGAGTAATGGTGAGGAAACAGATGCTGGAAATCTAAAGTCCAGCTAGTTAAGGAAACTAGAGAAATGAACAGAAGTTTCCAAGAAGTTTGAAGTTAACAGAACAGAGGAAACTGGGAACCAGAATGTATTACTGTTCAGTAAAGTCACAGAGAGTTCAAAAGGCATTGGATCATGAGAGACGAGAAAGGCCTCTGCAGTAGTGCCATGGTTTGTGAGAAGTTACTACAGTTTGGGAGACATTATTGGAAGTAATTGTGGAAATGAATGGCTGGATTTCTGAGTTTCTGTAAAAGCCTTTAAGACAAAGGAAACCCGGAAGGGTGAGGTGTAAATCCTGACAGTGAAACCTTGATGGAAGCGGTGGGAAAGCACAATTTAAAGGAAGATTTGAAAGTGGGACTTTTGAAAGGGCAATTTGAAATCACTCGTGTGGAAACCGGAATTCAGTGAGACAAGGTGGCTCATGGTATAAGAATCATCTGGGGAGAAATCCTCAGACATTCACTTGGGTTCATAGAGGAGTGTGGCTTACCAGAGTCATCTTGTGTGCTTAGAAGGGACTTTGTGTGTTAATGAAGTCATTGTAGTTTAAAATGTACTTTGTAATCCATGATGCGGCAAGGTAGCACAGTGGTTAGCACTGTTGCTTCACAACGCCAGGATCCCAGGTTCGATTCCCAGCTTGGGTCACTGTCTGTGTGGAGTCTGCACGTTCTCCTTGTGCCTGCGTGGGTTTCCTCCGGGTGCTCCGGTTTCCTCCAACAAGTCTTGAAAGACGTGCTTGTTCGGTGAATTGGACATTCTGAATTATCCATCCATGTACCCGAACAGGCGCCGGAATGTGGCGACTAGGGGCTTTACACAATAACTACATTGCAGTGTTAATGTAAGTCTGCTTGTGACAATAAAGATTCTTTTTATAATCTTAAAATCTGTGTGTAATTGTTAAGCTATGGGGAGAGGTGAAGTAAAAGAGTATTGTATCAAAATCTAATTTTTTCATGTTTAATAAAAAAAAAAAATTCTTGTTATTATAACTAATTAGCCGGCCTGTGATTCTGCTTCTCTACGTTTTATAAATAAAAGTAAAAGTTACAATCCTTTGAT
Source organism: Scyliorhinus torazame (assembly GCF_047496885.1). Lineage (NCBI taxonomy): Eukaryota > Metazoa > Chordata > Chondrichthyes > Carcharhiniformes > Scyliorhinidae > Scyliorhinus > Scyliorhinus torazame. The sequence continues at coordinate 17,218,217 of NC_092719.1, read as the reverse complement.
CCAGGGTTCCATTGTGGGGCTTTCCCATTCAGTTATATCCCAACCGGGATCATAACAACGTATTCCAAACCTGCTCGCTCCCTGAGCTGACTCGAGTGAGATACAAGAGGTTGACCCATACCTGGGGGACAGTGCCCCCAAGATGAACCAGAGGAGGGGCTAGGGAGGGCATAGAATAAGTAGAAATTGCAAAGACATTCCTCGGTCTTTAAAGGGTTATTTTTCTTTTTGAACAAAAGCTGTAGAGGATGAAGGGACCTGCGTAAGGTAGGAAGAATAAGAGGAAAAAAATAGGGACAATTATATTGTCAAAGAATTAGACTTTGGTATTGATATAAACTGCAAGAGAAATGACAGTTCCATTCTGCCAGGCACATCTTCACAGACTTTTACTGTCATTAAAGACGGTGATTTTTCCTCTTTGACAGCTCCATATAAAGGTCACACGTCAACACCATTCAGGTGGCTCCTGCTGTCAGTAACCCAGTGGAGATGAAGGGGGTCACGGCAGCTGAGTCGCTGACCTGCTCTGCACTGCAAAAGCGGAGGTGCCCACAGTGTAATTGGCTGGGAATAGAAACCCAGCTTCACATCACTTTCACTCTCTCTCCGGCTTTCTGATTCTACATCACTTTTCAGAGAGGCCATGCAGATTCACAGTCAATCGTACTGCTTCAAACGAGACCCAGAAATATGCGTATGTGAAATATATATATTTATATATATATTAACCTATATCAGAACAAATCCCCAGGTATGGTCTTTCAGTGAAAGGCCCCAGTGTTCGTGTCAACAGAGACTTTATTAAACAAGAATTTAAATATAATACATTGGGCAGGATTCTCTGTTCCTGAGACCAAGTGTTGACGACGGGGCAGAATTCACGACAGCAAAACTGGCGTCAAACCTGGACCGATTCAGCGACCGTGGAGGGACTAGCACCGGCGCCACGCGGAACACAATCGATTCCAATGAGGAACGGTGCGGGATCCGCCGGGTCCGTGATTGACACTCGGGAGGCTGACAAGCTGCAGCCGCACATACACATTACACTCCCCACACACACCAGTCCCAGCCAACATGATGGCACTGGTTATACTGGAGTGCGCCCATACAGCTTGAGAAACCGTTTACATTTTGAGAATAGGTTGAGACCGTTTTGGTCCCAAGACCTCCAGTCATTCGCTTTACTGGGTGAAACTGCGTGTGGTCGAGCACTATATGACCCGTGGCCTCCCAGTTCACTGCGGGATGTCAGCGATGTGCGCAACTGCACGGCTGCCTTTCCGGCTGCGGCAATGGTGTTCCTTCCACCCCAACCCCACAACCCACCTCAAGACCAATCCCCACTAGTCCCCCCGGGCATGACAGAAGCCCCCCAGCCAGCGGTACGGCTGTCAGCAAACTATGCTGATGTTGGGCATTTTCCGTGCCCCCTCCCTGTCCCTCAGCAGCCACAACGCCGGGTTCACGATTTTTAAAAGCACAAGTGAACCGCACCTTCAGGATCTCGACCCATCGGAGGCGGAGCATCGCGGAGGCCCCGGAGAATACTGGGTCGGACTTGCTAATGACATGTGAACAGTGTTTACTGTACGTGCATTCCGGACCGCATTCACACCGCTGTCGAGGTGATGGAGAATTGTGATTTGCCATCAAATCGGCACCCGCCAATATTTTGGCCTGGAACCTATTCTCCGCCCAAACGCGTTTTGCGGTTTTGGTGTTTGACAACGGAGAGTCCCGCCCGTTGTTTTTTATCCTTTTTAATTGGAGGAGCTGTTCTGTGCTCTCGTCCCATCTGGTACCATGCATAATTTGCCCATTTTTGGGTCGGTGAGTTCACACAGTCAGCATTGACTGTCAGTGGTTAGAATGTGGAACTTGCTACCAGAGGAGAAGTTGCGATGAATAGCATAGATACCGCTAAGCAAAGCTGAGTAAACTCATGAGGGAGAAAGGTCATGTTGATGCAGCTAGATGATGAGAGGTGGGAGGAGACTGGAGCATAAGCACCAGCACAGACCAGATGGCCTGTTCAGTTCCGTGAATAAGACCTTAATGTATGTAAAATGCAATCCTGCTGAAATCAGATATGCCTGTGTGTGTGTGTGGCGTGAGCCTGTGTGTCTGCATTTGTATGTGTGGGAGTCTGTATGTGTGTGAGTCTGAGTCTGTGTGTGAGTTTGTATGAGAGACTGAGTCTGTGTATGCGCGCGCGTGTGTGTGAGAGACTGAGTTTATGTGTGTGTGTGTGTGTGAATCTGTGTGTGTGTGGGTGTGCTTGGGTCTGTGTGTCCGTCTGTGTGTGTGTGCATGAGACTGTGCACGTGTGGGAGTCAGTGTGCACGTGTGGGAGTCAGTGTGCACGTGTGGGAGTCATTGTATGTGTCTATGTGTGCGCATAGGTATGTGTACGCAGCTCTGTGAGCACGTGCTCGAGTCTGCGTGTATGCGTCCGTGTGTCTGCGTGCATGTAGACTGTGTGAGTCAGTGTCCGTGCGTGTGTGAGTCAGTATGTGTGTCTGTGTAGAAAGTGGCAACAATAGGGCTGAATGAATTCACTCCATTTCTGCTGCTTCTGAATTAGCATGGTCATCCCCGCACATACACATGCTTCAGGGTGTGGGAGGAATCAATCGCTGTCAATCAGTGAGCGAGAGGCAAGACAGGAGCATGAGGGAGTTGTTTACAATGTCACTACAAATAATAAACAAAGGAGCCATCTTTAATTTCCTTCCCTGACCCCATCACCCATGACTGGGGAAGGAACCAATACCTTTACTGGCCCTAATTGATGCAGCTCCTCCTTCAGTCAGGCGATGCCTCCGCTTTAGAAGCAGGGAGGCAGGGTTATTTGCATAAATACAGACATGATTTCGCAATGCCAGCATTTGTTTGCCTTGAATTGAATGGTTATCCCAGCCATTAATAATCACTTATTGTCACAAGTAGGCTTCAATGAAGTTACTGTGAAAAGCCCCTAGTCGCCACATTCCGGCGCCTGTTCGGGGAGGCCGGTACGGGAATTGAACCCCCGCTGCTGGCCTTGTTCTGCATTACAAGCCAGCTGTTTAGCCCACTGTGCTAAACCAGCCCCTGCTGTTAAGAGTCAACAACATTGCTGTGGGTCTGGAGTCACATGTAGGCCAGACCGGGTAAAGGACGGCAGATTTCCTTCCCTAAAGGGCATTAATATAATGAACAATTTTTATGAGAATTAATTATAGTTTCATGAGGAGCTGAGGGAAATGAGCTGAGGAGCTGAGTTGGGAGTTGAGGGAAATGGTTTGGTTTTGGCTCCAGCTGCCTGATTATTCACCTGGACAAGGTAAATCCGGATTTTGTTTTGTTCTGTAGTTGACGCCCCGAGGTGTTCAGCCAGGGCTGGGCCCACCAAGGTTGAAACGCTAAGAGAACATGGTGTATTCCAAATCTGTCCATTCGGATTGTCTGGCTGGCTGCAATTTCAAAACACAATTCACTAGCTGGATCCCGCAGTGGACTATCCTTCCTGCAATTGGTTCTGGTTGTACGTTGGGACTAACCATTCCACATAGTTACCGCTCTCTTCTGTGCATTTGCCGTCACTCTTGAATATCAGCAAGAGGTCTGGTCTGTCTACTGAGGATGGTGTTGAAGGTCCCCTGGCTGTTTTGAAGATGGACACGCAGGCTCTCTCAGCCCTTTATCTAACACCTGTCCCTCATCACCACCAAAATGGGACGCTCTGGTCATTTGTCTCGGATGTTGTTTGTGGAGTCTTGCTGTGCATACTTTGGCAGCATACTTCAAGAATACTTCATTGGCTGTGACATGCCGTGAGAGCATCCTGAGCAGGTGAAAGGTGCTATATAAATGTAGGTTCTTTGTTTTGATCTGAATCTGCCCGCTCGGGGCTGCTTTGCTCGTTCCCCCCCCCCCCCCCCCCCCCAAAGAACCCCTCCAAACTTTCCAATGGCAGCAAATGCTTTTCTCGACATCCATGCACTCAGCCGCAGTCCCAGAGGAAGATGAGGCAAATAAGAATACGATGATTAGACGAAGAGTGTAAAAGATAGGTAGTTAATAGGATGAAGGGAAGACTGAGAGAGGGAAGCGATACCACGGTATTGTCTGAGAAAATTGTCATGATATTCAAACACATACATCATGATGGACACACTAACAGGCAAATCAGAGTACACAACACCACAACCAATCACAGACAAGAATACCAACCACATAAAAAGCACGAGCACGACACCTGGTGGTCAGTTGGTCTGGGGAGAAGGGAACAAGAAAGAGCTGTTGAAACACCACAAGCAGGGAGCCCCCCACGTGCAGAGTGCAAAGACCAAACTGTAAATAGTGAGTTTAAATAAAGAAGCGTTGTACCATATACAACTGTGTTGGCTCATCTGTGTGTCAGAACACCCAACACCACATGGTACAGGAGTGGATCGATACCTGCCTACCAACCTGCCATTCTGGACATGGACCACACCGGCAAACCGCAGCCGATGCAAGTCACGGGGAACCTAGGCACCAACTGGAAGCTCTACAGGCAGCGATTTGACCTGTACATCCGTGCCACCGAAAAACAGAATGTCTCGGATGACTCGAAGATTGCAATGCTCCTCTTCTACGCAGGCCCGCACGCAACCGATGTTTTTAACTCACTGGTGTTCGAAGAAGGCGAAAACCAGGCCAAATATGACACGGTCATCCTCAAACTGGACCAGCACTTTCAAGTTGAAGTTAATGAAAGTTTTGAAAGATACATCTTTCAGCAACGCCTGCAAGGTAAGGAGGAGCTTTTTCAACCTTTTTTGACGCACCTCCGGATTCTAGCGCAGTCCTGCGGTTACGGCACCACTACAGAGTCCATGATCAGGGACCAGATTGTTTTTGGCGTTGCCTCTAGTGGCCTACGCCAGCAGCTTCTTAAAATGAAAAGCCTCACCTTAGCGTCTGCTGTGGAAGCCTGTGTCCTCCACGAAAATGCTACCTGCCGTTTGCTCGATTTCAGGCGTCCGAGCTGGCACGGAGGGGGTCCCCAGCCGTCGAATCGGCAAGCCAGGCCGCCCACGACGTCGAACGCATCCAGGCCGTCGATTACCTCCCGACCCACGGCCCGGACGACAGCGGCCGCTTCCCGCGCTTTTCGCGGTCTCCCGCGCAGGTGCGCGCCAAAAATAACGGCCACAACGAGGGACGCACTGCGCAGGCGCGCCCACCGCAAGATCGCACTGCGCATGCGCAGTGGCGCAACGAACGCCGTGACGTCATGACGTGCAGCAATTGTGGAGGTCTACACTTAAAAGGGCAATGTCCTGCAAAAAACCGACAGTGCCACAGATGTGCCATGATGGGCCACTACGCAGCCCGCTGTCGTGCGCCTCAACCCATGGATCCGGCGCATCCTCGACAACCTCGCACACGAGTCAGGACCGTCCAGCCCACGCATCAAGACTTCCAGTTAAGTGATGCAGATGACCAGGATGCATTCCGAGTCTCCGTCATTGATGTCAACAAGGTCAATGCCATCAATCCAGCCGATGAGTGGTGTGCCACCCTGACGGTCAACCGATCGCGCGTCGCCTTCCGTCTGGACACCGGCGCATCCGCCAACCTGATTGCTTACTCTGCAGTCCAGGCCATGAAGGTCAAACCACCCATCACACCATCCCGGCTTAAGATGGTTGACTATAACGGGAACGTTATCCCGTCCATAGGATCTTGCCAGCTACAGGTGACTCACAAGAGGTACACGGCCACACTCCCCTTCGAAGTTGTTGGCTCATCAAAGGACTCGTTACTGGGCGCACAAGCGTGTAAGGTCCTTCACCTGGTACAGCGTATTATGTCTCTCTCTCCAGATGAGATATCCGACTTCCCGGATGCTGAGTTCCACGCAAATCTCCATTCCCTCCTCGCTCACTACCAGGAGGTTTTTGAAGGCATGGGGACATTGCCACACACGTACAAAATTCGACTCAGACCGGACGCCATCCCTGTCGTTCACGCACCTCGCAGGGTTCCTGCGCCTCTCAAAGACCGCCTCAAGGCACAACTGCAGATTCTTCAGGACCAAGGGGTCCTATCCAAGGTCACGGAGCCCACGCCATGGGTCAGCTCCATGGTCTGTGTAAAGAAGCCCTCTGGCGAGCTCCGTATATGTATAGATCCAAAAGATCTGAACAACAACATCATGCGGGAACACTATCCCATCCCGAAACGAGAAGACCTCACCAGCAAGATGGCGCGAGCCAAGATATTCACTAAATTGGATACGTCCAAAGGATTCTGGCAGATCCAACTGGACCCGGCCAGCCGGAGACTATGCACATTCAACACCCCTTTTGGCAGATTCTGCTACAACCGGATGCCATTCGGCATCATTTCGGCATCTGAAGTATTCCACCGCATTATGGAGCAGATGATGGAAGGCATCGAAGGGGTACGTGTATATGTGGACGATATCATCATTTGGTCCACCACTCCGCAGGAACACATGCATCGTCTACGACGTGTCTTTACCCGCATACGACAAAATGGCCTGCGTCTCAACCGTGCGAAGTGTGCTTTCGGCCAGACGGAGCTGAAATTCCTCGGGGACCACATCTCAAGGTCCGGGGTCCGTCCCGATGCAGACAAGGTTAGCGCCATCACAGCCATGCCACGACCGGCTGACAAGAAGGCTGTCTTAAGATTCCTGGGCATGGTCAACTTCCTTGGGAAGTTCATTCCCAACCTGGCTTCTCATACAACAAATATGCGCCATCTTGTAAAAAAATCGACGGAATTCAACTGGCACCAATCGCATCAGCGGGAATGGGAGGAGCTCAAGCACAAACTGGTCACGGCACCAGTGCTGGCCTTCTTTGACACGACTCGCCCTACAAAGATATCAACAGACGCCAGCCAATCTGGTATTGGAGCGGTACTCCTGCAAAAAGACAGCATGTCATCATGGGCCCCGGTTGCGTATGCCTCACGAGCCATGACCCCTACCGAACAGCGCTACGCGCAAATCGAAAAAGAATGCCTGGGCTTGTTAACTGGACTGGACAAGTTCCACGACTATGTGTATGGCCTGCCACGATTCACGGTCGAAACTGACCACCGCCCCCTGGTCAACATCATTAACAAAGACCTGAACGACATGACTCCTCGCCTCCAGCGCATCTTACTTAAACTCAGGAGGTACGATTTTGAACTGATCTACACTCCGGGGAACGAACTCATCGTGGCGGACACTCTTTCCCGAGCAGTGAGCACACCACCAGATGCAGAGGGGTTCGTGCGCCAAATTGAGGCACACGTGACTCTGACAGCAGCAAATCTGCCAGCTGATGATCCTAGTCTGGCCCACATACGCGCAGAGACGGCGACTGACCCCCTTCTGCAGCGAGTGATGCGCCACATGACGGAAGGGTGGCTAAAAGGGCAGTGCCCCCAGTTTTATAATGTGCGGGATGATCTCACCAATATAGACGGGGTCCTTATGAAATCGCACAGAATCGTCATTCCACACAGCGTGCGCCAGATGATTCTTCATCAACTACACGAAGGCCACTTGGGCGTCGAAAAATGCAGACGAAGGGCCCGGGAGGCGGTATATTGGCCGGGTATTAATGAAGACATAGCCAATATGGTGCTCAACTGCACAACCTGTCAGAGGTTTCAGCCGGCGCAACCTCCGGAAATACTTCTACCACACGAGATGGTGACGTCCCCCTGGGCGAAGGTGGGTGTTGACCTATTTCACGCGCTCGGCAGAGATTACATTGTTATTATAGACTACTTCTCAAACTACCCGGAAGTCATGCCTCTCCATGATCTGACGTCGTCCGCAGTCATTGGGGCCTGCAAGGAAACGTTTGCTCGCCATGGCATTCCAAGGACTGTCATGTCAGACAATGGACCTTGTTTTGCCAGCCGTGAATGGTCGTCCTTTGCCGCAGCATATGGTTTCACTCATGTGACATCCAGCCCTCTGCATCCACAATCGAACGGGAAGGCTGAAAAGGGTGTCCACATCGCAAAGCGGCTCCTGTGCAAGGCGGCTGATGCTGGATCGGACTTTAACCTTGCCTTGTTGGCCTATCGATCGGCCCCGTTATCCACGGGCCTCTCGCCAGCGCAGCTACTAATGGGTCGCTCCCTCAGGACGACGGTACCTTCCGTCCTGGCACCGACAACAGACCATGAGGCGGTTCTTCGGAACATGCAACTGCAGCGTGATCGCCAGAAAGGTCGGTACGACACACGAGCGACGGACCTGCCCCCCCTGTCCTCCGGAGACAAAGTACGCGTCCATCAACCGTATGGTGGCTGGTCAGCACCGGCCGAAGTCCTCCGACAAGTGGCTCCCCGCTCGTTCCTGGTTCGCATGCCGGATGGTTCCGTGCGTCGCCGCAATCGGCGCGCCCTTCGCCGACTTCCACGCTCACAGCCACACAGCACGCCAGATCCTCAACAGGCTTCCGAGGATGACTTTGTGGAGCTGCCGCACATCACGCCCTTTCCATCGCCACCCATGGCCATGCCTGCACAGCAGCCGGTGGTTCGTGATCCACCCTTGAGGCGGTCAACCCGAATTCGTCGCAAACCCATTAGACTGGACTTATAATACCGTTCATATGTTTAACAAGTTCCACGATTTTACATGATAACCTGTTGTTGTTTATCGTTCCAGATGTCGTCTGACTGGACAACTGTTCAAGTTTTTTTTTCTTCTTCTTCTCTCGTTCGCATTTCTGTTATGTTATGGCACAACTTGATTCATGTGACGCACCCGACATCGCCCCATGTACATAGTTCCGTCATAGGCACATGCTGCACACGACACACACACACTCTTAGATGCACTCACGTCACGATCATATTTATTACCACGTAGGCACATATCTTTGTAAAAAGGGGGGATGTCATGATATTCAAACACATACATCATGATGGACACACTAACAGGCAAATCAGAGTACACAACACCACAACCAATCACAGACAAGAACACCAACCACATAAAAAGCACGAGCACGACACCTGGTGGTCAGTTGGTCTGGGGAGAAGGGAACAAGAAAGAGCTGTTGAAACACCACAAGCAGGGAGCCCCCCACGTGCAGAGTGCAAAGACCAAACTGTAAATAGTGAGTTTAAATAAAGAAGCGTTGTACCATATACAACTGTGTTGGCTCATCTGTGTGTCAGAACACCCAACACCACAAAAATAACGATTTGGAAATGGAGACAGGGCCTCACAAGTCCTGTCTTCAGCCAGTGATGCTACAGATGAAGCCCGGAGGTTTCATCCCAGGCACTCTGGGCAATGTTTCAGCCATTGTCGCCATTCCCAGGGATCTGCAGCAAATTCAGGGCCAATCCCTGACTTTACCAGGAGGAGTGTTCCCTCCATTGGTGTCTTCGAAGCGGAGGGCTGGTTGCGTTGGGTTATAATGGACTTATTGATAGCTGTAATTATTGAAACATGCCACTCAGATGTGGAAAAACAGCTTGACAACATGTCAGGGTAGGTGATAACTGCTTAATGCACGATTTCCAGCTCGCCCGTCACATTTAAAGAGGGAAAATATTCCTTATTTCTCTTTTGTTGCACAGAGTGGAGGTTGGTGTGTGTCCCCACTCCCGCATTACTCGAACGATATGCCTGCTAGACTTAGAAGCTTCACACCATCAATAGTAATCCTCTCAAAATGGGAAACAGTTACAAATTATCAGAATTAGACTCAAATTTCTTCTTGTATTTCTTTCCTGTACTTTTACTTTTTACATGCTCTTGGACTTTTATTGTATGCACATCTTACTTGTCATTTAGTCATCAGTTAGCCTTGGCTCATTGTGAACGGTCTCCTCTGTTTCAGACGCTCATGGGTTCAAGGCCCACATCAGGGACTTGAGCACATAATGTAGGCTGAGACCTCAGTGCCGTACTAATGGAACGCTGCACTGTCCGAGATACTTCACCGATCGAGGTACATCACCCTCCGAGGTACTTCACCCTCCGAGGTACTTCACCCTCCGAGGTACTTCACCCTCCGAGGTACATCACCCTCCGAGGTACTTCACCCTCCGAGGTACTTCACCCTCCGAGGTACATCACCCTCCGAGGTACATCACCCTCCGAGGTACTTCACTGGCCCGCTCACGGAGGAAGAAGTACGAGATTTTGCGGCCCTGTTTTTGAAGAAGATCGAGGACGTTTTCCTAGTGTCTGGGCCTGCGATTTCCCTTCACTACCTTTGAAAAACAGATGAAGCTATCAGTTGTCTCGTAACTGGCTGTTGGGAGCCTGTCAGCACGTTCCATTCCCTGAATTCCGACAGAAACTTAACTTCAAAGCGTATTTCAGTGGCTGTGAAGAAACCTAGGGTGTCATGAATTTGTGGAGTATTTTATGTTTTATATGCTCTAAATTGAATGCTTGAAGAAACTTGAAGTTAAAGAGATGGAAGAAGTCACCATTGTCATACTATCCACTCATGTATATAATGAGATGCAGACAGGCAGTGATTGACACACAGGATGACCGTAAGCACACAACACAGTGCAGCCAATCACCAGACAGGACACTACCACTATAAAGCCAGAGGGCACTAGGTTTCCCGCTCTCTCGGGACCCAGCCACTGAGACAATCCGAGACCACGAGCTAGCAAGTGCAAACACCATGCGGTAGCTAGTAAGTCTGGTCAGGCTACTACAAGGTCTCCAGTCAGTTCAGTATAGTGTCGACCCACAGCTGAATTTTATATCAGTTCTATCGTTGAATAAAACAGTGTTGGATCTTCTCCAGTGTTAGACGTCTGTTTCTAGCTTCCCTGCATCGAGTGCAGTCCACATCGAACCTACCTGCCTAACACATCATGGTACCAGAGTGATACTGATCTTGACGGACCTACCTCGAGTGAATCAGCATTGACCAGCAAGCAGCCATCCGGTGAAATGGAAAACATCCAGCCTCCTCCACAGCTCCGCATCTCCGGCAACCTTGGCGCCAATTGGAAAAACTTCAAGCAAAAGTTCCTCTTGTACATCGAGGCCTCCGACCTCGAAGCAGCATCAGATGCCAGGAAGATTGCGCTATTTCTCTCCACCGCGGGGGACCACGCCATCCACATATACAACTCCCTCACGTTCGCTGATGGTGAAGACAAAACGAAATTCAAAACAGTCCTGCTGAAGTTTGACAGCCACTGCGACATTGAGGTGAATGAGAGCTTTGAACGGTACGTTTTCCAGCAGAGGCTTCAGGGAAAGGATGAACCTTTTCAGTCCTTCGTGACCCTACTCCGTATCCTAGCGCAGCCATGTAACTATGACTCAACGGCTGATTCCACGATCCGGGATCAGATCGTTTTCGGGGTCCACTCCGACTCCCTTCGGCAGCAGGTCCTGAAAGTCAAACAGTTGACCTCTCTGTCACTATCAAGACGTACGTTGTCCATGAGCATGCTAAGAATCGTTACTCCCACATCAGGGCGGCAGAAACTGCAAAGCTGGCCTCCCACGAGGCGGAACGGGTGCTGGCCATTGCACAAATGCAGGGCCTGGGCATCGAGGTAAGTGGCCGTTTTGCGCGCTTTTCCCGGGTCCCTGCGCATGCGCGCCACGACCGAGTGGACGACGAGCCCGACAACCCGACTGCGCAGGTGCGTACGTCGACCGACCGCACTGCGCATGCGCCATGGCGCACGGAACGCGCTGACATCGGCGTCATGACGTGTCTGAATTGTGGCTCCGCCCATTTAAAGCTGCAATGTCCGGCAAAAGGACGCCGGTGTCTACACTGTGGCAAGCTTGGCCACTACGCAGCCCTTTGCAGATCTGCTCCACCGCTCAACAGCCAACGATCCCAACTGCGGCGCAGAAGTGTCCGCTCAATACAACAAGGCATGCCAGATTCCGATCCCGACAGCCCAACAGACCCTGATGCTGAGTGCCTCAAGTCCCCACTCCGGGTGGACATCATAACTACACATGCGCTGCCTTCCACCACAACGGCGAAACGCCTCTCGATCCTCAGTGTGGATCCCGACGACGAGTGGTGTGCTGTCCTCACAGTTAAGAAGGCCCGCATCTGATTTAAACTGGACACCGGCGCATCAGTGAACCTCATCTCAAAATCCGACCTCGACATCATTCGCGTCAGACCAAGCATTCTTCCACCGGCCTGCCAGCTCCTTGACTACAATGGCAATGCCATAGCTGCCAGTGGCTCCTGTCAACTAGGGGTATCCAACAAGGCGATCAAGGCAACACTGCGGTTTGAAATCGTCGGGCCTGACAGAGCGTCCCTGCTCGGTGCTCGAGCCTGCAAGCTCCTGAACCTGGTTCAGCGAGTCCACACCATGTCATCATCACCGGCGACGGCCTCGCCTGATGGAAACTTGCAAGCCGACATAGATGACATTATCACGCAGTACCACAGCGTATTCGATGGAATGGGCACGCTCCCATACCGATATAAAATCCTGCTCAAGCCGAACGCCACCCCTGTAATTCATGCACCATGCCGGGTGCCGGCACCTCTCAAGGATCGTCAGAAGAAGCAATTACAGGACCTCCAAGACCAGGGCATCATATCGAAGGTATTACAGACTGGGTCAGCTCCATGGTCTGCTTTAAGAAGCTGTCAGGGGAGCTTCGCATTTGCATTGACCCTAAGGATCTAAACCGCAACATCATGCGGGAGCATTACCGATACCAAAACGTAAAGAGTTGACCAGTGAAATGGCTCATGCCAAATTCTTTACTAAGCTGGACGCCTCCAAGGGTTTTTGGCAAATACAGCTGGACGCTTCCAGTCACAAGCTGTGCACGTTCAACACCCCGTTCGGTCGCTATTCTACAACCGGATGCTTTTTGGGATCATATCTGCCTCCAAAGTATTTCACCGCATCATGGAGCAGATGATGGAGGGTATCGAGGGGGTGCCAGTATACGTTGACGATGTAATTATCTGGTCCACAATGCCCCAGGAACACATCGCTCGCCTCAAGAAGGTATTCCAGAGATTTCATGAACGTGGTCTCCAGCTCAACAGGGCCAAGTGCTCATTTGGTCAATCGGATATTAAGTTTCTAGGTGACCACATCTCGCGGCAGGGTGTGCGGCCAGATGCCAACAAGGTCTCGGCGATCAACGCCATGAAGACCCCGGAGGACAAGAAGGCGGTCCTCCGCTTCCCGGGATGGTCAACTTCCTCGGGAAATTCATTCCCAATATGGCATCCCACACCACGGCCCTCCGCCATCTCGTCAAGAAGTCGACGGAATTCCAGTGGCTGCCCACGCATGAAGAGGAATGGCGTGAGCTGAAAGCAAAGCTCACCACAGCCGCGGTTCTAGCGTTCTTCGACCCAACCAAGGAAACCAAGATATCGACTGATGCAAGCCAGGATGGCATTGGGGCGGTGCTCCTTCAGCGAGATGACTCCTCGTCCTGGGCTCCAGTGGCGTATGCCTCCAGGGCCATGACGCCCACTGAGCAACGGTACGCTCAGATTGAGAAGGAGTGTTTGGGCCTCCTGACAGGGATAGTCAAGTTTCACGACTATGTTTACGGCCTGCCAAAATTCACGGTAGAAACGGACCACAGGCCTCTAGTCCACATAATCCAGAAGGATGTAAATGACATGACACCTCGGTTACAGCGAATTCTTCTTAAGCTACGCCGCTCCGACTTCGAACTTGTCTACACGCCAGGCAAAGAGCTGATCGTTGCAGATGCCCTATCCAGGTCCATTACCACACCGTGTGAACTAAAGTGACTTCATCTGCCATATAGAAGCGCAAGTGCAGTTGTGTGCCACCAACCTTCCGGCCTCTGACGACCGGGTGGTCCAGATTCGTGAGGAGACAGCCAAGGATCCTCTGCTGCAGCGTGTGATGCAGCACCTTACCAATGGCTGGCAGAAGGGACAATGTCCCCAGTTCTATAATGTAAAAGATGACCTGACGGTGGTGGAGGGAACCCTTCTGAAACTCGACAGGATCGTAATTCCTCAGAGCATGCGGGCTATGGTGCTGGGCCAACTCCATGAGGGTCACCTTGGGGTCGAGAAATGCTGACGCAGAGGTCGGGAGGCGGTCTATTGGCCGGGTATCAGCCAGCACATTGCCGACACAGTCCTCAACTGTCCTACCTGTCAGAAGTTTCAACCAGCTCAACCCAAGGAAACGCTGCAACAGCACGAGATCGTGACCTCTCCGTGGTCCAAAGTAGGTGTAGACCTTTTCCACGCCAAGAGGCGTGACTACGTACTCCTTGTCGATTACTTCTCCAGTTACCCAGAAGTGGTGAAACTGTCCGACCTCACGTCGAAGGCGGTAATCAAAGCCTGCGAAGAAACATTCGCCAGGCATGGGTTCCGCTCACGGTAATGAGCGACAACGGTCCTTGCTTTTACAGCCAGGAATGGTCTGATTTTGCACAGCCCTACAAATTCCGTCACATAACCTCCAGTCCCCACTACCCGCAGTCAAACGGGAAGGCCGAGAAAGGGGTCCATATTGTAAAGCGGTTGCTGTGCAAAGCTGCAGACTCAGGCTCCGACTTCAACCTGGCGATGCTGGCATACAGGGCAACCCAACTGTCCACTGGGTTGTCTCCAGCGCAGATGCTCATGAATCGCACTCTGAGGACCACAGTTCCAGCCATCCATGTTCCAGACCTTGTCCACCTCACGATCTTACAGAAAATGCAGCAGTCACGGGCCCAACACAAGGCCACATACGATGCTCATGCCACGGATCTACCCGAGCTGGCCCCAACTGATCATGTTCGTGTCCAGTTACCTGAGGGCGGCTGGTCAGCCACAGCTGTTGTGATCAAACAAGTGGCCCCAAGATCGTTCCTTGTCCGCATGGCTGATGGCTCCCTGCTATGGTGCAACAGACGGGCACTGCGAAGAGTTCCACGCCCGCTACCTGACCGAAGTGCCCCACCGCCCACGATGCTTCCTTCGGACGTACCCTGCCACGAGGTCACCGATCTACCAGCAATCCTGCTGGCCCATGCGACCACCGCGATGGCAGCGATCCCGCCTATCCACGTGCAGGCGGCTCCTGATCCACCTCTGCGGCGATCGACAAGAATTCGTCGCCCACCACAAAGACTGAATCTGTAGACTGAGCTTTTGTACACTTGTGACTTCATCGATTTAACCTCTATAAATATTGTTTTGTTTGCCATGTGTCTGCACTATCGACACCTTCCTATGTATATACGTTCATTTAGACACCTTTTGTATATAGTCAGGCGTATATACGCACACCTTAGTATTTATTTATCTAAAAAAAAGGGGGGAGATGTCATAATATCCACTCGTGTATATAATGAGATGCAGACAGGCAGTGATTGACACACAGGATGACCAGTAAGCACACAATACAGTGCAGCCAATCACCAGACAGGACACTACCACTATAAAGCCCAAGGGCACTAGGTTTCCCGCTCTCTCGGGACCCAGCCACTGAGACAGTCAGAGTCCACGAGCTAGCAAGTGCAAACACCATGCGGTAGCGAGTAAGTCTGGTCAGGTTACTACAAGTCTCTAGTCAGTTCAGTATGGTGTCGACCCACAGCTGAATATGTATAACAGTTCTATCGTTGAAATGAGTGAAAATCGCTTATTGTCACAAGTAGGCTTCAAATGAAGTTACTGTGAAAAGCCCCTCATCGCCACATTCCGGCACCTGTTCGGGGAGGCTGGTATGGGAAATGAACCGTGCTGCTGGCCTGCCTTGGTCTGCTTTCAAAGCCAGTGATTTAGCACAGTAAAACAGTGTTGGATCTTCTCCGGTGTTAGACGTCTGTTTCTAGCTTCCCTGCATCGAGTGCAATCCAAATCGAACCTACCTGCCTAATGCATCAACCACCTCAGATCATTGAGGTGGGAGAAAATCCGGAAAAGACCCTTATTGTCTATCTAGCCTGTCCAGTGCAATTGTGATATTCAGGTATTTTGATTGGCCTGGTCATACCATAGTTGCATTGGAAGACTTTACAGCAGTGGTGGGTAACCTGCGGCTTGGGGGCCCCATGCGGGCCCATCTGGGTTCTGAGTGCGGCCCAGAGACATTTTGTTGACTGTTGTCCACGTGCAACAGTGGGTCACAGTCTGAGGATTCAGGGTAAACCATTTCAGACAGAGATGAGGAGACATTTCTTCACACAAAGAGTGGTGAGCCTGTGGAATTCATTACCACAGGAACTAGTTGATGCTAAAACATTGAATATATTCAAGAGGCGGCTAGATATGGCACTTGGGGTGAATGGGATCAAAGGTTATGGGGAGAAAGCAGGATTAGGCTATTGAGTTGGATGATCAGCCATGATCGTGATAAGTGGTGGAGCAGGCTCGAAGGGCCAAAAGGCCTCCTCCTGCTCCTATCTTCTATGTATCTATGCCGGATTGCCACATTCCGTAGATTTCCGTCTGCACAGTTTTTTTCCTCCCTCGATGTCTGAAGTGATTCGCACGTAAAGCGAGGGCGAGTGAAGTGAGGTGTGTGCTGATTGCTCACAACATTGACTGTGAGAGCCATGCGCTCCCTCAGCGTCCAAAGAGTAAATATTTATTTTGTTTTTACCATTTGAAGTTGATGATGGTTCTATTTATATATAAATGATTCAGCATTTTCTATCACCCATTCTGAAATATTCAGCGTGTATTAAATGTGTTTAATCTTATTCATGGGTTCACAGTTAGTGAACAGGCCCCGATTTCCAACTTGCAGCCCAGTGAGATGAAGGAGAGCCACTCAAGCGGCCCACACTTTGGCCCTGCTTGCCCACCGTTGGTCTGGTGCAGGAAGGGAAGAGGGAACTAATTTTGAATAATGGCAGAATGGGAGCTAAAGTTTCCTTGAATGATTTTTGTTTTCCATTCTGGAGTTTATTTCCGAAGCGTTTATTTCCCGGTGTTTCTTTGTTTCAGAATCAGGGCTGTTGACTCCTTGTTTGGGTGAAGTCCCCAGGGGATTAATGACCCTTTTAGCACTTGCCCACGTGGTCATTCTTAGTGTGAGTGGCGATGGGGAATGTCACAGCCATACCCCATCCGGCAATCACGTGACTTCAAAATGTGCACTTTAGAAGGAAAGGACAAAGTTGAATTTGTAGAGTGCCTTTAACATCCTCGGGGTGTACTAAAGAGTTCTCCAATCAGCTGCAATGTTTTTAAAAGCAGTCAATTCCAAAAGTCTCGTTCTTAGGTTTTCTGGGTGTCTTCTTGCTTAGTTGCCATGCCGCTATGTTTGTCCTGGTGTGTCCAGGAATTAAAGATCGATCTCAATGTTGTCACAAGCTACTTGGGGGGGGGGGGGGGGGGGGGGAGAGAAATCAAGTGTGCTTTTTCTTAACCTGTTTTGTTGTCTACTTTTTATTTGTTGCACAGTAAGAAGTCTTACAACACCAGGTTAAAGTCCAGCAGGTTTGTTTCGAAACACTAGCTTTCGGAGAGCAGCTCCTTCCTCGGGTGAATGAAGAGATGGGTTCCAGAATCTCATATATAGACAAAGTCAGTGATGCAAGACGATACTTTGAATGTGAGTCTTTGCAGGTAATTAAGTCTTTACAGGTCCTGTAGACTTAATTTTCTGCAAAGACCCGCATTCAAAGTATCGTCTTGAATCATTGACTTTGTCTATATATGTGTTTCTGGGACCCATCTCTTCATTCACCTGAAGAAGGAGCTCCGCTCCGAAAGCTAGTGATTCGAAACAAACCTGTTGGACCTGGTGTTGTAAGATTTCTTACTGTGCCCACCCCAGTCCAACATTGGCATCTCCAAATCATGGCTTTTATTTGTTGGTTATAACAATATGAGAGGTGGAGAAATAGGCTGTCTGGCCAAGAATGAAGGAGCATCCAATTAGGCAGGTTGGGGGGCAAGCCGGATGGATGGAGATAGGCCATTAGGCTGTGAAACCGTCAGGAACATCAAACCGGATTAGACAAACCCTCCCTGTTAATTGGTCTGTAATGTGGGAGTTAAAGGTAGCCTCAACCTTCACCATATTGGAACAATGTTCTTCTCGGATGAATGGCTGTGTTCAGTTGAACGTATTGCTCGCTTGGTGGTTTTATCTGTGGTAATCATCGCTGTAAAGTAACAAACCTCGGTGTTTACTGCGGAGCAAGTTTCCCCTGTGGGAAATCCAGCGACTGAGATCTTTCATGCGTCTGTTCTCAAAATTGATTTTTGTTTCTCTCTCTCTCTTTGCTTTTGAACTTTTCGAAAATGAAAAGGTACTGTCCACAGTAAATGACAGGAGGGAGGAGTGGTTCCATCCAGCCTTTCCAGAACATTCTGAGTGATAGATTCGGTGCACCCAGTGCTGACTGTGCCATGATTTTGCTGCATATTCAATAATGGATGTTGCCTGTGTCTAAAACCACAGAGAGGCTGAATGAAACTTGCACAGCGTCGAGTATTGATCCTCATTTTTATTATTAAGGATTGTGTTGTTTTTCTGATTCATGTTCGTCCTCCCTGCGAGTTCCATCTTTAAGATTATTTTCAGGTTAAATTCTCATTGTTAGCTTTCATCCAACGCCACAACCACCACCTCCTCACCCCTTTTTTTTTAACATAAATGCTGTACAGGCAGTGAAATGCTGTAACTGTCTTTTAGCTGCAAACACAGCTCAATGTTTTCCAAAGCCGAATCCTGCAAACAGCAAATTAGATTAATACGCAGTTAACCAATGTTCTTGTCATGAGTTCAGGGTTGAATGTTGACCAGGGCACCATGTGAATTCCTTTCCTCGTCCTTGACTAGCGTTATGGGAACCTCTAAATCCACCTGCACAAGGCTTAATGGCTCATCCGGATGATGTTGTCCCTGACAGTGTAGCACTTCTTCAGTATCGCACTTGAGCGGACGGTACACGAGCAGGGGTTCTCTCTTCCCTTCCTACACCAGATCGGCGGTGGGCACTGTTGCTTCACAGCTCCAGGGTCCCAGGTTCAATTCCCGGCTTGGGTCACTGTCTACGCGGAGTCTGCACGTTCTCCCCGTGTCTGCGTGGGTTTCCTCCGGGCGCTCCGGTTTCCTCCCACAAGTCCTGAAAGACGTGCTGTTAGGTAATTTGGTCATTCTGAATTCTCCCTCTGTGTTCCCGAACAGGCACCGGAATGTGGCGACTAGGGGCTTTTCGCAGTCACTTCATTGCCGTGTTAATGTAAGCCTACTTGTGACAATAAAGATTAAAGATTAAAGCCTGGAGCTGGATTTTCCGCACCCCGACACCGACGCCAGGGTGGAGAACCCATTTCCCCACATGGGACCGGACCCAGAGCCGGTTCCCTGATTCTCCGGGCCCCAAAAAGCAGCGTACCCGGGGAGTACGCCGCGCCGCATATCACCTGACATGCGGCCATTACTGGAGGCCTGCCCTGCCATTGTCCGCCCCGATGGCGTGGATCTAACATGGCCCTGTCGGTCGGGGTACTAGCGTGGCGGGTGCGGGCTCAGTCCGCGGCTGCCCTGGTCAGAGGTGGGCCGATCAGAGGGCAGGGGGTGGCCTTATACGGGACCAGGCAATTCATGGTCGGACGGTCTGGGTCGGGCGCGTGGCCAATCGGGGGCTCTATCTTTAAGGTCCAGCTCCACTGTCCGAGTCCGCCATGGAGCACGGCGCGGCCGCTGGAGACTGCCGCCGTGTACCTGCGCGGCCTCTGACCCGGACGTGCAATATGTGGCTCTTTAACGGCAGTTTTTCTGGCGTGAAAGTCCACAGTTTTTACAACGGCGTGGAGACATCGTCCCAAAATCAGAGAACCCAGCCCCTGGAATTTGTGTTCCGTGTCCTGGACTGGACTGGAAGTGAATTCAGCTGCATGCACATAGCGCCTAGACAAGCATACGTACAATAACGTACAAGGCACCAGATAACATCTGAGGGAGCTCGGAATAAACTTTAGATGCTTCAGAGAAGAATAATGAAGATGTGGTACAGTCCAGAGGGATCTGGCTGACAGATTGACATTCTGTCTCTGAAGCCACAATGGAAATGCCATCTATCACAGGATGGCAAGGCACATCGCAAACAACTTGTATTTAAATAGCACCTTTGATGGACCTTTACCAAACAAAATTTCACACTGAGTCACATCAAGAGATATTAGCCCAGATGAACGAAAGCTTGCAAAGAGGTTGGTTCTAAGGCGTGTCTTGAAAGAGGGAAGCGAGACAGAGCGATATAGAGAGGAAACTCTGGAGCTTGGGGCGTAGGCAGCTGAAAGAATGGCCAGGAAAGGTGGAGCAATTCGCTGGAGGATGCCTGAGGAGCTCCGATACCTCAGAGAGTTGCAGGGCTGGAGGAAGTAACCGAGATAGGGGACTGGACTCTCCGCAGCCCCGGCGCCGAAACCACGGCCGGCTCGGGGGCGGAGAATCCACATTCACGGCATAATCGTTGCCAGAGGCCCGCCCAGCAAACCTCCGCTCCCGACCGGCCGGGTTCCCGACGGCGTGGAACTAACCACGCCGGTCAGGACGCTGGCGTGGCGGCTGCGGACTCGGTGCTTGTGCGGGGTGAGATGCTTGGGCGCGCGGCCATTCGGGGGAGGGGGTCTTCCTTTCTTGATGTGGCTCCGCGGTCCAAATCCGCCATGGAGCCCGGTGCGGCCACCGGAGGCCGCCGCCGTGCGCATACGCGGACTCCAAACCGGAAATGCGGGTTGCCATATCCGCAGCTGAAGCTGCGAGATTTACTCCGGGTACCTGTTAGCCCCCTGCAGGACATTGAATTAGTCCAACATTTCTATCGGAATTTCAGGAGGAAAACTCCGCCATTTTTATGCCGGCGTCAACACTTAGCCTAGTTTTGGGAGAATCCTGCCCATGGAGTGGAGGGAGAGGGGAGGGATTTGAAATCCAGGGTGAGAATTAAAAAATCTATATTTTTATTCAGAAAAATTAATGACCGCATACAGAATAGCCAAACAAATTTATACAGTCGTTGTAAAAATATTCCCACTACCCACTCCCACCCCCACTCCTAACCAAACTTCTCCCAATTGCTGATGACAACCAGTTCCTGAAAGAAGGTAATGAACGGCAGCCACCTAGAGTAAAACCCCTCCTCCGATCCCCTTATGGCATCTTTAATCTTGTTCAAATGCAGGAATTCTGACGAATCCTCCAACCATGCTGAAGCCTTCGGTGGCACCGATGTCCTCCGTCCGAGCAGGACTCGCCGCCAGGCTATTAGAGAGGCGAAGGCCAAGTCATCATCCTTCCTCCCCTCCTGCTGCTCCAGCAAGTCCCGACACCGCACAGACTACCACCATTGGGCACGGCTCCACACTAACTCCCAAAATATCCCACATTGTTTCGAAGAAGGAAGCCCAGAATTTAACCACCCAGACCAAAACATGTGCGAGTGGTTCGCCGGCCGCCTCGAACAACGCTCACATCTGTCCTCTACATTCGTTAAGAACCCACTCACACGTGCCCTGGTCAAGTGTGCCCTATGTACCACTTTAAACTCGACCAATCTTAGCCTTTCAGATGAGGAGGTCGAATTGACTCTGTGCAGGACCTCGCTCCACACCAACCCTCCAAAGCCAAACCCAATTCTTCCTCCCACTTCCCTTTTACTTCCTCCAGCGAAGCCTTCTCCACCGCCATCATTTGTCCATTTTCTCTGATATCCTCCCTGCCCCTATCTCATCAAGGGACAGCACCCTATCCACAAGTGAAGATGCCAGCAGCCTTGGAAGCAAGAGTTCCTTACGCACAAAGTTTCAGCGAGGCTATTACCACTGGGCTTGGAGAGAACATGGCCGGGGAGAACGGAAGATGAGCAGTAACAAGTGCCCTCAAACTAGAACCAATACAAGAGGCCTCCTCCATCCGCCCCCAAACCCACCCCGGATCCTGCTAAACCAGGGGCTGGTTTACCAGGGGCTAGTTTAGCACAGTGGGCTAAGCAGCTGGCTTGTAATGCAGAACAAGGTCAGCAGCACGGTTCAGTTCCCGTACCAGCCTCCCCGAACAGGCGCCGGAATGTGGTGACTAGGGCCTTTTCACAGTAACTTCATTGAAGCCTACTTGTGACAATAAGCGATTATTATTATAACCCACCCCCGCACTTTCCCAATGTTTGCCACCCAGTAATAATACATCAAATTAGGCAATGGCAACCTCTCCCGACTGTCTGTCCCTCTGCAAGAAAGCCCTTCGAACCCAAGGGGTCTTACCCGCCCAAACAAAAGTCGAAATTTAATTGTTGACCCTACAAAAAGAATTTTAGGAAGAAAGACTCGGAGACATTGAAACACAAACAAGAACCTCGGAAGAATGTTCATCTTAACCGTCCGAACACTCCTGCCAAAGAAAGCGGGAGGGCATCCCACCTCTTCACGCCTGCCTTCACCCCTTCTACCAGGCTGACCAGGTTCAACTTGCATAACGAGACCCAGTCATGACCTACCTGTATTCCCAAATACCCAAGTGAATTTAGGCCCCAATGCCAAACCACCCCAACACCTCAAAACGATACCCCCACTCCGCGTACATAGAGATGAATACCTCTGGATCGACCCTCGAGGAGGGCGACAGCACCACATTCAGAAGTCTCCTAATGTTGGGCAACAACTGCTTGGCTTTAACAAAACCCGTCTGATCTTCCGAAATTACCCCGGCAGGCTTCCCTCTAAAGGGTTGCCAGAATGTGGGCAGCACGGTAGCACAGTGCTTAGCACAATTGTTTCACAGCTCCAGGGTGCCAGGTTCGTTTCCCGGCTTGGGTCACTGTCTGTGCGGAGTCTGCGCATTCTCCCCGTGTCTGTGTGGGCTTCCTCCGGGTGCTCTGGTTTCCTCCCTTTTGTGAGGGCCACGAAGAATCCAGCACGAGTTTTAAGGATACAAAGTAATAACATTTATTTACAATAACATATATATATAACAGCAGCAGCAACTTCCCTTGCTGCACACTCCTTCCTGCTGGTTCCTAAACTGGCCAGCTTTATTTATACTAGGAGTTTACTAATGGTTTCTCCGCCCCCCCTCATTGGGGAAGCTCATACCCCCACAGGATTGTGGGATTGTCATTAGTCCCCAGCCAATGGTAAGTAGGCAGGTTATAACACTCCCACAGTCCAAAGATGTGCAGGTTAGGTGGATTGGGCATGCTAACTTGCCCTTAGTGTCCAAAAATTGCCCTTAGTGTTGGGTGGGGTTACTGGGTTATGGGGATAGGGTGGAGGTGTGTGCTTGGGTAAGGTGCTCTTTCCAAGAGCAGGTGCAGACCCGATGGGCCGAATGGCCTCCTTCTGCACTGTAAATACTATGATCTATGAACCTTAGCCAATGGTTTTGCGTCAGCATTCAACAGAGAGATGAGCTGATATGACCCACATTCCATAAGAACTTTGTCTTCTTTCAAGATCGATACCTGCACCAGTGTGGCTGCTAACACCCCCGTCGGAACAGGGAATCATCAAATATGTCCAACACAGTCGCAAATTGTTTATAAAATTCCACAGGTAATCCATCCGGGTCCTGTGCCTTCCCCAAATGGATTGAACCAATACAGTTCAGAATTTCCTCCAACTCAAGCGGCCCCTCCAGCTCCTGCTGTCTTCCCTCTTCCATCACTGGGAAGACCAGGCCATCCAGAAACTGTACCATAGTTGAGTCTTCCTCTGGAGGCTCCGACCAGTATGGCCCAAATATAAGGTCTCAAACACGCCATCGAACTTCTCTGAAACACAGCCCGTCTCCAACCACAGATTCACACAGTCCGGGGTGTGATCTGATATTACAATCGCCGAGTACCCTACCCCCACAGCCTCAGGGGAGAACGACTTCTCCACAACAAATAAATCAATACGGGACTAAACTGGTTGATCTTGCAAAAAGTAGGAAAACTCCTTATCCCTTGGGTATCTAAATCCACATGGGTCTGCCCCCCGCCCCAATCTGTTCCATAAACACCTGTGCCTCCAAAGAGGCAATCCATCATTATGCTCCGTGACTGTTTCCTCCACCGTACGAATCGTCGAGCCCTGTACCTCCAGCTGTTGTTCCACCCTTTCCAAAGTTGCCACCGCCACCTCAATTGCCTCATCAGAGACCGCTAGTCCCTGGTTCTAAAACTCTTGCATTAGGAATTCCACCAGCCTCTCAGTTGTCCATTGAGATGGCAATGACGACACAGGGGCCTCCGCCATTTTCTCCCCCTCCTGCGAGACGAAGGCCTTCCAAGCCAGACGAGGACTCCTTATTTGACTTTTTCCTCATATTGTAACCTCACATACCAGACAGGTCCACTCTCAAATGACACCACATTTTTTTCCCCCAAACAACACCCGTTAAACTGGCAAAAAGGGCTAAAAGCCGAATCCCCAAGCGGGAGCCACCTTTATGTGCGACCGTTCACCTCATAGCCGCCACCGGAAGTGAGGGTGAGAATTTTAACATCTGACTCGTGCTGTATCCGAATTGAGATGGTTGCTGTTGACATTGGCTGATGGGATAAAAAGATGTTCCAGTTACTCCTTGCTTAATTGAAAGGGAGCAAAAGGCACTGAAAAAAATGATGCGAGTTGAACGACTCGAAGCTACGCACAGAACACCGGCGTTTCAATTTGTGCCTTCTGATGTGATATTCGGTTGGCGCAATGTGATATACGATATGCATTATGGTGTTGACATGGTTTGAACCCAACATAAAGTGATGGAAGATGATTCTGTTGTGGCAGCAGGAAAATGATACAAAGTGAGACTGAGCACTCTGAAACATCCACCCCCATGGTTCCACTCCAAAGAAACACAGCACCACCTCTATTTTAGCTTAAATTAGCCCAGTCACTCAGAAGAGGTCGGGTGAAAAATGCAGGAGAGGTTTCAGATGTGGGCACCTGTGGTGATACACCACTGTACTTCCCTAGCATTGTACATAGTTATATAATAGTTGTGTGTAACGTGGCCCTGTAATCCTGTGTATTGTACTGTGTATTGTACTGTAGCTCTGTAGAGGTTCGGTCACCTGTATGTAACCTGACCTGGCCACGGAGAGCTCCGCCTTG
The DNA here is from genome assembly GCF_047496885.1 of Scyliorhinus torazame. NCBI lineage: Eukaryota > Metazoa > Chordata > Chondrichthyes > Carcharhiniformes > Scyliorhinidae > Scyliorhinus > Scyliorhinus torazame. The sequence goes on along the minus strand of NC_092719.1, from coordinate 17,193,165 downwards.
GCCACGCCCCCGGGAGTTAGGTATAAGACCCAGCTTCTGAGACCTGACCCATTTTGTCTGGGGTCGTCTGTGTCGGGTAAGCTTCCTATGTAGTGTATTAAAGCCTTGGTTAAAGTCTCACATGTCTTTGTGGTTCTTGATGCTTAGTGCATCAGCACCTCACTGGGGGGCATGGCGCTGAAAGAACTACACCCATGCCTGACCCATGACTTGGAAATGCTCGGCGCTGGGTGATGAAGCGAGACGGTGCTTCGACAACCCCTCAGCTCGTTAATGGGGGAAGAAAACTCACTTAAAAAGCTATGAAAGTTGCAACTATCATAGCTCATAAAGATTGCAGGCATTATAAAACCCAGCGAGAGCTAGAGATTAGTGATCAGGTGGTCACGGTCAAGGGCCAGAGGTGCAGTAAACTTGAAATATTAATGAGAATAAAGGCAAATTGTTGAAGCTGCAAGTGTGAAGTAAGTGCTGGAATTAAATAGCACAAAAAAGGAGAAAATAGGGGTTTATATTTCTGGTGGAGATCTTTCATTGAATTACTCTGCTCTAGGAGAGGGTTATATCTGAAGAATTAATCTGTTTTATCCTAGCTGAAGATTGCCAGCATTTTCATGTATTTTTGAATTAAATTCTGTTTATCTAACATATCAAACCAATATCTTACATCAGATACTATATATCACAAGCCACATGCTGGAAATTGTGCCTCATAAACCACATCTCACAATCGCAAACCAAATATACATCACAAATCATATACCACTGGTCACATCTCACTAGTCATGTATTGCAAATCACGTTTACATTACAACTCAGCTTAACCTTCTGTATGGTGGGCCTCTGGCCTACCATTCCTCAAGTTACAAGAGCTCGATGTTCCGATTACACTGCACTAAATTCTACCCTCTCTTTGTGCTTGCAGCTGTCCAGGGTGCCTGTGGAGGCGTGCGGACAGTACCAGACATGCACTGAATGTCTGGGTTCTGGAGACCCTCACTGTGGCTGGTGTGTGCTTCACAACACGTAAGTACAGATCCAGCAGCCCTCCCCTCTTTGTGTCTTTCTTCCTTGACGTGGACCCCAGTTGCTACTTGGTGATGGGAAGGATCATTTCGAGCATTTCAACAAGCGTATGGTGACGACCTTGATTTTGGAGGTGTGCATGTTTTGAGGTGTTTTACCAGATCCGTGAATTTTTTTAGTTATCATTTTACAGCAGTGAAGCTCTTTAACATCTTCAACGGCTTACAGTGCTACGCAACGTCTGACAGTGCTACGCAACATTTAAACATAGTAAGTTTGCAGATGACACCAAGATTGGTGGCGTAGTGGATAGTGAAGAAGGTTATATAAGATTGCAACATGATCTTGACCAATTGGGTCAGTGGGCTGATGAGTGGCAGATGAAGTTTAATTTGGATAAATGTGAGGTGATGCATTTTGGTCGATCAAATCAGGACAGGACCTACTCAGTTAATGGTAGGGAGTTGGGGAGAGTTACAGAACAAAGAGATCGAGGGGTACAGGTTCATAGCTCCTTGAAGATGGAGTCGCAGGTGGACAGGGTGGTGAAGAAGGCATTCAACATGCTCAGTTTTATTGGTCAGAATATTGAATACAGGAGTTAGGACATCGTGTTGAAGTTGTACAAGACATTGGTAAGGCCACACATGGAATACTGTGTTTAATTCTGGTCACATTATAGGGAGAATATTGTTAAACTAGAAAGAGTGCAGAAGAGATTCACGAGGATGCTACCAGGACTTGATGGTTTGAGTTATAGGGAGAGGCTGAATAGGCTGGAACTCTTTCCCTGGAGCGTAGGAGGCTTTGGGATGATCTTATAGAGGTCTATAAAACAATGAGGAGCATAGATAAGATAGATAGTCAACATCTTTTCCCAAAGGTAGAGGAGTCTAGAACTAGAGGGCGTAGGTTTAAGGTGAGAGGAGAGGGATACAAAAGAGACCAGAGAAAATGCCTTCACAAAGAGGGCGGTAAGATCTGGAACCGGCTGCCAGAGGCAGTGTTAGAGGGCGGGTGCAATTATGTTCTTTAAAAAGCAGTTAGCAGTTACATGGGCAGGGTGGGTGTAGATGGATATGTACCAAATGCGGGCAAGTGGGACTAGCTGAGTGCTAGAAACTGTACAGCATGGACAAGCTGGGCCGAAGGGCCTGTTTCCATGCTGTAAACATCTATGACTCTATCTGACAGTGCTACATAACATCGGACAGCGCTACCAACATCTGACAGCGCTACGCAACATCTTACAGTGCTAAGCAATATCTGACAGCGCTATGCAACATTGGACGGCACTACACAACAATTTATAGCGCAATGCAACAGCTTACAATGCTACATAACATCTTCCAGTGCTACACAACAGCTTACAGCGTTACACAACAGCTTACAGTGCTACGCAACATCTTACAGTGCTATAGAGCATCGGACAGCGCTACACAACTGCTTAAAGCACTACGCAAATCTGACAGCACTATGCAACATCGGACGGCACTACATAACATCTTAGGGCACAATACAACAACGTGCAGCACTATTTAACATCTTACAGTGCTACACAACAGCTGACAATGCTACAAAACATCTTACAGTGCTACACAACAGCTTACAGCTTTACACAACAACTTACAGTGCTACACAACATCTTACAGTGCTACACAACAACTTACAGTGCTACATAGCAGCTTACAGCTCTACGCAACAGCTTAGTGCTCAGCACCATCTTACAACATTACACAACAGCTTACAGTTCTACGCAACACCTTACAGTGCTACATAGCAGCTTACAGTGCTACACAACAGCTCACAGTGCTACGTGACACCTTACAGCATTCCAGAACATCTTACAGTGCTACGCAACAACTTAGTGCTACACAGCAGCTTACAGCATTACACAACACCTTGCAGTGCTACGCAACATCTTACAGTGCTACGCAACATCTTACAGTGCTACGCAACATCTTACAGTGCTACACAAAACTTACAGTGCTACATAGCAGCTTACAGCATTACACAACACCTTATAGCGGTACACAACATCTTACAGTGCTACACAACAGCTTACAGCACTGATCACAAACATCTCTCAGATTTTTATCAATGGTCGAGGAGAGGAGGTGGGTTGGTGAGTTGATAGAGAAGAACAGAAGTTTGTGTGGGAGGAGGGAGGAATGCAAACATAATTCTCGAGCGAGGGCATTGAAGAGGCCTTTTGAGCAAAGGAAAATGTAGAAATATGGTATCGGGTAAACAGTGGAAAATATAGAAAAATGGTATGGTGGAAACTGTGTTATGGTGGGCTGTGGGTAGTGGTTGGAGGAGGGGAATGGGAATTAACTTTTTGAAGTGTGGAAGGAGAGGTCGGCTCGACATCCACCAAGAGATGTAGGCTGGGACAAGACTGTTGAATGATCCGTAAAGGACGAGGGCTAAAAAAGTTGGTTGAGTTTAACGAGGAAAGCGGCAAATCCTAATAATTTACAGACCCAAGGACCGACTATTTTGTTTGGGTGTAGGGAAATGCTTTGGTGCGTGAATAGCAATACGTGGTTTCTTTTGAGGAAATCCAATTTTCTTCTGCGTTCCTGACCCCACAACATTTTCCTCCAGCCTTTTTCATGGGTTGGGAACATCCTGCAAGATGTGTGCCAAGTGTTTTCATACCTTCAAATGTCTCCATAAGGTACAGCATTGTAGTGTATATATGTATTTAATGGAGAGATTTATCTGATCCTTAAAGGTCAGTTAACACTTACATTGACCAGCCTTGAGTATTTGTTCACATGCATTACAGTGCTTTCCCAATGGAGAAAACAACATAATATAGTGAAAATGTTACAAAATGACCTGTCAGCCTGTGCTGTCAACTTTTCTACTGTGATTTTACTGTTTCTGGCTGATTTTTTAAAAACTGATTTTGACACGTGCAAAAGGTCTCCACTTGAAAAAAGATCTACCCTTACATTGATTAATGGGTTGCTTTTAAATTAAAAATTTCCCTACACCCAAACAAAATAGTCGGTCCTTGGTTTGTAAATTATTAGGATTTGCCTCTTTCCTCGTTAAACTCAACCAACTCTTTTGCCTCTTTCCTCGTTAAACTCAACCAACTCTTTTGGCCCTTCCATTCCCAAAGAACAGCCTATTGTTTGGACAGCTGTAGCCATGACCAATGCTTGGCTGAGTTTCAAGTGTTAATGAGTTTCAGCGCTGTAGGTGTTTCATTTATCTGAGAATTGATGAGAGAGTTTCAAGAAGTTGTCATAACACATTGGCCTTTTGATGTGGTCTCTGGTTTGTTGATATAAATAATGTGATTAACAGTACTACAGCTTTTTTTTTCATCTGGCAAAATACATTTTTTCACAGAATCAATGGTGTGAAGATTTTTTCCCTCAGGGAATTAAAATACTTTCCATTGGTATTTAATGGAATTGAAGGGCTGCACATAGTACATACTGGGTGAATGGCTATGTCGGCTATATTTGTGGACATAGAGGTGCCATGAGTGGTCTGAGAGATCATGGAGGATACATGGGGCAACTAGGTGCAATTGGGTTAAGTGGGTGATCGGAGAGGCTATGGACGACACATGGGCATAGAGGTAGCATGGGGTTGCATGGGAGATCTGAGTGAGCACATGCTGGCAGTGAGCGGGGTGAGGATTGGGGGGGTCTTTAACCACTGGGAATACTGTGTTGGAGTACATTCTAACTGGCCTGCCTCTGTACCCACACTTTGCACGCACCCCAACGAGGCTGTGAACCCAGCCCCAGTATGAAAAGACAAAAATGGTGTGTGCAAAATCACACATGGGTCAGGTGTGCCGTTGGCGAGCCGCGGAAATGCGTGAGGCGGGTCCGTGTCAGGGAAAATATTGCTTACTGCGGCCTTGTCTTGCGAGGAAGAAGCCAGACTGGCAGAAGAAGGGTGTTTAACCGTCGGGAAAAGACAACGGTAAGTTAGAAAGAGCCAGCGCTACGTTTAGATTCTGGTGTTAGGTTCTGTGTGTCGGGCATAGCGCCAAGGCCCGAAGATGCATTTCATGAGGTCTCTGTCCTCGTTTCTGCAGCTGGAAACCTGACTCCAGCAGTCGAGCTGAAGAGAGCATTGATTGGGTTGCGTGCCAGTGAGCTCACGCAGCCTGAGAAGCTCGGGTTGCCAGCTCGTTCCCCGGTCCAGGCTGCTGTCTGTGCGCAGAGGCGAGGGCCCGCTCGGCCTGATCAATCATTTAGATGGTATAAATTGAAAACGTAGCTCTCTTGCTGCTTGGCCTCCAGGGATCATGGAAGCCTGGTGAGAAAACACAGACCCCACTCTGTGAGTGAAATGTGGTGACCAGATCCATGATAGCTGCTCACTAGGCCTCTGAGGTCATCCCAGAGGTCACCGGCATCAGCAATCTGAGCAAGTCAGAAATTCAAACAAGGAAGGCAGAAGATTTGTAAACTATATTTAAGTGTTTTTCTGTTCACAGATTTTACTGCATCCGTAAGAACTGACTCTGTGCATTCCGATTCCCTATTCCCCTCAGCCCTTCACTCTTTAAAAAAAACATCAATAAACATTTGTTTTACCGATAATATAATTGAAATAACTCAATTTGTTTCAACGTGAAATGAGGGGAGCTAGATAATGATTCTTGAATTATAGTTTGAAGGAAACAAGTTTCTGGTTGAAGTAGTCTGGTTGAGGGTGAATGTGCCAGAAAGCTGAATATTCCTTCAAAATACCCAATCATTTCCCATCCACTTTGATTCTTCTCCGATATACAGCAACTCGCAAACTCAATCGCATGTTCAACATCGTGCGGGGGCTGGACAGAGTGGACGGGGAGAAACTGTTCCCGCTCTTGAAAGGATCAAGAACGAGAGGCCACAGACTCAAAAGTGATTTGCGGCAGACGCAAGTGCGATGTGGGAAAATACTTTTTATCACAGCGAGTGGTTGGGATCTGGAATGCGCGGCCTGGAAGTGTGGTTAAGGAGGGTTCAATCGGAGCATTCACAAGGGCGTTAGATGATTACTTGAGTAGAAAACGGGTGTGGGGGAAAAGGCAGCGAATGGCACAAAGTCATGATGCCCGCTTGGAGAGCAGACACGATGGGCCGAATGGCCTCCTTCTACGCTTTAACAGTTCTGCGATCCTGTGATCTATCGGTTTTGTGTATTTATCTCTCTGTTTATCCATCTGTCTATCTGTTTACCTTTCTATCTCTCTGTCTTTTCCCATCTGTTTGTCTGTCTAATGTACAATGGAAATTCCGAGTCTGTTGCCTTCCAGATGTCGCGCCGCAGATGTCAGAAAGCAGTGTCACCCTTTATAATTAATCAAAGTAATATTCGGAGGAAACCACCAAAAAAGAAAGATAGCCAGTCATCCTCCATTGTCCCCCCCCCCCCCCCCCCCACCCCCACACCATTTAGACCAAGTGTGGCCTTCAGGATGTGCCTGTTCAGAAAAGCCACAACTAGGGCAAGATTCTCCACTCCCACGCTGGGTGGGAGAATCGCCTGGGCCGGCAAAATTTCCCGGGACGCCGGTCCGACACCCTCCCGTGATTCTCCCAAGCGGCGGGAACGGCCCGTCGAGTTCCGCAGAACGGAGAATTGCCGGAGACACCCAAAATGGCGATTCTCCGGCACCCCCGCTATTCTCAGGCCCGGATGGGCTGAGCGGCCAGGCCAAAACGGCGGGTTCCCCCCGGGGCCGTCCACACCTGGTCGCTGCCGTCGGGAACAGCGCGGGAATGCTGGGGGGGCGGCCTGCGGGGGGGGGGGGGGGGGGGGGGGGGGGGAGGGGGGGGGGGGAGGGAGGGAGGATCCTGCACCGGGAGGTATCTCAAATGTGGCATGGCCCGCGATCGGTGCCCACCGATCGTTGGGCCGTCCTCTCTGAAGGAGGACCTCCTTCCTTCCGCGGCCCCACAAGATCCGTCCGCCATCTTCTTGCGGGGCGGACTCCGAGAGGACAGCAACCATGCATGCGCGGGTTGGCGCTGGCCAACCCGCACATGTGCGGGTGACGGCAGTTATGCGGCGCCGGCTGCGTCATCTATGCGGCGCCGCCTTTACGCGGCGACAAGGCCTGGCACATGTAGATGACGCGGCCCCGATCCTGGCCCATTGTCGGAGCCTAACTCCCAGGCAGCACAAGACGGCACCATGTCGACCTGCTCCATGATTCGTGGAAGGCGACCTGACCAGAGATCGGGCACCCTGTTCCCCTGAGGGGGTCGGAGGACCAGCAATAGGGCAGCCAATGCCGCCCTGGGAGGTAGTGGCAGCGGCCGTCAGTTCGGTCAGCGTGACCAGGAGCACTGCCATACAATGTCGGAAGAAGAATAACGACCTCCACCGGGTAGGTTGAGACTGGCCCTCTGGCATCAGTCCCGTCTGCCACCCCTGACCACCGCCCCCAACCCCCCCCCCCCCCCCCCCCCACACACACAACAGGTTTGCGGCTGACACCTCTCAACAAAGAACAAAACAAAGAACAAAGAAATGTACAGCACAGGAACAGGCCCTTCGGCCCTCCAAGCCCGTGCCGACCATACTGCCCGACGAAACTACAATCTTCTACACTTCCTGGGTCCGTATCCTTCTATTCCCATCCTATTCATATATTTGTCAAGATGCCCCTTAAATGTCCCTATCGTCCCTGCTTCCACTACCTCCTCCGGTAGCGAGTTCCAGGCACCCACTACCCTCTGCGTAAAAAACTTGCCTCGTACATCTACTCTAAACTTTGCCCCTCTCACCTTAAACCTATGCCCCCTAGTAATTGACCCCTCTGCCCTGAGGAAAAGCCTCTGACTATCCAACCCCACTCACAGCACATCACCGCACCTGTGCCCCAGCACACCCCAGCACAACCTCTTCCTGCCCAGGAGTGGTGCCCACACATGCCACCTGCTATAGACCCCCTCTGATGCATCAAGCGTGCGGCTCAAAATGCCCTCTTTGTCCCCGCAGGAGAAGTTGACCCATAATAGGCAGGAAAAGGCCCAGGTGGGCGTAGGGGTTTCGCATGTCAGAGTCCTCATCCCCTATGTTAACTGGGCCCTGGAGATCACAGGGTTGACCGAGGAGGGAGCAATCAACTCCAGCAAGGTTGGCCTGCCCCACAGAAGTGCGGATCCACTGCCCCTTCACCCAGTTGACCTGTCTCAAGTGAGTTGTTCATGTCAGAGAAAATGATCCATATGTCCCTACTCCTACAGGGTCTCCATCTGATGGGGCTAGGCTATCAGTGGTCGTCTCCCCCTCCCCCCTCACCTTTCCCCCAAGAGAACACCTTGGAGGAGAGCTCTGAGGAGACCACCTTCGAGGCATCACAGCTGGCAGCCCCACACTCCACCAGCGCAGAGACACACACCTCGGTGGGCAACATTAGTGGGCCGGCTTCTGGGACACAATCTGGTGAGCACCACACAGTTTCTGATGCGCATCAAGTGGAGGCAGGAACATCCAAGGGGGTCAGCGGTCGGAGGTCGGCTGGATCCCAGGACGCAGCTCGGTCCCAGTCAGATGCTGAGCCTCTGGACAAGGTTCTCCCAGAGCAGATGCAGATGTTGGGGCACAGCCGTGAGATTCAGGAGGGCATGTCAGCGATACTCTGGTGAGTGCATAGCCGGTGAGAGGAGTCCCAAGCGCTTCAGGCCAGGAGATGGCACTGGCATTGTGTGGCACCGCGGTCAACCCTGCTAGGGTGGAGCGCGAGGTCAACGGCTTGGGTGGCGGTGTCCAAGGCCTGGCTCAATCTGTGACGACCATGGCTGCGGGCCTCGACATCATGTCCCAGCAGTTAGACATTGCCGAGTGTTACGGACGCTTAGTCAGCTCTCAACAGTGGCCGAGAAACTGGACCAGGACCATAATTTTTCCAAGTTTTAAGACGGTGTGGAAAGATCGATTCGTTCCAGGAGTGACAATAAATGGGCTTGGTTATTTTGTGAACAAACTTTATTAAAAGAAATCAATGTTTAAACTTTTAAACTTCAACCCTAACATAACAGATTACATGCACTTTCTCAACCTTAACACACTAGTTTCATCAAACAACACTGTAACAGAACATGCAGTTCTCATGCCACTTTCACAGGAAGACAAAGGCAATACTTGCATTTACAAAGCAATTTTTCTTCTGGTAGGGACACCCGTTCTCAATCCTTTTTCCAAAGCCTGCCTCGATAGCAACTTTCATGACCTTCTCTGTCAATTTCAAAAGCCTTCTCCTCTGTAGCTGTTCAAAACAGCATTCCATCTTTCTCGCTCTACGCTCTGCCCAGCCCCTCAAACAAAGAGTTTCCAGGCTTGAGCCTGTCACTGTTATCTTGGCTGTTTAATTGCTCATTCCTTTTTATACACAGGAACACAGCCATGCTGTTGTTATGCAATTAACCTCCCAAGGACGAAGAGCACGGTAGCACAAGTGGATAGCTCTAATGCTTCACAGAGCCAGAGTCTGCAATGGGCTAATAGCTGGTCATCTAGGAGTGTCCCGAAGAACAATGGATCTGGAGCATCCTCTGTCTTGCCACTTACGAGTTTAAGTCTGACTGGGAAAATGTGACTCAGCAATATTTGGACGTAACCCGCTGACTCTGATAGCAGGTTTTTCCCCCCTCAGTTTGTTTAACCCCTAAACTGCCTGCTACTTTGGGGTCTCATTTCTGGACCCAATTCCCTAATACTCCCCTCACATGACTCCTCACTTCTTAAAGAGAAAAGAATCATCAATATACACAGATGGCTTTATTTTCTGAACCCTTTTTCAATTCTAAACATTTCTTAAGATTCCTTCTCTATCAAAATAACCTTTCAGCATATTAACCTGACACACACTGTGAATCCTCTTTTTGTCTGACATTCAAATAATTCAAATAATTCACTCATTCAGTTTCCTTTCGATCTGATAAGGCCCACTAAATCTTGCTTTTAATGGTTCCTCAAATGTGGGAATGGGCATTAAAGGTATTGGTTTGATTACCTCCTGAGGTTTCCCTATCACCTGAAATGTGTGACATGTACGACAAAATATAACTACATCCTGATGCAGTCCAGGCCAATAGAAATTTCTTTGTGTTTTTGCTCGAGTATTCCTCAACCCTAAATGGGCCCCTACTGGAACCTCCTTTCTATAACCCACCGGTAATTACTTGATGAACTTCTGCCTATTTATCATCTTCTTGAATATGTGAATGTCTCCATTTTCTCATTAATACATTATTTCTAATGTAATAACATTCTGGTATACACCCAAATTCCATTTCCGTATATACTTTCTGGTATAACTCCTTTATCTCTGAATCTCTTTGTTGTAATTGTTGCTTGAACTAAAGACATCTGCTTCATCCGCCATCTGCTCTGGTCCTGCACTACCCACCTGATCAAACATGGTTCCTGACAATTCAATCTCAGCCTCCCTATCAATACTTCTCAAGTTCTCTTCCTCCTGTCTCAATCTGTGACTTGTGATTGGGTCACCACACAATCAGAAAAGACTCCCGGATATACTTCTTGCCATATCTCTGATGTCTGATTTTCAACCACAGTAGGCTGCACTCCCACCCATGATCCAGCTATATCATTACCTGAGATAAATTGTACCTCTGGCAATGGTATTGCTTCTATTATTCCTACTATTACTTCACCTCTTTTCCCTGGACTCTCTAACCTTATCTTACCTGGTGGCACACTTCTGCTCTCACCGCCAATCCCACTTATTAGCACCTTTTCTGACAATGTGACTTCCAAACCACATTTCTCCTTATCTCTCGCCATTAAAGAGTGATTTGCTCCTGTGTCCCGTAAGATCTTAATCTCCTTACCTACTCCACTTGTACATGGGAGTAAACTTTGCCCCGCTCGAGCCCTGGATTGAACCGATGGCATAAAGTTTCAGGGCAGCGATTACCTTGATGGCCACCGGGGGCGGGTGTCCTCCTCCGCTACGGTGTGCCTCCTTGTTGAGACGGCACCTCCTGCGGCACATGCTGTCCGTCATCTCCTCGAATGACCAACAATGCCCGAACACCTTTGCCCATCGCCGGCGTCCCCCTCTGGGTCCTTATGGGCGGCAGCAGAAATGGAGGATGAGCCTAAGAATGTGTTCGCGTGTCGAGACTTTTGTTGTAGAAATAGTTTGCCCATCAACGCGTTACTTGTTTCATATATTTGTCTAGGTGGCCCTTAAATGCCGCGATCATACCTGCTCCCACTACCTCCGCAGGCACCACGTTCCATATATTTACCACCCTGATGAGCGAGGCGAGTTTTGTACACAGAGGGTGGTAGATTTATGGAACACGCTGCCTGGGGAGGTGGTGGTAGAAGGTACGATAGCAGCATTAAAGGGGTATCTAGACAAATATATGAATAGGATGGGAATGGAAGGATACGGACTCCATAAGTGCAGACAGTTTTAGTTCAGGCAGGTACCATAGTCGGCGCAGGCTTGGAGAGCCGAAGGACCTGTTTCTGTGCTGTATTGTTCTTTGTTCCACGTTTCAGTGTCATTCTCCGTCCAGGAGCCGCAGCTGTGCAGGCCCCTCCTACACGGCCCAATCTCACCGGAACCAAATCCTGGCATCCACATATTTCACTGGCGCTCAAGGTGCAGTTGAACATCCTTAACTTCCAGTGTGTTTAAGCCACGCTGACGTGCCAGTTACATGCAGCACTCACCGCACCAGCAACAAAAACCTTGGCTGACCAATGTAATGCCTGTTCTTGTCTGCTACGATCTAGTGTGTCTCCTTTGTGGAGACTGTGAATTGGTTTCAACTTGAATTTGAACTGTTTTTTTGAGCAAGCAAGGAGATGGATTATAGGCTTGGTCTGCCCACTCTCCCCATTGGTATTGTAACTCTTGAGAGAAGCGTAAAGTTTAAAAATAAAAATCCTTGAGAAGGCAGCCAGGGCCTTGGTTTTATGTATCGCCTAAGAGCTGTCATCTCTGGCAGTGCAGCACGCCCTCAGTGCTCTGCTGGAGGGTCAGCCATGATTCTCGAGTAAATGATAAAAGAGTGACATGCTCTAATGTGGGAACAAAACTCTCCTTTGGTGTGTCGCTGACATACAACTTTACGTTGTATTGACATGAATGAGAGTTTCTGTTGGGTGTCCAGCCTGTGCAGCCCAGCCTGATCCAAACCCCTTAAAGGCGCAGTTGCTCTGTGAGGGGATGAAGACCAAGTTGGAATGTCCCATTTCTCCTCCCAGTAGGGCTGGTTCTTTCACTCCACGGAAGACTGCCTAGAAACTGGCATAATCTGCTCAGGTTGGGCCTGTGGATTTTGGGGGCAAGACTCGCCTCGACAGCAACATGAGCCAAGTTCTCCGAGCGTGGTAAAGGGTCCAGCACAGATGAGCGCTGGCTTAGGGCAGCCTTAAGGATGATTTCATGTAAGCCGATGTTAGTTCCTGTGATACCGCCTTGGGGGGTTAACTGAGGTCCATGTGCAGCTGGCATCTCAGCCATTTCGCGGTCATTGGTGCGATGTGATTGCCGAAAGCTTCTAGTTTTATTAGTTGGATACATGTGGGGAGACGATTCTGGGAAGCGGGACCCCAGGGTCCTTGTGAAAGTTCCTGACAGATCTAGTGATTCGCAGAGTGCAATCCAACCCTTTTTCACGATGACGCCAATCCATTATATGAATCAACGGCCATCTCTGAGTAAATGAATTACTATTCATAATCAATCCCTTTTGTGATAGTGTTACCTTAAAAACCACTACTGCCATTGAATTTACCACGTATTCCCTTCATCTCTCAAAGAGCCCACTTTTTTAATATATATAGAAAAAAGATTTTGTCATGTGGCTTTAACATTTAATAATTTCAGGGGGAAAGGGAGATATTAAATGGCAGGGATTTTATTGCCGGAGAAGATCTGTGTGAGTGAGAGAGGAAGAATCGAGTTTTGACTGCTACATGGCTGCCTGCCCAGGTCTGGGATTAGCTGTCAGATCTCGAGGCAGAACATGATACAGGCAAGTCTCGGTCTAATTGATTTGCCTAAAAACTTACTTCTTGGAGTTGTGAGAGTGCCTGTGTTCACCGCTGATGGGGCAATTGCATTCCCACCGCAAATCTGTGACAATTAACTCTTTCAACAACAACCTGCATTTCTCCAACAGCTCGAATGTGGTAGAAGCATCACGGGGCACTTGTTTGGACCTGATCAGTTCACGGAGCGTTCCCTGTCCTCCCCACACCTCCCGTGACTACGTTGACCCATTCCACTCGTGCCTCCTGTCCATTCCTCACCCATGAGAACAGCCAGAGAATCAGCAATCCACTTGCAACTCCGCCAACTTCTCACTAGCATCCCCATGCTCTCAGCGACTTAGTTTGGTGGAACTTGCTGATGGGAGGGTTTAGAGGAAAGTGTTTATCGAGCTCAACAAATAAATAGCCAGTTTCAGAGTTTTTCTGTTAAAAATCAGCATTTGCTCATTGCCAGCCCAGTGAAGCCTGTTCACTTAAGAGCCATTCTTTCTTAAGTGCACGGTTCCACTGTCAATGCACAGACTTGTACAGTTAATTGCCCCAATTCTCCTCATTGTTCATTTAACCCTATTAGTATCAGAGTACATTATTCTCTAATTACCTGTGCCTAGCTGGTTTAATTGTCTTTAAGCTGTCATAAATGAATTACTTTTTTGTGATGTTCAATGCGCTCAGAAGGACTCTTAGTAGCTGCTTGTATCCCAGATAAATCCATAAACGGCTCAGAGACCACTTTGTGCTTTAATGAGGCCTCCTGCCGTCCTCCCGTGTGTGTGTGGCAGAGAGTGGGCTCCCTATTTCAGCTCTGAGGGTATCTTGGTGAATGGTGCTCCATTAATCCACCAGTCAGGGTGTCAGTGAGCTCGCAAGAGAGCAGGCCTTCCACACCGCAGAGCTACCATTCCCACACACACTTCCTGGCTTCCACGCAAGTTTAAAAGAAGCGTCGATTCTTCCTTTCCTCCCTCCCTTTCTTCACCCGAGCACCTAAAAACCTGGAGGATCCACTGGGCTGATGGTAGTGTAAAGAGGAAGAAAGGTTTGCTTTTATATCGCGCGGAATCACCATCTCAGGATGTCCAAAACGCTTCACGGCCAACGAAATACATCCTTGAAGTGAAGTCACAATTGTAGGAAATGTAGCAGTTAATTTGTGCAGAGTAGGACCCCACAGACAGGAGTGTGATGTTTCCATGTGCTGTGTGTGTGTGTGTGTGTGTGGGTATGTGTGTGTGTGACTAATGAGAATAGGGTGGGGTGAGGAGCAGAAAGTGGATCAGCTCCCCGCTTCTCATCACCAACAAATCCACCCGCAGTCATGAGTGGAGACACTAACAAGGGGAACTGTAAGCTGCGGGACAGATGCAGCAGGTAGGACAGTGGTTGGCACTGTTGCCTCACAGCGCCAGTGCCCCAGGTTCGATTCCCAGCTTGGGTCACTGTCTTTCTGCACGTTCTCCCCGTGTCTGCGTGGGTTTCCTCTGGGTGCTCCGGTTTCCTCCCACAGTCCAAAGACGTGCAGATTAGGTGGATTGGTCACGCTAAATTGCCCTTAGTGTCCAAATGCTAGGTGGGGTTACTGGGTTACGGGGGACAGAGTGGAGATGTGGGCTTAGGTAGGGTCCTCTTTCAGGGACTGGTGCGGACCCGATGGGCCGAATGGCCTCCTTCTACACTGTAAATTCTATGATTTCCTATGGTAACCCTCCATTGTCAAGTATTTGATTTAGTAGGTTTGAGGGATGGGTGGAGGTGGAATTAAGCAAAGAAACCTCTGTCCGTCGATAGCGCTGAGATGCTAGACAGAAATCCAACAGAAGCAGCGAAGCTGAGAACCTTTTGACTTTGCTGTGAGCTGAGTGCCTGCAGGGTAGTGGAGCCATGGTTTCTGCAAACAGCCTTCCTCTGAGGAGATCAAAGAGAGTCCCTTTTGTGAAGGCCTTTGAATCATTTCAAGCCCACGCTCATTATTGATTAAAACGTAAAATAAAAGCTTACAACGTTTCTGTGACTGGTCATTATAAAACAATTCAGCCTCGCTGCAGTGACTTACATAATATATGTACAGTTATTCAATATTTGAGTGTTACATTAATACCGTATTGATTTTTGTCATATTATTGAGGCTACAGTAAACAGCACATTTTTTCCCTGAAAATCCACTAGGGCCAGCTAGCTTTGCTTCCCAGACAGTGGTGACTCATGTCGGACCAACCTGGCATACGATACACTTAACTCTCTCGTAGCCAAAGGCTCGTTCCACTTTTCCTCGACCTTCCTTCCTCGCGAGCTCTTTGAGCCCGATGAAAGAGGGAAGAAAGATGTGTGTTTATCTAATGCCTTCACACCACGTTTCAAGTGCTTTACAGACAGCGAAGTACGTTTTGTTTAGTTTAGTCACTGTTGTCATCTAGAAAAGCACACAGCAAATTGCCCCAAAGAGGCGTGTAATAATGACCAGATAATCGGTTTATTAGTCATATATTGTCTGAGGGGCAAATATTGGTCTGGACACCGTGGGTAACATTTTTTTAAAATGTATTCTTTCATGGGATGTGGGCTTTGCTTCATTGCTCATTCCCAGTTGCCCTTGAGAAGGTGGTGGTAAGGCACTGTCTTGAACCATGTAGGTACACCCACAGTGCTGTTAGGAAGGGAGCTCCATGATTTGGACCCATCAACCGTGAAGGAATGTGTGAGTTGGGGAGTATATTGCGGGCGGTGGCATTCCCATGCATTTGCTGCCCTGGTCCTTCAGGTGGTAGAGGTCGTGGGTTTGAAAGCTGCTGCCTAAGGAGCCTTGGTGGGTTGCTGCAGTGCATCTTGTAGATGGTACACACGGCTGCCACTGTGTGTTGCTGGTCGAGTCAGTGAACGTTGAAGGTGCTGGATGGGGTACCATTCATGTGGGCTCCTTTGTCCTGGATGGTGTCAAACTTCACCGGTGTTGTTGGAGCTGCACTCATCCAGTCAAGTGGAGAGTATGCCACCACAATCCTGACTTATACCTTGTAGATGGTGGACGGACAGGAGGTGAGTTACTCACCACAGAATGTCCAGCCTGTGACTGCTCTTATAGCCACAGTATTTATATGGCTGGTCCAGCTCTATTTCTACTCAGCGGTAACCCAGGATGTTGATAGTGGGGATTGAGTGATGGCAATGTCATTGAATGTTAAGGGGATATGGTTAGATTCTCTCTTGCTGAAGATTGTCATTGCCTGGCACTTGTGTGTCATGAATGTTACTTCACCATTTATCAGCCCTAGCCTGAATGTTGCCAGGTCTTGCTGCATATGGACCGGACTCTTCAGTATCTGAGGCGTTGTGAGGGCTCTTACCTTCTTGATAAGTCTGCTGTGCGGGACCTTGTCAAAAGTCTTACTGAAGTCTATGCAGACTGCATCAACTGCACTCCCTCATTTACACACATAATGACCCCCTTGAAAAATTCAATCAAATTTGTTCGACGTGATCCCCCCCTGACAAAGCCATGCCGACTATCCTTGATTAATCCTTGCCTCACCAAGTGAAGATTAGTTCTGTCCCTCAGAAATGTTTCCTGACATTTTCAGCCTGTGTAGACCTTCATTCCCGATTTGTTAGATGTATTTTGAAGGCTCGCTTGTTTGGTTCCGACACATTTTGAATCAAGAAAGCGTAGCTCTGTATGATGTTTAAACGTTTTGAATTTTGATATTGTTATAACCTGCCTACTGACGATTGGCTGGGGACTAATGACTATCCCACAATCCTATGGGAGTATGAACTTCCCCAATGAGGGGGGCGGAGAAACTCCTACTATAAATAAGCTGGCCAGTCCAGGAACCAGGAGGAAGGAGAAGGTAGCAAGGGAAGTTACTGCTACTGTTATGTATATATTGTGATAGTAAATAAACGTTATTATTTTGTATCCTTAAAACTCGTGCTGGATTCTTCGTGGCCCTTACAAAACTGGCGACGAAGGTAAAAGTGAATAGCTGTCTACACTGCTGAATCCACCTCCCTGGATTTTTGTTGGATACAGGTTGGAAGTTGTTTTCTATTATACCATGCCTCTGTACGGACGTTTGGATGTTTTTGATGCTGCGCTGGAAAGCTGGAACCAGTACACACAACGGATGCGTTACTATTTCCGGGCAAACAATATCACTGAAAACGAGCGCCAGGTGGTCATATTGCTCACCGCCTGCGGCCCGCATACGTTTGGGGTGATTAAGAGCCTTACGTACCCAGCTGCGCCGGACACCAAAACGTTTGACGAACTTGTGAATATAGTGGGGCAACACTTTAACCCAACCCCGTCCACGATAGTCCAGCGTTACCGGTTTAATACCGCTGAGAGGACCCCTGGAGAATCCCTTGCCGATTTTTTATCCAGGCTACGTGGGATTGCGGAATACTGTGACTATGGTGAGACCTTGTCAGAAATGTTACGCGACCGTTTGGTTTGCGGTATTAACAATGCGGCCACCCAGAGAAAGTTGTTAGCGGAGCCAACATTGACTTTTCAACAGGCAATACAAATAGTCTTGTCCCGAGAGAGCGCAGAGCGAGGAGTACAGGAGCTACAGGGAATGGAAGTGCATGCCTTGGGGCGCAACCCTTTCCGCCCAAAAACGTCGCCCCGCACTCCTGCGGTACCTTGGGCGAGGCAACGACCAGACCGACGCCAGTGGCCATCGGACATTCCTCCCCGAAGGGAGCCTTCTCCAGAGCCAATGGATGAGGAGCCATGTCCGTGTCAGACTTGTAGGCGCCGACCCCGTCACGGATGGCGGTCCTGGGGACGCCAGAGGCGCCGTCGTTCCGACCGAAACTGGGACCAGCCCAGGGGCCGTAACTGGGACCAGCCCAGAGGCCGTACCTTCCATGTGGATGAACCTGCGGCGACCACTCCTGAGGACGTGGAGACGGAGGACGACTGCCTGCAGCTGCATTGTGTGGCAGCTCCCCGTGTGGCCCCCATTAAGGTGACAGTACGGGTCAATGGCCACCCGCTGGAGATGGAGTTGGATACTGGTGCAGCGGTCTCCGTGATCGCCCAGAGGACATTCGACCGCATCAAGCAGGGTATACAGACCCTTACGTTAACTGACTCACAGGCCAGGTTGGCCACCTACACTGGGGAACCATTGGACATTGCAGGAACCACAATGACCCCTGTTGTCTATGGACGCCAGGAGGGGCGTTTCCCACTTATCGTAGTGCGTGGCCATGGGCCCAGCCTGTTGGGTCGGGACTGGTTGCGCCATTTGCGGTTGCAATGGCAGCACATCCTCCAAACAGTTTCTGGAGGGTTGACTGAGGTGCTAGGACGATACCCAGAGGTATTCCAGCCTGGTTTGGGGAAAATAAAAGGGGCCGTAGCCCGTATCCAAGTTGAACCAGGAGCCACGCCGCGCTAGTTCCGGGCGCGCCCAGTGCCTTACGCTTTGCTCGAGAAGGTAGAAGGGGAGCTCACTCGTTTGGAGAGTTTGGGTATTATCAGGCCCGTCCGTTTTGCTGACTGGGCAGCACCAATTGTACCAGTAATGAAGCCAGATGCCACAGTTCGCTTGTGTGGCGACTATAAACTTACAGTGAATACAGTTTCCCGACTCGACCGATACCCAATGCCTCGCATAGAGGATCTCTACGCGAAACTTGCAGGCGGACTCTCATTCTCAAAATTAGATATGAGTCACGCCTACCTGCAGTTGGAGCTGGACCCTGCCTCCCGACCATATGTAACAATTAACACACACCGGGGCCTGTATGAATATACACGGTTGCCCTTTGGAGTATCCTCTGCCTGTGCAATTTTTCAACGTGTTATGGAGGGCATTTTGAAAGGTTTACCACGTGTGGCTGTCTACCTAGATGACGTGTTGATTACAGGGACGTCGGAGCAAGAGCATTTGGAAAATCTGGAGGCTGTCCTTAAACGCCTTTCGGAGGCTGGAGTCCGTTTACGTCACACAAAGTGCGTATTTCAGGCAAAAGAAGTAGTCTACCTAGGTTATCGGGTAGACCGCGAGGGTCTGCACCCCGTCGCAGAGAAGGTGCGTGCAATTCAACATGCCCCCACCCCGACTGACACTTCGCATCTTCGTTCTTTTCTCGGTCTCGTAAACTATTACGGGAAGTTCCTCCCCAATCTGGCAACTACGCTGGCCCCCTTACACCTGCTGCTAAAGAAAAATCACACCTGGGTTTGGGGTCAGCCGCAAGAAACCGCTTTCCGGCAGGTGAAGCAACAATTGTCGTCGTCTGGGTTACTAACCCACTATGATCCGGGAAAGCCTTTGCTCGTCACATGTGATGCATCCCCGTATGGTATTGGGGCTGTCCTGTCCCACAAAATGGAGAACGGGGCCGAGCGACCGATAGCTTTCGCCTCCCGCACATTGACTGCAGCGGAGAAAAAGTACGCGCAGATCGAGAAGGAGGGCCTGGCAGTGGTTTTCGCGGTGAAACGCTTCCACCAGTATGTGTACGGCCGCCATTTCACTATCGTGACTGATCATAAGCCCCTGCTGGGACTCTTCAGAGAGGATAAGCCAATACCGCCCATTGCTTCTGCACGGATCCAGCGCTGGGCTTTGTTGCTTGCTACATATGAGTACTCTCTGGAGCACAAACCAGGTACGCAGATAGCAAATGCCGACGCACTGAGCCGATTGCCTTTATCGACTGGCCCCATGTCGACCCCCACGACCGGTGAGATGGTCGCAACCCTAAATTTTATGGACACCTTGCCTGTCACGGCATCACAGATCCGTGAGTGGACCCAGACGGAGCCAGTCCTGTCAAAGGTTCGGCACATAGTCCTGTATGGTGGGCAGCATAGACAGCTCCCAGGCGAGTTGCGGGCATTTTCCTCCAAGCTGTCAGAATTCAGCGTGGAAGACGGCATCCTCTTGTGGGGGACGCGTGTGATTGTCCCGGAAAAAGGCCAGGAGCTGATATTATCAGACTTGCACAATGGGCATCCGGGCGTGACCAAGATGAAAATGTTGGCCCGGAGTTATGTCTGGTGGCCAGGCCTCGACACCGACATTGAGAAGGTGGCCCAAAACTGCTCCATTTGCCAGGAGCATCAGAAGCTTCCGCCGGCCGCGCCCCTACATCACTGGGAATGACCAGGGCGGCCTTGGGCACGCTTACATGCAGATTTCGCAGGCCCTTTTCAGGGATCCATGTTCCTTCTACTAATTGACGCCCAGTCCAAATGGCTGGAGGTGCATAAGCTGCAGGGGACAACGTCCTGCGCAACAATTGAAAAAATGCGTTTATCATTTAGCACGCATGGCCTCCCCGAGGTGCTGGTCACGGATAATGGCACTCCATTCACGAGTGAGGAGTTTGCTAGGTTTACAAAGATGAACGGCATCCGCCATATCCGCACTGCCCCTTACCACCCGGCTTCAAATGGGTTGGCAGAGCGCGCAGTGCAAACATTCAAAAGAGGCCTAAAGAAGCAGTCTTCCGGATCAATGGACACGAGACTGGCTCGGTTTTTGTTTACGTACAGGACCACCCCCCATACAGTGACTGGGGTAGCTCCCGCAGAACTCCTCATGGGCCGGCGACTTCGCACCCGCCTTAGTATGGTCTTCCCGGACATTGGCGCAAAAGTACGCCGCACACAAGAACGGCAGGGACCGGGATCGTCTCGGCATCGTCCGATTCGGCAGTTTGCGCCCGGTGACCCAGTATTCGTGCGGAATTTTGCTGGTGGTGCCCAATCGGTTCCTGGCGTAATCTTTTGCCAAACGGGCCCTATATCGTACCAAGTGCAAGCCCAGGGTCGTCTCCAGCTAAACCATGTAGACCACGTCCGGTCCAGAAGATCATCCCCGCAAAAGATTCCCCGCCCCCGGAGCTCAGTTCAACAGCGGCAAAGACCAGAAACAAGGGAAGGTTGACCTCCAAATCTTCCACTGGTGCCTCACTCGAAGCCTGCGCAGGTCGTGACGGGACCGAATGGGGATAGAGACGCTGACATGATGGAGGCAGCAGTCTCTGACTCCGAGATGGAGACACAGGATGAATCAGAGGGGGAATCCTCGGGTCCATAGGCCGTGGATGTACAACCGCGCCGTTCATCACAGAAGCGCCGATCTCCGTCTCGTTATATGCCGCCTGATCCAGCGCCGCGTGCAAATGGCGTCCGGCCTGCGGCCAAACGAGTTTGACGCCTTCCTTCGCCAGGGCCTACGGTGGATTCCTTGGACTTTGGGGGGGGAGGGATGTTATAACCTGCCTACTGACGATTGGCTGGGGACTAATGACTATCCCACAACCCTATGGGAGTATGAACTTCCCCAATGAGGGGGGGCGGAGAAACTCCTACTATAAATAAGCTGGCCAGTCCAGGAACCAGGAGGAAGGAGAAGGTAGCAAGGGAAGTTACTGCTACTGTTATGTATATATTGTTATAGTAAATAAACGTTATTATTTTGTATCCTTAAAACTCGTGCTGGATTCTTCGGGGCCCTTACAAAAGATATTATGTCAGCCAATTCAAGCTGGGGAACATTGTGGACCTTCTGTCAATAACTCTCTGACCTTCCTTCACCTATGGTTGCTGGGATGTAGCTGCTTTCCTGAACTTTTCCATAGCTCCATCCATTATAATCGCAACCTTCTCTGGGCCGATTTTTTACAATGTTTCTTTGGGTTTGATTTTCCCTCGCCTGCCATTAATCCAGCCCTGGCTACGTGCCTTTCCTGACTGAGTTTAGCCAATGCTGCTTCGCTCCACACACTGTCCCACTCACTGAGCTGACAGGCTATGTGCTGCAATCTCGTGAGCGATCCATCTGTTTACCAGCTCTTCACTTTAGCAAGATCTTGGCACCGTCTCTTCAAAGCCTTACTGTGCAGTCACCATGCTGTGATTTCAACACTTGCTGATGCCTGAAAACGTGTTGCGGTCTGACCAGAGCATCAACATACATAGAAAATAGAAGCAAATAGAGGCCATTCGGCCCTTCGAGCCTGCTCCGCCATTCTTTATGAGCATCAAATTCAATACCCTCATCCCGCCATGGAAAGATACATAGAATCCAGGGTCCTCTCATGCTGCGTAGCACAATCTAAGGTTGTTCACCAAGTTGTACCTGTACATAACCTTGCTGCCAGTCTGTCTGAGCACCACTGAGCACCATGTTGTGTTGGTGTGATGATATAAAGGCAACAATCAGTCATGAGGGAGGGATTGGGTAAACATGTTGTGGCTTCATTTATTTGGACTGGGATCATCTAGACAAAGGCGGAAAGCTTGAAAACATCAGAGCCGTGTTGTGATCTGCTCACAGACAAAAGTGAAACCAAGTTTGGATTGCATGACGTACTTTGTTTCTAGTGATGTCTTGCATCTAACCCTAAAAGGCATCTTACAACACTTCTGACCTTATGATGGAGGAAAAGCCATTGATAGCGCAGCTTCAGATGGTTGGGCCTCGGACACGACCCTGAGCAACTACCCTGATTGACCTCCCTGCTCTTCATCCGAATAGTACCATGGGACGTTTTGCACACACGAAGCCTGACGGTTTTGTAGCGCACAAAGACTCCGTGAGACGAATAGAGTGAAGTCGATGAGGCTTTATTAAGCGTGTCTGTTCCCCCGCAGCTCGATAGTAAACTGGCCTGCGGGGGAAGACTCCGGCTTCTTATACTCCGCCTTCAGGGCGGAGCTTGAGGTCAACGGCCAACCAGGACCCGGGATCTGTCAGCCAATGACATTAGGGCTTCCAGTCCCACATGACCCCCAATACATACTACCACATTCACCCCTTGTCAAAAATGAACCCGGCGGGGTGATGCTTCGTATGGTGGTAAGGGTTTACAGGGCTGGTCCTGGGAGGACAAAACATTCACATGGCAATACAGTATTGGACAATTTCGTCCTGTTGCAACTATTTACAGAGGGTATAGGAAGAAAAGCAAAATGTTCTTGTGAACAGTCCATATTTGTTTTACATCAACGCCACGAGTCGGTCGGGCGGTCTGGTCGTCCGTGTCGATCGCCTCGGCCCCGGCGGTGGTGGTGGTGCTTGTACCAGTGTTGTCGCCTCCAGGAGCCGTACAGTTTCAGCTCGGGCTTGATTCTTGGTCGGTGCTGAGGGGAGGGGAACCGATCCTCCTGGGAAGGGGGCGGTCGCGGGGTGCGGCGGTGGCAGGAAGGGGGGGGGGTTGGGTTGATGGTGTCGGGGGGGGTGTGCGTGTTGCCGGCGGGCGCCAGATCCCGCAGGGAGACCGTGTCCTGTCGGCCGTCGGGGTACTCCACGTAGGTGTACTGGGGGTTCGCATGGAGGAGGTGAACCCTTTCGACCAACGGGTCCACCTTATGTGCCCGCACATGCTTTCGGAGCAGGATGGGTCCTGGGGCCGCCAGCCAGGTGGGCAGCGACGTTCCAGAGGAGGACCTCCTAGGGAAGACAAGGAGACGCTCATGAGGCGTTTGATTAGTGCTCGTACATAATAACGACCGGATGGAATGGAGAGCGTCCGGGAGGACCTCCTGCCACCGTGAAACTGGGAGGTCCCTGGACCGTAGGGCCAGTAGGACGGCCTTCCAGACCGTGCCGTTCTCCCTTTCTACTTGCCCGTTCCCCCGGGGGTTGTAGCTGGTCGTCCTGCTTGAGGCTATGCCCTTGCTGAGCAGGAACTGGCGCAGCTCGTCACTCATGAAAGAGGACCCCCTGTCGCTGTGGACGTATGCGGGGTAACCGAACAGTGTGAAGATGCTGTTCAGGGCTTTAATGACTGTGGCCGCGGTCATGTCAGAACAGGGAATGGCAAAAGGGAAGCGGGAGTATTCGTCCACTACATTAAGAAAATATGCGTTGCGGTCGGTGGAGGGGAGGGGCCCTTTGAAATCGAGACTGAGGCGTTCAAAGGGGCGGGAAGCCTTAATCAGGTGCGCTCCATCTGGCCTGAAAAAATGCAGCTTGCATTCCGCGCAGATGTGGCAGTCCCTTGTGACTGTACGGACCTCCTCTAAAGAGTATGGGAGATTGCGGGACTTGATTAAGTGGTAAAACCGAGTGACCCCCGGGTGGCAGAGGTCCTCGTGGAGGGTTTGGAGGTGGTTAATTTGTGCGTTGGCACATGTGCCGCGGGATAGGGCATCGGACGGCTCGTTCAGCTTTCCGGGACGATACAAAATCTCATAGTTGAAGGTGGAGAGCTCGATCCTCACCTTAAGATTTTGTCGTTTTTGATTTTGCCCCGCTGTGCACTATCGAACGTGAAGGCTACCGACCGTTGGTCCGTGAGGAGAGTGAATCTCCTGCCGGCCAGGTAATGCCTCCAATGTCGCACAGCTTCCACTATGGCTTGGGCTTCCTTTTCCACTGAAGAGTGGCGGATTTCTGAGGCGTGGAGGGTCCGGGAGAAAAAGGCCACGGGTCTGCCCGCTTGGTTAAGGGTGGCCGCTAGAGCTACGTCGGAGGCGTCGCTCTCGACCTGGAAGGGGAGGGACCCGTCGATGGCGCGCATCGTGGCCTTTGCGATATCCGCTTTGATGCGGCTGAAGGCCTGGCAAGCCTCTGTCGACAGAGGGAAGGTCGTGGTCTGTATTAGGGGGCGGGCCTTGTCTGCGTACTGGGGGACCCACTGGGCGTAGTACGAAAAGAACCCCAAGCAGCGTTTCAGGGCTTTTGGGCAGTGCGGGAGGGGAAATTCCATGAGTGCGCGCATACGTTCGGGGTCGGGGCCTATTATCCCATTGCGCACTACGTAGCCCAGAATGGCTAGCCGGTCGGTGCTAAAAACGCACTTGTCCTCGTTGTACGTGAGGTTCAAGGCTTTGGCGGTCTGGAGGAATTTTTGGAGGTTGGCGTCGTGGTCCTGCTGATCGTGGCCGCAGATGGTTACATTGTCGAGATACGGGAACGTGGCCCGCAACCCATGTTGACCAACCATTCGGTCCATCTCCCGTTGGAAGACCGAGACCCCGTTTGTGACACCAAAAGGGACCCGTAGGAAATGGTATAATCGCCCGTCTGCCTCGAAGGCTGTGTACTTGCGGTCACTTGGGCGGATGGGGAGCTGATGGTAGGCG
Source organism: Scyliorhinus torazame (assembly GCF_047496885.1). NCBI lineage: Eukaryota > Metazoa > Chordata > Chondrichthyes > Carcharhiniformes > Scyliorhinidae > Scyliorhinus > Scyliorhinus torazame. The sequence goes on along the minus strand of NC_092719.1, from coordinate 17,168,063 downwards.
GACTTGAGGTCCACGGTGGAGAAGACTTTATATTGGGCAATCCGATTGAGCATGTCGGATATGCGGGGGAGAGGGTACGCGTCTAGTTGTGTGTACCTGTTGATGGTCTGGCTATAGGCAATGACCATCCTTTGTTTCTCCCCTGTCTTCACTACTACCACCTGCGCTCTCCAGGGACTATTGCTGGCCTGGATTATGCCCTCCTTTAGTAGCCGCTGGACTTCGGACCGAATGAAGGGTCCGGTCCTGGGCGCTGTACCGTCTGCTCCTAGTGGCGATGGGTTTGCAATCCGGGGTGAGGTTCGCAAACAAGGACGGGGGTTGCACCTTGAGGGTTGCGAGGCCGCAGATAGTGAGTGGGGGTATGGGGCCGCCGAATTTGAACGTAAGGCTCTGTAGATTGCATTGGAAATCTAATCCCAGCAAGGTGGGGGCACAGAGTTGGGGAAGGACGTTTAGTTTGTAGTTTTTGAACTCCCTCCCCTGCACCGTTAGGGTAACTATGCAGAATCCCTGGATCTGTACGGAGTGGGATCCTGCAGCTAGGCAAATCTTTTGTGCACTGGGATAGGTGGTCAAGGAACAGCGTTTTACCGTGTCGGGGTGTATAAAGCTTTCCGTGCTCCCGGAGTCGACTAGGCATGGCGTCTCGTGGCCGTTTATTAGTACCGTTGTCGTCGTCGTCTGGAGTGTCCGGGGCCGAGCTTGATCGAGCGTAATCGAAGCGAGCCGTGGTTGTAGTAGTGGAGTGGGGTCCGTTGTTGCCGTCCAAGATGGCGTCGGGGATGAACAAAATGGCCGCCCCCATACATCGCACGTGGCTGGGGGGGTCATAAGATGGCGGCGGGGGTGGACAAAATGGCCGCCCCCATGCGTCGTACAGGTCTGGGGCGGTCCAAGATGGCGGCGCCCCTCCTCCCCTCGTGGTGGCCGGGGCCCAAAATGGCGGCGTCTGCGGGTCGCACATCGGCGCCCCTCCTCCCCTCGTGGTGGCCGGGACCCAAAATGGCGGCGTCTGCGGGTCGCACATGGTGTGCTGGGGGGGCTGGGAGCGCTAGGACCGCGAGCGCTAGGACCGCGCGGAGCTCCCTCACCGGGGACAGCGGTGGTCGGAGCCCAAGTAGGTGGCGCCGGCGGGTCAGGCGTGGGGCGCGGGGTGGGGGTTAGGTTGGCGTTAGGGACGCGGAAAACTCCCTCCTCTCCGTGGAGCGTGTTGGCCGGGACCCAAAGCGGTAGCGCCGGCGGCGGGTCATACATGGGCTGTGGGGAGGGGGGTTGGGGAGCGTAGGCGGCGTGCAGGGCTCCCAGTTCTCCCGGGACCGTGGTGGTCGGGACCCAGAGCAGCTGCGCCTGCTGGTCGTACATGGCGTGCTGGGGGGGTTGGGGCGCGTAAACTGCTTGCAGGGCTCCCTGTGCTACCAGGACGGCGGCGACCTCGCGGGACCGGCACACAACCGCATAATGGCCCTTTTTCCCGCAGCTTTTGCAGATAGCTGCGCGGGCCGGGCAGCGCTGTCGGGGGTGTTTCGCCTGGCCGCAGAAATAACAGCGGGCGCCCCCGGTGCGACTCGGCGTTTGGACCGCGCAAGCCTGTGGGGTGTCCGGGGGGGGGGGGTAGGGGGTTTGCCGCGACGGGTACGTACGGGGCCCAATGTATTGCCGCGCGGTCGGGGCCGTAGGCGCGGGTATTACGCGCGGCCACGTCTAGGGAGGCTGCTAGGGCCCGTGCCTCTGAGAGTCCTAGCGACTCTTTTTCTAGAAGTCTTTGGCGGATTTGGGAGGATTGCATACCTGCCACAAAAGCATCGCGCATTAACATGTCCGTGTGTTCGTTTGCGTTCACCGACGGGCAGCTGCAGGCTCATCCTAAAATCAGCAGCGCGGCGTAGAACTCGTCCATCGATTCTCCGGGAGCTTGCCGTCTCGTCGCGAGCTGGTAGCGAGCGTAGATTTGGTTAACAGGGCGGACATAGAGACTTTTCAGTGCTGCGAACGCCGTCTGGAAATCGTCCGAGTCTTCGATGAGGGAGAAAATCTCCGTGCTCACCCTCGAGTGCAGGACCTGCAGTTTTTGGTCTTCTGAGACTCGGCCGGTGGTCGTTCTGAGGTAGGCCTCGAAGCAAGTCTGCCAGTGCTTGAAGGCTGCTGCCGCGTTCACTGCATGGGGGCTGATCCTCAGGCATTCCGGAATGATCCTGAGCTCCGTAGTCCTTTTTTTTTTTTTAGGCACGCTTAATAAATTGTAGCGCACAAAGACTCCGTGAGACGAATAGAGTGAAGTCGATGAGGCTTTATTAAGCGTGTCTGTTCCCCTGTAGCTCGATAGTAAACTGGCCTGCAGGGGAAGACTCTGGCTTCTTATACTCCGCCTTCAGGGCGGAGCTTGAGGTCAACGGCCAACCAGGACCCGGGATCTGTCAGCCAATGACATTAGGGCTTCCAGTCCCACATGACCCCCAATACATACTACCACAGGTTTGACATCTCGTGCATAAGATAGCTCCCCAAGAGGGCAGCCTTCCCTCGGTACTTTAGTGCTGTGTCAGCATAGACTTTGTGCTCAGGACAATGGAGTGGGGTTGGAACGCATAACCTCGTGACTTAGGCTGCTCAAAACTAAACCATAGCTGACATCTATCACTGTAGCGACAGGACGAAAATTTAAAATTGATGGCATTGGGAACCTATGTAGGTCAGTGGGTTCAGCGGGGGGTAATAGGTGAAGTGGGATCTTTGAACGAGCTGGAATACAGGCAGCAAAGTTTGGGGCAACAACTTGCAGCCAAAGAAAAAAAGTCACACTGTTATTCACAAAAATGACACTGTGTCATGGGAAGGAGGGGCGACCGGGGGGGTGGTTCAGTCAATACTTTAGCTACTCATAGGAACATTGTGTGACAAGAATAATAGTTAGCATGCGCGGTTTTGGGGTTTTCTTCAATTGGGCCTGAAACTATTACAATCCAAAACACTTGTTGGAAATTTTCCGTGACTGGAATAGAGGATGCGGCCCAGTCGCAGAGATAGATTTTTAAAGGCTAATTTCACAATTGAATTTGGTTTTCACTTGTGTTAGATTTAATCAATCGTCTCGTGGTGCTGTTTCAGTGGGTGATTATTACAAGGAATTTCGCACAAAAATGTGTCTTTCAACTCACATTATACTGACTAATGATACCCATCTGAATCCTGTTGAAGTGCTTATTGAGTCACTCATTGTGTGTTACCTTCAAGCATGATTGTTAAATGTCAGCTTTTCTTTTGTGCATATTGCCCCGTAATGGATTTTCTATTTGATTCTGTATTGTATAAAGTATCAATCCTTGGGTGGCACAGTGGTTAGCACTGCTGTCTCACGGTGCTGAGGACGTGGGTTTGATCCCGGCCCCGGGTCACTATCCGTGTGGAGTTTGCACATTCTCCCCATGTCTGCGTGGGACTCACCCCCACAACTCAAAAGATGTGCAGGGTGGATTGGCCACGTTAAATTGCACCTTAATGGGATTTTCGTTTTAAAGTGTCAATCATTTGGCCCTCCTATTATCGACAATCAATAGTTTGCGAGGGTCTCTTGCCAAGGAGGAGGGCGAGAGATGCCTCAGTTGTGATGATATTGATTTTGCCAGTCTCGGTTCTGAGGCTGGGCCAAGTGCCGTGACTAGCTGGCGGGACTAGGAAGGAAGGAGCACTGCAGGTTTGCCTACCTGCTCCTGCGCCAGGTTCAGCTCCTGCTGGGAAAACGGGCAGGTGGTGTGGTGTTGGGTGCTCTGGTGCACAGATGAGCCAACACAGTTGTATGTGGTACAACTCTATTTTATTTTAACTCTTATAATACAGTTCGTTCTGGATACTCTGCACGTGCTGTCTCCCTGAGTGTGTTTGGCAACAGATCTGTCCTGGTCCTCCTCTGCAGCTAATACTGACCACCGGGGGTCGTGTCTGTGCTTTTATATCTTTCTGTCATTGGTTGTGGTGTTGTGTGTTCTGATTTGTCTGTTGGTGTGTCTATCATGATGTGTGTGTTTGAATATCATGACATCCCCCCTTTTTACAAAGATATGTGCCTACGTGGTTATAAATATAATTGTGTCGTGAGTGTTGTGTACAGCGTGTGTATATGACGTAACTATTTACATGGGGCGATGTCGGGTGCGTCACACTAACAAGGTTGTACCATAACAAAACTTGGATGCGAGAGAAAAAAAACTTGAACATTGGTCTGGTCAGACGATATCTGGAACAATAAACAACAACAGGTTCTAATACAGAAGTGTTTGACTTTTTGAACGTATGAACAGCGTTATAAGTCCAGTCTAATGAGTGACCGCCTCAAGAATGGGCTGGTCCTCAAGCCGGTTCAGCTGTGGAGATTTGGGGTCACACTGGTTCACCTTGGACTGTTGGAGGTGATGCTGTTGCCGAAGTCTCTACTTTACCATTTGTTGTACTTCGTGCAGTGCTTGGTTTTTTCATTCGTGCAAATATAACATTCAACATCTTTGTTAGTGGTGCCTTGGCTGTGGTTTGGTTCTGGTGGCGATGGAAGGGGTATGATCCGTGGCATCTCCACGAAGTCATCCTTGGGAACCAGTGGAGGATCCGGCGTGTGCGTACGGTTCAGTTGCGAGCGTGGAAGGCGGCGCAAAGCTCGCTGATTGCGCCTACGCACCAATCCATCCGCCCTGCATGCCAGGAACAAGGTGGAGTCTTTTTCTTTTTATGTTTGTGGTGGACGGCATCTTGTAGCCGATGGGTCGTTGCCATCGAAGTAGCACCATCACTAATATCATGCAAGGCGATGACTGTGCCAGATGTGGAAGTTGGCCGAGACCGTGCACGCTGGTTCCGGCCACCTGCTGTGCCGGAAGGGTGACTCCGCAGAGAAACGTCGAAGCATGTCGCCTTGGAGAGAGAATTGTTGCTCGCATCAACGTCTGGCGATGGCGCGAATTGGTGTGTCCATCTTGGACCGCCGGTGCTGGTTGCCACTGCCGACCCAGTGGGACTGCCACGCGATCCATTCCCTGTCGCCGTGGCATCCGCCGTCACCATGAGCGTGCCATCACCGAGGCCGCGACATCGCCCGTCCGGAGCAAGGTCTGGCGTGCGCTAATCAGAGTCGGCGCTTGGCTGCTCCCCATCTGGAGTCCGGTCTGCCTTCCGTCGATGCCCCCCGTCCGGAGTCCCAACAGGTTCACTGGAGGCAGCCGAGATTCCCTGAAGCTGCACTTCTGGAGTCGGAACATGCAGGAATGCACCAACCAGTGGAGAGGGTCGAGCCATCGAGGGTGGAAGCGGTGCGCTGCCACCGCAGTCGTCAGTGGTCCCACCGTGATCGTCGAGTGCCTCGGTACGCACTAGGCGAGGTCTGTCACCTTGCACCTTTTGCATGGGAAGTGGGATGCTGTCGTCACTCGTCTCACATCCCGTGGATAGATCCTCATTAGCAGCTTGCTGTTCACTAGGGTTGGGTAAATTGTCAGAGTTTTCATCTGGTGGTGCACACCATGTCGGTGGACTGTCATTGTCTTGCCGTTGTCCTTCATTTGGGCTTTTCTTCTTTGGAATTTTAAATCTTCCCCCAGACATTGCAGAACCTTGTTTATTACCCCCAAATTCTCCCATATGTATGGTCTCGAATATAGGATCCAATGTTTCTATCGACATTGTACTATTTTCCAAAGAACATTCCGTTTCACTTTTCTTCTCAGGTACCTCATATGTATCTTTGTCTAATGTACATGCCTTCATGGTCTCTGGGTCTGATTTTGCTGGGACTGGCATGGTCACAGTCTCTCTTTTACTGTTCTCAATTGCCCACATTATACTCCCCATACATAACTGCTTAATCACTGGGGTTAGTGTGGTACAATGGATAATCGGGTCGACCTTATCTGCATCTTCACCATTAGTGGAAAGCACACTTGGTTCACTTGAAACTGCTGTGGGTTTTAAATTCGTTATCTGGCTACTCGATGTCGGTGTCCTCAGGATTCTTGCTCCAATGTTCTGCTCATTTATCAGTGGAGTGTGTATAGGTTCAATGCAATTAATGTTCCCCTCAAGGTTTGAAGAGTCATTACTGACTAACTGCTGGTCTCCGAAGTTGGGATTTTGCGGCGTTGTGTTGAAGGGAGACATTTGTCCCTGCTGTAGATATGATTCGGGTTGTGTTATTTCCATTACCTGAGGATCAATGTCTTGTCCATTTTTTCGATCCGTACTAAAACACTGGCAATTCTCAGTCTGTTCCTTGCAAGTTAAACATTCAATTAATTTCGTTAGCAAATCCTCAGCATCCTTCTGTGGCCGTGCAGCATTATTAATCTCTGTTCGGCTATAATGATCCTGAAGGTCAGCGCATAAACCTTTTTTCTTCGGGCTTGGACGAGGCGATTCCTTTGGCTTGTCTTCAGTTGGGCTTGAACAGTCTTCAGCGCTGTGCCCTTCATTGTAGCATGAGAGACCGTCATGGTCATGCTGCTGTGTAGTGGAGCATGGTAGACTTGCATCGTCTGCCGCTGGTTGGTCAGGAGAGGTTGCTAGACCCTCATGGTCTTGTTCCTGCAAGGACTGCACATTGGAGTCTTGCGTTGCTTCTATCGTGGAGGCTGTCCACGAGCTCTCTGTGGAGGCTTGTGACACTGGAGTCACTTCTTGTTCGTGCAAGGACTGCGCTCTGGAGTCTTGCGTTGCTTCTATCGTGGAGGCTGTCCACGAGCTCTCTGTGGAGGCTTGTGACACTGGAGTCACTTCTTGTTCGTGCAAGGACTGCGCTCTGGAGTCTTGCGTTGCTTCTATCGTGGAGGCTGTCCACGAGCTCTCTGTGGAGGCTTGTGACACTGGAGTCACTTCTTGTCCGTGCAAGGACTGCGCTCTGGAGTCTTGCATTTCTGCAATTGTGGAGTCTGTCCACGAGCTTGCTGTGGAAGCTTGTGACACTGGAGTCACTTCTGGTTCATGCGAGGACTGCACTCTGGAGTCTTGCATGTCTTCTTTCATAGAGTCGGGAACGTTGAGCGGGACGTGGACCACGCTCTGTGTGGCAGCAGGGCGCTCTCCGTGTGCTTGCACCGCTCCCTGTCTGTTAATGTCAGGCTGCAGCATCATGCGGTACTGATAAGTTGGAACGTCATATCTGCTGGATTGAAGATCCTCAAATCCGAAAAATGAATCCGCATCTGCGTCGGATTCAATGTGGGGGCCGCCAATGTGCAACACGAAAGGTTCGTCCGAGTCATAGTCGTATAGGACCACGGAGCTATCATTGGGCTCGCGAGGTCCGGAAACACTGTAAAGATCGTCATCGAAGTATTCGAGGTCGGAATCATCGGCTTGTGCGTAGGTAACTGCTTGTCGGAGGGTTCTTCGGAGGTCACATTCATCTCCTGGGTCAATTTGCGGCAATGTGCTGTCATTCCAGATGAGGGAAGGTTGTTTTACAGCTTTAACAGATTTTTGTTTTTTTGATTTGGGACGTTTCCCTTTTAAATTGGATTTGGGACATTTCCCATTTAAATTGGTGCAGTCTGGGGCCTCTGATATCCTGACGCTCGGTATGTAGCACGTAGGAAGCGACTGCGCATGCTCAAATCGCTGTTCCTTTACCGATGGCCGTTTTCTTGACTGCGCATGTGCAGCATCTCGCGCATGCGCAAACGAAACTTCCGGTTCTGCGCACTGCTCGCGCAACTGTGCTAGCGTGATACCTTTAGCAAGATGGCCGCCGACCTCGACCCAGCCCTCTCTCAGGCCCGGGATTTCGGCCTCTGGGAATTCGGGCTCCGGGATCCCGGCCACGAGGTGAGTACTACCGCTTTTCTTACCTTTACTTGCCGATTGGATTGCGTTTTCTTCACAGTACTTGGAGAATTTGTCCAGGACTGCCTGGTAATCGTACCTTTGCTGCCTCCTGAAGAACCTGAACCTTGTGAATATTTCTCTTGCCCTTGCACCGGCGATGGTGAGGAGAAATTCAATTTTTTCGCTATCATCCAGGTCTTGGAGTTCAGCTGCCACCAGGAACAATTCGAACAATTGCCGGAATCGCCGCCAGTTTTCGCGGAGATCGCCGTAGCACTGGAGCGGCTGCGGAACCGGGAGCTCTATCATTTTGCCTGGGCACTGCTGGTTGTCTCTGTACACTGAGGTATGCCGGCAGGTATCGATCCACTCCTGTACCATGTGGTGTTGGGTGCTCTGGTGCACAGATGAGCCAACACAGTTGTATGTGGTACAACTCTATTTTATCATAACTCTTATAATACAGTTCGTTCTGGATACTCTGCACGTGCTGTCTCCCTGAGTGTGTTTGGCAACAGATCTGTCCTGGTCCTCCTCTGCAGCTAATACTGACCACCGGGGGTCGTGTCTGTGCTTTTATATCTTTCTGTCATTGGTTGTGGTGTTGTGTGTTCTGATTTGTCTGTTGGTGTGTCTATCATGATGTGTGTGTTTGAATATCATGACAGGTGGCACGGGTGAAATCTAATCCTTTTCTCTGTGGCATCCTCCTTTAAATAATTCTTCATCTTCGGTCCTGGTTGCTGCTTCTCGGGAACTGTACACTGCCCCTGAGGTGGCGAGAGAGAGAACATTCCTGCGTCCAGAGCTCTTCCAATGCTTCGTAGGCTGCTCACGAGTCATATGAAGCCACCAGACAACAACCTGCAAATCGCCTGGCACCTCGGGATGATACAGGCCAGCGCCTCCCACATGTACAACACCTGGTTTAGAAGGGGTGGGGGGTTGCAGTGAGGGTGGTTAATTTTCCAAATGCAACAAAAGGATTGACGATCCCAACATTGGCGTTGAGAGGTCAATAACCAGGACGAGCTCTGGATTTTCTCAGTCGACAGCGTGAAGAAGGACAGCGGAGTTTATAAAAGAAAGACCATGCGGGTCACATGGGGAAACCCTGATCGCCATAGCAACAACAAATGACAGGGCAGCTGGAAATGGCCTGAGCCGCTCCCACTCCAAGCACTGGATTTGTGCCTCTGCTGCTCGACACTGATTTGCTGTTTTAACTGTTTGTCGAGGTGCCTTGCTAAACCATGGAATTACAAAGCCCCGACATTTTGTTATTGTGGCTTTCAGGTCGACTCTGATCGAGAAATTTCTATTTGGGCGTCTTGGACTGAGAAGAGAAAACCAGTCCATGAGAAGAGGAATCTACAAAGACCAGAAAGTGGTCAATATGTTTGTGGGAGCAGGCTTGTCGGAGATTTGCCACAGACACATGTGGCTGTCGTCTGTACTGTCGTCTGTACTGAGCCTGACTCCGCATTCTCATTCCAATGATCAGGGGGTTGGATAGGGTGGACAGTGAGAGCCTTCTCCCGCGGATGGAAATGGCTGGCACGAGGGGACATAGCTTTAAACTGAGGGGTAATAGATATAGGACAGAGGTCAGAGGTAGGTTCTTTACGCAAAGAGTAGTGAGGCCGTGGAATGCCCTACCTGCTACAGTAGTGAACTCGTCAACATTGAGGGCATTTAAAAGTTTATTGGATAAACATATGGATGATAATGGCATAGTGTAGGTTAGATGGCTTTTGTTTCGGTGCAACATCGTGGGCCGAAGGGCCTGTACTGCGCTGTATTGTTCTATGTTCTAAAACTTACTCTGCCCCCGAACAGTCAGGCTCTTATGAACTTTCTTGAAGAAAACCTCCAGCCAGCTGAGCGAAGAATTGTCCACGAGAGAATCTTCAGCATTTTTCTGGTGTGGTCTTTTGGTCTGCCGCTGATTGGGGGGGGGGACGACTCTGTGGAGAGAGGCCACTTTCTCATACAATGCCTAAATTGCCAATCCTCATGTAGCAAGTGCAGGGCACGATGTTCATTCTCAGGATATTGGCGACGTTATTTATTGCACTTTACATCGGGGCGGCACAGCGTTTAGCACTGCTGCCTCACAGCTCCAGGGACTCTGGTTCAATTCCAGCCTTGGATGACTGTCTGTGTGGAGTTTGCACGTTCTCCCCATGTCTGTGTGGGTTTCCTCCAGGTGCTCCGGTTTCCTCCCACAGTCCAAAAGGTAGTAGCATAAATGGATTGGCCATGCTCAATTGCCCCTTAGTGTCCAAAGGTGTGCAAGTTAGATGGGGTTATGGGGATAGGCGGGGGAGTGGGCCTAGGTAAGGTGCTCTTTCAGAGGGTCGGTGCAGACTCCAAGAGCCAAATGGCCTCCTTCTGCATTGCAGGAATTCCATAGTTCCAAGGATATCTTTATATAACTACTTGGCTTGCCTCGGCCAAGTAGTTATATTACTTCAGAAGGAAGTTAAGAATCAACCACACTGCTGAGTGTCTGAAGTCACATGGCCAGACCAGTTCAGTATAGCAGATTACTTTCCCCAGATAAGGAGCCAGACAAACCTTTGTGACAATCTGGTTGTCCATTACCAATGCCAGTATTTTATTCCAGGTGCGTTTAATTGACTGAATTTAAATGTTCCCACTGTTGTGGAGAGATTTAAATACGATCATTAATGCAGGCCTGTGGATTATGCGTCCAGCAACGTGACCACTACACTGCCCAGCATCCTGGGTGTGGCTGAAACTCGTCACCCTGAAGAGAACAACAGGGAGAGCGGACGCATCACCACCTGCAAGAACCCCACCAAATCACAAACTATTCCAGCTCGGAATTAGATTGCCGATCCTTCATTGTCACTGGGACAGGATCCTGCACTCCCTTCCTAACAGCACTGTGCTCCTGCCTAACGTGGACTGCAGTGGTTTGAGAAGGTGGCTTACCACCACCTTCTCGAGGGCATTTACAGATGGGGAACAAACGCTGGCCTAGCCAGTGATGCCCACATCCCCAAAACCAATAAAATAAATGATTTAACGTGATCAACTTACTGTGCTCAAGGATGTTTTAAAAATATTTTGGTTGGGATTGAAAGGCATTGTCATGATATCTAGCGTATCATCATAGTATATATTAATGATCATGTAGAATAGTGTGTAATTACAGCATCCAGCCACTAGATGGAGGAAGAGCACATCTCACATGCCACACGGTGGTCTGTGTGATCTTGGAGTGAGTTAGGAGAGAGGGTTCGAGACAGTCGTGTTTTTCAGTAGTTCTGTGGATTGTAGTTATTTGATCCAATACTTAGTTTGTTCAGCATACTTAAAAATTTACAATTTATAGCGTAGTGTAAATAAATTGACTTCGATTTAGGACAAAGTCTGCATGTTCTTTGTAGCAACACTACAACCTTAATAATATTAATTTAAACAAACAAAGGACATCACAGGAATTACATATTTCTCACACTGGAAGGAAGAGTCATTTTTCAAAGTGTATTTGATTGATTCAGAGGACCATTAGTGTTTGTAACCCTCCTCCTGAAACAATGGTGGAAGTAAGACTTGGAACATTTTTAAGGGATCAAGGGGCGGGGGTTGGGGTGATAGGTTATCGGGGGTAGGTGGGATGCAGATTTGAGGTCACTTTCAAATCAGCCATGATCCTCTTAAATAATGGAGCAAGTTCAAGTTGGCATGTTGGCACAGTGGTTCGATTCCGGCCTTGGTTTACAGTCTGTGTGGAGTTTGCATGGATTGGCCATGCTAAATTGCCCCTTATTGTCCAGGGATGTGCAGGTTAGGTTACAGGGATAGGGTGGGGATGTGGGGGAGTGGACCTAGGTAGAGTGCTCTTTCGGAGGGTTGGTGCAGACTCGATAGGCTGAATCCCTCCTTGTAGGGATTCTATGAATGCAAGGAGCTGAATGGCCTACTCGTGGTCCTTGTCCGTATGTTTATACTCGCAGAACCCACCTTGCTAAGGATTTTGTGTTTCAATAAATCTTTAGGAGGTAGTTTAGGGAAAGCTCACTCAGTTGATTCATGGGCTGAACGAGATGTCGGAAGAGGAAAGGCTGCGAAGGTTGGGCCTGTACTCATTGGAGTTCAGAAGGATGAGAGGTGATTGAAGCATGGAGGATTCTGAGGGGGCTTGACCGGGTAGATGCCGGGAGGATGTTTCCCCTCATAAATCTAGAACCAAGGAGTGTGGCTTCAAATCACCGACTGAAGATGGATGGACGAGTGAAAACATTTCTTCTCTGCGGTGTTTGCCTTTGGAATTCACGACCTCAGATAGCAGTAGAAGCTGCATCATTGAATACTAAAGGCTAAATCTTCGATCAACGAGGCCATCAAAGGTTATGGGGGGGGGTCAGACCGAAAGGTGAAGTTAAAATCACAACCTGATCAACCACGATCTTATTGATCGAGAGCAGGTTGGAGGGACCAATTGAACAACTCCCGCTCCTATTTCTTTTTTAAAAAAATTTAGAGTACCCAATTCATTTTTTCCAATTCGGGGGCAATTTAGTGTGGCCAATCCACCTAGCCTGCACATTTTTGGGTCGTGGGGGTGAAACCCACGCAAACACTGGGCGAATGTGACCCAGAGCCGGGATCGAACCTGGGACCTCGGCGCCGTGAGGCAGCAGTGCTAACCACTGCACCACCGTGCTGCCCCAGGGCCAACTTTTTTTAGTCACAGTCGCATATCGTTTACGCAGCCTGGAAGACAACAGATCCCAAACTGTGGGTCAAGACCTCCAAATGGACTAACGACTCCTAAATGGGTCACATACGCCCCCCCCCCCCCCCACCCCACCTTCCCCCCCCCCCCCCTCCAGACAACTTCTTCCAAGGCAGCAATGATGACTGTAGAGGAGAGAGTCTGGCGGGACAACCCTGGGCCCACTGAATCGCTACCACCAAAACAGCCCAGAGGTGGAAAATGCTCATTAACCTTAGGAAGCAGCCCTGGTGGTGAGCGCTGTAGAGGGGCAGGATGGCTAGGCAGCAACCTGGTGCAGGTAGAGGCTAGCAGGTGTTAGGTGAACATAGAACATAGAAGAATACAGCGCAGTACAGGCCCTTCGGCCCACGATGTTGCACCGAAACAAAAGCCATCTAACCTACACTATGCCATTATCATCCATATGTTTATCCAATAAACTTTTAAATGCCCTCAATGTTGGCGAGTTCACTACTGTAGCAGGTAGGGCATTCCACGGCCTCACTACTCTTTGCGTAAAGAACCTACCTCTGACCTCTGTTCTATATCGATTACCCCTCAGTTTAAAGTTATGTCCCCTCGTGCCAGCCATATCCATCCGCGGGAGAAGGCTCTCACTGTCCACCCTATCCAACCCCCTGATCATTTTGTATGCCTCTATTAAGTCTCCTCTTAACCTTCTTCTCTCCAACGAAAACAACCTCAAGTCCATCAGCCTTTCCTCATAAGATTTTCCCTCCATACCAGGCAACATCCTGGTAAATCTCCTCTGCACCCGCTCCAAAGCCTCCACGTCCTTCCTATAATGCGGCGACCAGAACTGTACGCAATACTCCAAATGCGGCCGTACCAGAGTTCTGTACAGCTGCAACATGACCTCCCGACTCCGGAACTCAATCCCTCTACCAATAAAGGCCAACACTCCATAGGCCTTCTTCACAACCCTATCAACCTGGGTGGCAACTTTCAGGGATCTATGTACATGGACACCTAGTTCCCTCTGCTCATCCACACTTTCAAAAACTTTACCATTAGCCAAATATTCCGCATTCCTGTTATTCCTTCCAAAGTGAATCACCTCACACTTCTCTACATTAAACTCCATTTGCCACCTCTCAGCCCAGCTCTGCAGCTTATCTATATCCCTCTGTAACCTGCTACATCCTTCCACACTATCGACAACACCACCGACTTTAGTATCGTCTGCAAATTTACTCACCCACCCTTCTGCGCCTTCCTCTAGGTCATTGATAAAAATGACAAACAGCAACGGCCCCAGAACAGATCCTTGTGGTACTCCACTTGTGACTGTACTCCATTCTGAACATTTCCCATCAACCACCACCCTCTGTCTTCTTTCAGCTAGCCAATTTCTGATCCACATCTCTAAATCACCCTCAATCCCCAGCCTCCGTATTTTTTGCAATAGCCTACCATGGGGAACCTTATCAAACGCTTTGCTGAAATCCATATACACCACATCAACTGCTCTACCCTCGTCTACCTGTTCAGTCACCTTCTCAAAGAACTCAATAAGGTTTGTGAGGCATGACCTACCCTTCACAAAGCCATGCTGACTATCCCTGATCATATTATTCCTATCTAGATGATTATAAATCTTGTCTCTTATAATCCCCTCCAAGACTTTACCCACTACAGACGTGAGGCTCACCGGTCTATAGTTGCCGGGGTTGTCTCTGCTCCCCTTTTTGAACAAAGGGACCACATTTGCTGTCCTCCAGTCCTCTGGCACTATTCCTGTAGCCAATGATGACATAAAAATCAAAGCCAAAGGTCCAGCAATCTCTTCCCTGGCCTCCCAGAGAATCCTAGGATAAATCCCATCAGGTCCCGGGGACTTATCTATTTTCAGCCTGTCCAGAATTGCCAACACCTCTTCCCTACGGACCTCAATGCCATCTATTCTATTAGCTTGGGGCTCAGCATTCTCCTCCACAACATTATCTTTTTCCTGAGTGAATACTGACGAAAAATATTCATTTAGTATCTCGCCTATCTCTTCAGACTCCACACACAATTTCCCATCCCTGTCCTTGACTGGTCCTACTCTTTCCCTAGTCATTCGCTTATTCCTGACATACCTATAGAAAGCTTTTGGGTTTTCCTTGATCCTTCCTGCCAAATACTTCTCATGTCCCCTCCTTGCTCGTCTTAGCTCTCTCTTTAGATCCTTCCTCGCTACCTTGTAACTATCCATCGCCCCAACCGAAACTTCACACCTCATCTTCACATAGGCCTCCTTCTTCCTCTTAACAAGAGATTCCACTTCCTTGGTAAACCACGGTTCCCTCGCTCGACGCCTTCCTCCCTGTCTGACCGGTACATACTTATCAAGAACACGCAGTAGCTGATCCTTGAACAAGCCCCACTTATCCAGTGTGCCCAACACTTGCAGCCTACTTCTCCACCTTATCCCCCCCAAGTCACGTCTAATGGCATCATAATTGCCCTTCCCCCAGCTATAACTCTTGCCCTGCGGTGTATACTTATCCCTTTCCATCATTAACGTAAACGTCACCGAATTGTGGTCACTGTCCCCAAAGTGCTCTCCTACCTCCAAATCCAACACCTGGCCTGGTTCATTACCCAAAACCAAATCCAACGTGGCCTCGCCTCTTGTTGGCCTGTCAACATATTGTTTCAGGAAACCCTCCTGCACACACTGTACAAAAAAACGACCCATCTATTGTACTCGAACTATATCTTTTCCAGTCAATATTTGGAAAGTTAAAGTCTCCCATAATAACTACCCTGTTACTTTCGCTCTTATCCAGAATCATCTTCGCCATCCTTTACTCTACATCCCTAGAACTATTAGGAGGCCTATAAAAAACTCCCAACAGGGTGACCTCTCCTTTCCTGTTTCTAACTTCAGCCCATACTACCTCGGAAGAAGAGTCCCCATCTAGCATCCTCTCCGCCACCGTAATACTGCTCTTGACTAGCAGCGCCACACCTCCCCCTCTTTTGCCTCCTTCTCTGAGCTTACTAAAACACCTAAACCCCGGAACCTGCAACATCCATTCCTGTCCCTGCTCTATCCATGTCTCCGAAATGGCCACAACATCGAAGTCCCAGGTACCAACCCATGCTGCCAGTTCCCCTACCTTGTTTCGTATACTCCTGGCATTGAAGTAGACACACTTCAAACCACCTACCTGAACACTGGCCCCCTCCTGCGACGTCAAATCTGTGCTCCTGACCTCTATACTCTCATTCTCCCTTACCCTAAAACTACAATCCAGGTTCCCATGCCCCTGCTGCATTAGTTTAAACCCCCCCCCAAAGAGCACTAACAAATCTCCCCCCCAGGATATTTGTGCCCCTCAGGTTCAGATGTAGACCATCCTGTCTGTAGAGGTCCCACCTTCCCCAGAAAGAGCCCCAGTTATCCAAAAATCTGAATCCCTCCCGCCTGCACCATCCCTGTAGCCACGTGTTTAAATGCTTTCTCCCTATTCCTCATCTCACTATCACGTGGCACGGGCAACAACCCAGAGATAACAACTCTGTTTGTTCTAGTTCTGAGCTTCCATCCTAGCTCCCTGAAAGCCTGCCTGACATCCTTGTCCCCTTTCCTACCTATGTCGTTAGTGCCAATGTGGACCACGACTTGGGGCTGCTCCCCCTCCCCCCTAAGGACCCGGAAAACACGATCCGAGACATCACGTACCCTTGCACCTGGGAGGCAACATACCAAACGTGAGTCTCTCACGCTCCCACAAAATCTCCTATCTGTACCCCTGACTATAGAGTCCCCAATTACTAATGCTCTGCTCCTCTCCCCCCTTCCCTTCTGAGCAACAGGGACAGACTCCTTGCCAGAGGCCCGTACCCCATGGCTTACCCCTGGTAAGTCCCCCCCCCCACAAGTATCCAAAGCGGTATACTTGTTTCTCAGGGGAACGACCGCAGGGGATCCCTGCACTGACTGCTTTTTCCCAGTCCCTCTTACAGTTACCCACCTATCTCCAATCTTTGGTGTAACTAATTCCCTGAAGCTGCTATCTATGACCCCTTCTGCCTCCCGAATGATCCGAAGTTCTTCCAACTCCAGCTCCAGTTCCCTAACTCGGTCTTGGAGGAGCTGGAGATGGCAGCACTTCCTGCAGGTAAAATCAGCAGGGACACTAACTGCATCCCTCACCTCAAACATCCTGCAGGAGGAACATTGCACTCCCTTCCTTGCCATTCCTCTAACTTTCTACCAAGATCTGGCTAACAACGAAATTTAATTTTTTCTAAAAAATAATAATATAATATAATAAAATATGGTACTTACCTCACACCAATGGGTTTTATTATTAGGTTAGAGGAGGAGGGCGGGTGGGAGACACTACACGTGTAGTGTTTCGGGTTTCCTCTCCACCAGAATTTATTGGTGAGGGTCTTCCCAGACGTCCGCGGGTCGACTTCCTGTTCTCAGGAAAAAAATTCTCAGCTCCTGCTGAAATTGACGAAACAGCCAGCTCCACTCGCGCCGAAATCGACTGATCTGCCCCTGCAAAGACAAGTGCTTTTAAAGGACAGACTTACCTCCCAGCAGCCACTTCCGCACTGCTCCCGCTGAAACTGACTCACCAGCTGTTCTCACGCCGAAATCGACTGGCCTGCCCCTGCAAAGACAAGTGCTTTTAAAGGACAGACTTACCTCCCAGCAACCACTTCCGCACTGCTCCTGCTGAAACTGACTCACCAGCTGTTCTCACGCCGAAATCGACTGGCCTGCCCCTGCAAAGACAAGTGCTTTTAAAGGACAGACTTACCTCCCAGCAACCACTTCCGCACTGCTCCCGCTGAAACTGACTCACCAGCTGTTCTCACGCCGAAATCGACTGGCCTGCCCCTGCAAAGACAAGTGCTTTTAAAGGCCAGACTTACCTCCCAGCAACCACTTCCGCACTGCTCCCGCTGAAACTGACTCACCAGCTGTTCTCACGCCGAAATCGACTGGCCTGCCCCTGCAAAGACAAGTGCTTTTAAAGGACAGACTTACCTCCCAGCAACCACTTCCGCACTGCTCCCGCTGAAACTGACTCACCAGCTGTTCTCACGCCGAAATCGACTGGCCTGCCCCTGCAAAGACAAGTGCTTTTAAAGGCCAGACTTACCTCCCAGCAACCACTTCCGCACTGCTCCCGCTGAAACTGACTCACCAGCTGTTCTCACGCCGAAATCGACTGGCCTGCCCCTGCAAAGACAAGTGCTTTTAAAGGACAGACTTACCTCCCAGCAACCACTTCCGCACTGCTCCCGCTGAAACTGACTCACCAGCTGTTCTCACGCCGAAATCGACTGGCCTGCCCCTGCAAAGACAAGTGCTTTTAAAGGCCAGACTTACCTCCCAGCAACCACTTCCGCACTGCTCCCGCTGAAACTGACTCACCAGCTGTTCTCACGCCAAAATCGACTGGCCTGCCCCTACAAAGACAAGTGCTTTTAAAGGACAGACTTAGCTCCCAGCAACCACTTCCGCACTGCTCCCGCTGAAACTGACTCACCAGCTGTTCTCACGCCGAAATCGACTGAATGTGGGGGGAAAAGCTGGCAAGCGTGTGGCTGGGCCAGGCAACTGAGTGGCAGATTCAAACTTTACTATTATTCTGCTATTTGCCTGTGAACAAGCTCCGAACCCCTGGGTGGCAACTCACCATCAATCAGACCAAAGAGGAGGGGTGGTAGCAGCGTGCGGATGGGGGGTGAGGGTTTGGTTACACTGTGTGAGGGGAGGGGGGGGGGGGGTGATTACTGTGAGTGTGAGGGGAGGGGGTCTCAATTGTGTGTGTGTGAGGGGAGGGGGTCTGATTACTGTGTGTGTCAGGGGAGGGGCCTGATTACTGTGTGTGTCTGAGGGGAGGGGGGTCTGATTACTGTGTGTGTGAGGGGAGAGAGTCTGATTACTGTGTGTGTGAGGGGAGAGAGTCTGATTACTGTGTGTGTGAGGGGAGGGGGTCTGATTACTGTGTGTGTGAGGGGATGGGGTCTGATTACTGTGTGTGTCTGAGGGGAGGGGGTCTGATTACTGTGTGTGTCTGAGGGGAGGGGGGTCTGATTACTGTGTGTGTGAGGGGAGAGAGTCTGATTACTGTGTGTGTGAGGGGAGGGGGTCTGATGACTGTGTGTGTCAGGGGAGGGGCCTGATTATTGTGTGTGTGAGGGGAGGGGTTCTGATTACTGTGTGTGAGGGGAGGAGGTCTGATTACTGTGTGTGTGAGGGGAGGGAGTCTGATTACTGTGTGTGAGAGGGGAGGGGGTCTGATTACTGTGTGTCATAGGGGAGGGGTCTGATTTCTGTGTGTGAGGGGAGGGGGTCTGATTACTGTGTGTGTGAGGGGAGGGGGTCTGATTATAGTGTGTGTGATGGGAGGGGGTCTGATTACTGTGTGTGTGAGGGGAGGGGGTCTGATTACTGTGTGTGTGTGAGGGGAGGGGGGTCTGATTACTGTGTGCGAGGGGAGGGGGTCTGATTACTGTGTGTGAGAGGAGGGGGTCTGATTACTGTGTGTGTGAGGGGAGGGGGTCTGATTACTGTGTGTGTGAGGGGAGGGGGGTCTGATTACTGTGTGTGAGGGGAGGGGGTCTGATTACTGTGTGTGAGAGGAGGGGGTCTGATTATTGTGCGTTAGGGGAGGGGGTCTGATTACTGTGTGTGAGAGGGGAGGGGGTCTGATTACTGTGTGTGAGAGGGGAGGGCTCTGATTATTGTGTGTGAGAGGGGAGGGGGTCTGATTACTGTGTGTGTGGGGAGGGGGTCTGATTATTGTGTGTGAGGGGAGGGGGTCTGATTACTGTGTGTGAGGGGAGGGGTCTGATTACTGTGTGTGTGAGGGGAGGGGGTCTGATTACTGTGTGTATGAGAGGAGGGGGTCTGATTACTGTGTGTGTGAGGGGGGGTCTGATTACTGTGTGTGTGAGGGGAGGGGGTTCTGATTACTGTGTGTGAGGCGAGGGGGTCTGATTACTGTGTGTGAGGGGAGGGGTCTGATTATTGTGTGTGTGAGGGGAGGGGGGTCTGATTACTGTGTGTGTGATGGGAGGGGGTCTGATTACTGTGTGTGTGAGGGGAGGGGGGTCTGATTACTGTGTGTGTGAGGGGAGGTGGTCTGATTACTATGTGTGTGAGGGGAGGGGGGTCTGATTACTGTGTGTGTGAGGGGAGGGGGTCTGATTATTGTGTGTGAGGGAAGGGGGTCTGATTATTGTGTGTGAGGGGAGGGGCCTGATTACTGTGTGTGTGAGAGGAGGGGGTCTGATTACTGTGTGTGTAAGGGGAGGGGGTCTGATTATTGTGTGTGAGGGGAGGGGGTCTGATTACTGTGTGTGAGAGGGGAGGGGGTCTGATTACTGTGTGTGATAGGGGAGGGGGTCTGATTACTGTGTGTGAGAGGGGAGGGGTCTGATTACTGTGTGTGTGAGAGGAGGGGGTCTGATTACTGTGTGTGTGAGGGTAGGGAGTCTGATTACTGTGTGTGAGAGGGGGAGGGTTCTGATTACTGTGTGTATGAGGGGAGGGGGTCTGATTACTGTGTGTATGAGGGGAGGGGGTCTGATTACTGTGTGTGAGGGGAGGGGGTCTGATTACTGTGTGTGAGAGGGGAGGGGTCTGATTACTGTGTGTGTGAGAGGAGGGGGTCTGATTACTGTGTGTGTGAGGGGAGGGGGTCTGATTACTGTGTGTGTGAGGGGGAGGGTTCTGATTACTGTGTGTATGAGGGGAGGGGGTCTGATTACTGTGTGTATGAGGGGAGGGGGTCTGATTACTGTGTGTGAGGGGAGGGGGTCTGATTACTGTGTGTATGAGGGGAGGGGGTCTGATTACTGTGTGTGTGAGGGGGAGGGTTCTGATTACTGTGTGTATGAGGGGAGGGGGTCTGATTACTGTGTGTGAGGGGAGGGGGTCTGATTACTGTGTGTATGAGGGGAGGGGGTCTGATTACTGTGTGTGTGAGGGGGAGGGTTCTGATTACTGTGTGTATGAGGGGAGGGGGTCTGATTACTGTGTGTGAGGGGAGGGGGTCTGATTACTGTGTGTGTGAGGGGGGGGTCTGATTACTGTGTGTATGAGGGGAGGGGGTCTGATTACTGTGTGTGAGAGGAGGGGGTCTGATTACTGTGTGTGTGAGGGGGGGGGGTCTGATTACTGTGTGTATGAGGGGAGGGGGTCTGATTACTGTGTGTGAGAGGAGGTGGTCTGGTTACTGTGTGTGAGAGGAGGGGGTCTGGTTACTGTGATATGAGGGGAGGGGGTCTGATTACTGTGTGTGAGAGGAGGGGGTCTGATTACTGTGTGTGTGAGAGGAGGGGGTCTGGTTACTGTGATATGAGGGGAGGGGGTCTGATTACTGTGTGTGAGGGGAGGTGGTCTGGTTACTGTGTGTGAGAGGAGGGGGTCTGGTTACTGTGTGTGAGAGGAGGGGGTCTGGTTACTGTGTGTGTGAGAGGAGGGGGTCTGATTACTGTGTGTGTGAGAGGAGGGGGTCTGGTTACTGTGATATGAGGGGAGGGGGTCTGATTACTGTGTGTGAGGGGAGGTGGTCTGGTTACTGTGTGTGAGAGGAGGTGGTCTGGTTACTGTGTGTGAGGGGAGGGGGTCTGATTACTGTGTGTGAGAGGAGGGGGTCAGGTTACTGTGTGTGTGAGGGGAGGGGGTCTGATTACTGTGTGTATGAGGGGAGGGGGTCTGATTACTGTGTGTGTGAGGGGAGGGGGTCTGATTACTGTGTGTGAGGGGAGGGGGTCTGATTACTGTGTGTGAGGGGAGGTGGTCTGGTTACTGTGTGTGAGGGGAGGGGGTCTGATTACTGTGTGTGAGAGGAGGGGGTCAGGTTACTGTGTGTGTGAGGGGAGGGGGTCTGATTACTGTGTGTGTGAGGGGAGGGGTTCAATATTTAGATGATGTGTTAATCTATAACACATAAACTTGAATGATTATATATTCGTATGATGCTTTTTTGTTGTTTTGTTTTTCTTGGTGTCTGGGGTCACATTATCTTTCAAGTGTTAAAATCTGGTCATGTTGGAAAGCAGTTTGGGAAACACAGCTGGAAGTGATGAGTAAAGACAGTTACCTTCAAGGATTGATATCAATGGTGCTCCTGACTGGTTTAAGGAGAGATGACGTCTAAATGATTATTGGCAACTTTCCTGCCGGTCTTCATTCAGCTTTGCAATCTGTAATCTATTTCTCTGTGTTTGTTTTGCCTCGGGATGTATACCCTCTGCCGGCCTCCGTCTCTTTCTTACTCATTTGCTCTCTTTCCTCCCTGTCCCACACTCTCCCTCTTCTTTCTCCGTGAATCGCCACTTTGGTGCGGTGGAGAGGTTTGAGCACTCCCTTGATGATCCCTTGAGTGATGCCATTGGAGGCTCCTTGCACCCGGTAGGCGCCCCCCCCCCCTCCCATGGCGGCAAGACTAGAGGGGAGGTGCCAGTCAAAGTGCAGCCGTCATTAACAGAAAAGGTGAAGGACATCTGTGCATCTCACCAGCTGCTGAGCTGAGAGAAGGCCACAGTGGCAAGGTGGGCCTGGTAATCATGGTTTGACTCGTCACCAATATCAGACCACAAACCCATCCAGATTGTGTAGACAATGGCGGTGCTACAAGGACACGTGCAAGCTTCTGCCAGGGTCTGTGGTGATGGGGAATTGGCCACGTCCCATTTTCCCAACTCAAGTGGGCAACATTCCAGTGGATGACGAAGGAAGCTCATCAAAGGCACTTTGAACCTCCACGTAAAGTGTAACAGCATTGACACGAATGACCGGGACGAGCTTGTCTCAAATTGTTCAGAATGGCAACGATTTGTCCAGACGACACCATCAGCCTCAAATCGAGGGACAGCCAATGACCACTCCCTGTTGCTCACTCCTGTTTCCTTCACCTTCTCTTTAACCTCCCTCTCTCTGCTGCTTTTATCCACATCCCCCCACCCCTCTCTTCCTCCAACAAGTCATAATAATCTTTATTGTCACAAGTAGGCTTGCATTAACACTACTGTGAAAAGCCCTGGTCGCACATTCCGGCGCCTGTTCGGGTACACTGTGGGAGAATTCAGAATGTCCAATTCACCTAAAAAGCATGTCTTTCGGGACTTGTGGGAGGAAACTGGAGCACCCAGAGGAAACCCACGCAGACACGGGGAGAACATGCAAACTCCGCACAGACAGTGACCCAAGCCGGAAATCGAACCTGGGACCCTGGCGCTGTGAAGAAACGGTGCTAACCGCCATGCTACTGTGCACATTGACAGCAGTGTAACAAATTGTACCATCCTATTCCATGTCCATTCCCCATGGCCACCTTCTCCTTTGGAAGCTTTCTGGAACTCTGCGTCTACGGCCTCTCCAGAAAATGCAGATTTTGTTTTTGTTCAATATCTGGAAATGTATTGAAGCATTGAATGGCTTCCCACTTCCCCAGCCTGCCTGCCTGCAGCGAACCTCAGAACTATCAGCACTAGATCCTGACAGACACTCAGCAGAGCTCTGAGCCAAGCTTAATGTCTCCCATTAGCAGAAACTGGATCCCACTGCTCACTTCCACTGTAATTCAAAACTGGTTGTATTTAACAAGAGAGTTTAAAAAAAATCTAATCTGCACAATGCAGACATTTTGGAAAATACCCAAGTAACAAAATATATCACTAAATACTCCTGTTCAATAACTTAATTGCATCCAAGTAATTGAAAGCATTATGCAGTAATTCACTTCAAACCTGGTGTGTGTGTGTGTGTGCGTGCTGATGTTGCGAATCATCTTGCTCCTTTTCCCAGTATTTTCAGTTTATTTATCTTCAGTTCCACCCCCCCCCCCCCCCCCCCCCCCCCCGCCTTCTGTCCGGAATCAGCACCTCGCTCAAAGGTTGTCCAGATGCTGACTATTCCACCACAGAGGGCATCAAAGTTGAGCCCCGCATCCTGTTCCGAGTTCCCTGTCAATGTCGTTCTCCATCATGTTGCTCCACCCGTTCTTCATTACAGTCACAATTAGTCCAATTGAGAACTTAGCCAAGTGTAGTTTACTTAGCATTCCAGCGTTCAATGGGGAAGTTCTTCCCAGGCATTTGGCCCTCAGTCACCATCTCTGCTTTTCAATTTGTCCCTGGGATGTGGGCATTGTGGGCAAGGCCAATATTTAATGCCCATCCCTAATCGTGCTGAGCTGATGGACTGCAGCATTTCTCTCTCTTCTGGTTGGATGCAACTGAGTGGCTTGCTGGGCCATTTTGGAGGGCCAGAGTAAACCACATTGCTGTGAGTCTGGAGGAGTCACATGTAGACCAGGGCGCCAGATTTCATTCTCTGAAGACCATTCGTGAACTAGATGGTTTTATTTTGCAACCATCCAGTAGTTTCCTGATTAATCACACTAACATTTTAATTGAATTTTAATTTCCTCAGCTCCCAGGGTGGGGATTTGAACTAATATCTCTGAAGCACTGGGCCAGGCCTCTCTGACTAGGCCCTGACATTACCACCTTGCTGCGGGATGGGGGTGCAGCACCAGGGATTGATCCTCAGTCGGCTCTCTCCCCGAGTTGCCTGTATCGACAGTAAAATGGCAGCAGCTGCCAGTGCTGGATGAATGGGGTTTTACGCTGGGGGCTGGTTCGGCCAAACTCTGGGCTCACTCGTACAGGCCAGGGATTGGCAATCGGCACTGCGTTGTATTTATTTTTTTCCCTTTGCCGGCACAATCCCATTGGCTCTCCATGGGTGCAAGATTTAGATCTCGCCTTTTACCAGCAACTTGTGCAACAGAGATGTGCGTGGCTTCTCAGTGGTCTGCTGTGTACTGCAGTGGCACGTTGAATGGAAGCAATTCTGCAATGCAAACGCAATGTAAGTGCTTGTGTGGGTTGGCGGAGCCGGAGGATAGATTGTAAAGAACCGTCACTGCTGAAAATGTCCCATGTGCCTGCCTGTGGCAGGCTACATCATTGTATAAGCCGAGGTCTATACTATTTATATGCGGAAACGCGGAGAGCCCATGAATAGGCATACTGTATTTACACAGGAGACCTTGTGTCTGCAGAGAAAAGCTACACTGTGTAGGTTGGACATGTGTGCCATTTATACAGATACATTTAATGGGAATGTTCTGTAGGGAAGCGTTGAATTGCTTATGTAGAATGTAGATTTATCCAATTATCGTTTATATGTGGAAGGTACAATGCTTTTATATTTATGTCTAGCTGAGCTGCCAGGCAACTCAATAATGACTTTCCCTGCTCTACAATATCAGCTTCGCTCTACCTGTTTGTAGAGTTAATATTTGGAGGGGGAAGCTGAGTGACAGGACTCAACGAGGCTAAATGCTTATTGTGTACCCAGTGTGTACTCACTATGCAAAGGGATCTTTGCTTATCCCATGTTATTGTTCGCTGTTACCCAGTATGGACAGTCACTGTACAGGAGAAAAGGATACAACACGTTAGGCCACGGGCCTGGGTTGTCCATTGTTAATACATCCAGAAAATGGAAATATCAGTCTATTTGGACTCATTCCTTCTGGGCTGTTAATGCAGAACCATTGCCCAATCTGCACTTGGGACAGCGTCACATGACAGTCAGATGTCCAGTAACACTTGGGCGCGACTGTTTTTCAGCGAGTGAGGGAGCACTGTGATCTCCGAGCCTCTGACTGTCAGACAAGATGTTAAATCAAAGGCCCCGCTTGGCTTCTCAGGCGGATGTGAGGGGGCCCCGTGGCACTATTTTGAAAAAGAGCAGGGGGGACGTGCCCTACGTCCTGGTAAACTGTTATAATTCAACCAACACCTCTACAATTCACATGATCTGGCCATGAGCACATTGCTGTTGGTGGGAACTTGCTGTGCGCAAATTGGTTGCGGAGTTTCCTACAGTAGAGTTGTCACTATAATTGGCAAAAAGCATTCATTGGCTCCGAGGGTAGGCCTGAGGCTGTATAAACAAAGTTGTTTATTTTCTTCCAAGTCTGGAATTAGATGTTCATGCAGGTCCCAGAGATGAACGACCAGGGTCAAATAGGGGACTCTCAATCACTGCCTTTGATCTTATGCGCACAAAAGTTCATTCGACATGAAGAGTCCTCCGATATTGGAAAGGAACGGATTGTCACTCTCTGTCGTATCACAGTGTGCAGGATCTGGGCAGTTTAAAGATTTCAGTTTGGATTTCCGAAGGCATTGAACTAAATTTCACGCTGCTGTGATCAACATCGCTCCTCTTAGATTAGAAAAGATCACATTAGCACAAAGTAATAGTGAGGCTGCAGGAGAACATTGTGTCTTGATATCAACCTGTTTGGTTGCAGGTTCGATTTCTGACACTGAAATCATTTGGCAGCAGTCGTTATGGATGAGGGGGGCAACAACTTGAATTCATCCTGTGCCTTTAGCAGCTTTAAATGTCCCAAGATGCTTCACAGGAGCATTATCACACAAAGTTATGACACTGGGCATCAAGGGAGATATTAAGCCAGGTGATCAATCACAATCAAAGAGAGAGAGGTTTTCAAGGAAGTCTTAAAGGAGGCGAAAGCGAGGCATTTACAATGACAACTTATTATTACAGAAGCACCTTATGGTGTAATAAAATGTGCCACGGCATTTCACCAGAACACGATGAAGCAAAATAAGACCTGCAGTTAGATGAGGAGGCAGGGCAAATGACTAAAAATGTGTTCAGATGGTTAGGTTTTAAGGAGTTTCTTAAAGGGGGAAAGGAAGGTGTGGAGGTTTAGGCAAGGAATTCCACCGTTTAGGGCCTTGGTAGATGAATGCATATTATAAGGATCCTCCTGTAAGTCCTTGTCTGTCCCCTTTTTCCCTTTGTAGTTTCTGTTCTTTTTGGATTTTATACTTTTTGTACCTGGGCAATTACTGGAGCCTATGCCTTTAAGATGGATTTCTCCTTTAATTTGAAAAAATGAGAGAACCCCCCCGCCCCCCCCCCCCCCCCTCCGGGCTATATGTTATGTTTGGTCTGGCCACAGCGATGACACATTTTGATGGACTTGGCTAGTAACCAACAAGCTTCTTTAAATCCCCGGGTCTTACCGAACACTTGATGCTGATCATCCCTGAATACTCCTTACTTTGTGAGACAGTGTGTTTACTTCCAGTTTCGTTTTGGACCGAGCTGAAGAAGGCTTTGAGTTTTCTCTCTCCCTGAAAGAGGTAAATCTCTCTCTACAGCCAGATTGACCTGCAAGGACGTTCAGTCTAGCATCAGCTGCAGACCGGCCCAGTGGTTTAAAGAACCCATCTTAAACTCTCATGTGGAGAACTTTAGTCTTATCTCAGTGGGACTGATAGTTAGTCTGGTGGAGGTGGAAGCAAGTCAGAATTAGACAGACCCGAGGTGGATCTTTCCTATGAAGGTCCAGGTTAACACAAGTTGAAGTGACTCCCCAGAGGGGATCCTACAGCCTGAGTGTCCTGCCTGAATGTTCCAGCCAGAAGTTCCAGCCAGAAGTTAGTAATCCAGCTGTCAACGCTCCACTTCCTGAGAAGACAGCCAGCTACAACAAGTTCAATATCAGCAACTTTCATCTCTTTCTTCCATTTTAATCCCTGTAATTGTATCCCTTTCCCCTGTGTGGGTCTGTCTTGTGTGTGTTTGGGTAGAGGGTGGGAGGGTAAAAGGGAGAATGATAGATTAGCTGGCCGACATTCTATGATAGCCATCTCATGTCTTACCTCTATTATTGCTACAAATGAACAGTTATTTTGTGTTTCACTTACAAATGTCTGTAAGTCTTTGGAGCAGTAAAGGGTCAGAGACCTCAGAAACTGCATACAAATTATTGGTTCATTTCACTTATTTTGGGACGACGGAACCTGTGGGGTTGGAATTGACCACATGCTCGCCCAGGGTGTCGTAACAACATCAACAATGGCAGGGTGATTGAAATCAGGGATAATCAAAGGATCAAAATTAAGGGGAGCAGAGATTTGTTTGGAGGATTGTAGAGCTGCAGGAGGTAACAGAGGCAGAAGGAGTGAGGCCATGGAAGGACTTGAATACAAGAATTTAAAATCAATGTAGATCAGCGAGTAAATGGGTGATGTAGACAGGATTATGTGCAAGTTAATACATGAGCAGCAAGGTTTTGGATGATCTCCATTTTACAGAAGGTATGATGTGAGAGACCCTCAGGAGAGCATTGGAATATTCAGTTCTAAAGGTCACGAAAACATGGATGAGGGTTTCAGCAACAGACGAGATGAGGGGGAGACAAAGTCCAGTAAAGACACAGATGTGGACATAGGTGGTCATAATTATGGTGCATTTAGGAGCTCACCTCTGAGTCAAATTTGAGCAATTTCAGTGAGTTGCCAGGGAAATGACGAGGGAGAGGATTCTGCCACACGGAACGAAGACGATGGCTTCAGACTTACCAACAACTAATGGAAGAAAATGTCATCTCATTCTGCACTGGTTGTCAGAGAAACAGCCTGACAGTTCTGCGACAGTGAGGCAGTTAAGAGAGCTGGTGGTGAGATGGAGCTGGGTGTCCGTGAGGACGAGGCAACATTTTGGGATGATGTCACTGAGGGCCAGTGTGCAGATGAGAAATAGCAGTTTGTCAAGGATGGAACCTCGGGGACACTGGAGTTAATGATTCAGGAATGGGAAGAGTCCTGTCCTTTTCTAATAACAATGCCCGCATCTTCCTAGGGTGCACTGGTTGGTGCAAAGAAGCCCAAATGACAAGGATTAGGCTCTACTAGTCTCCTTGCAACCTCCCCAGGTGGTGAGCGTGGCAGTAGGCGCAGTGAATCATTATTCCGAGGCAGACCAGGGTGTGAGGGGACGATGAACCCTCCCATCCACCGTGTTGCTGCCCTTTGCTTCCTCTGCCCACTGTCTGCTTGAGGGGTAAACGCACCTCCTGTGACTTACTCAGCATTGGTTCCCGTGGGTGGGCCTCAACTTGGCTGGGTGCGGATTGTGTTTGAGATGTTTCAGAGTCTCAGCGTGAACATCACCAATGTGAAGATTGTACAATATCCACCCTATTATAGAATAGTTCCGATTGACTGCAAGAGCTGAGCGCACAGTTTGCCTCGAGCACTGTGTAATGGAAATTCATTCTCTTTCCCTGATGGGCTGCAACAGCTCGACTGCCCATGTAATTATAATGCACCGTGTACTTATTGTACAAGGAGTACAGCTGAGAGAGCAGGAGTGATAGCCATTTGTTTGCAGTACAGGGGTAGCTAGTTGCAGTGAAGAGGCCCAGTTTCCTTGCTGCTTGAAATCTGCGATCGTAGTTCGCTGCCAAATTAATGGCTTCGTAATCTGGAGGGGAGGGCTCATCACCCAGGGGACGTGAGTTCAAACCCTAGAACAGCAGGTTAAGAAATCTGGGAAGACAAAATTGGTCTCAGCAACGGCGACCATGAACATTGTGAATTTTCGTTGCCTCGTTCATGGGGTGCGGGCAGCGCTGGCCAGGTCAGTATTTATAGCCCATCCCTAATTGCCCTTGTAAAGGTGGTGGTGAGGTGCCTTCTTGAACTGCTGTAGTCCATGTGGTGAAGGTACACCCACAGTGCTGTTAGGGAGGGAGTGGCAGGGTTTTGACCCAGCGACAGTGAAGGAACGCCGATATAACTCCAAGCCAGGAAGGTGTGTAAATTGGATCATAGAATCTCTACCGTGCAGAAGCAGGCCATTCGGTCCATCAAGTCTGCACCCACCCTCCGAAAGAGCGCCCCACCTAGGCACACCTCCCCGCCCCATCTCCACATCTCCACCCAACCTTTGGACACTTAAGGAACAAATTACCATGGCCAATCCACCTGACGTGCACATCCTTGGACTGTGGGAGGAAACTGGAGCACCCGGATGGGGAGTTGCCAGTTGTACCTTAGAAACCCAACTGGGTCATTAATGTAATATCTGTGTGAGCACAATATGAGTTAGCATGCCCAGTATTAGGGAGGATATAGTAGTTGATGGGTGGCGGGGAGGGCAGGGGGGTTACATAGAACTATTACCGAGGAAACGGCATTCGACCCAAATGGCCTGTACAAGTGTTTATACGTCCAATGAGCCACCTCCCACTCCTCTACATCTAACCCTATCGGAATATCCTTCTGTCCCTTCCTCCCTCGTGTTTTTACCCACCTATCCCTGCAATGCATTGATGTTGTTTGCCTCGATCGCTCTGTCTGGTCGTACATTCCATGTTCCAATCCCTCTCTGGGTTAAAAAACTCCTTATGGATTTATTATTGACAAGCCAGCATTCTATCAGCCTCCTTATTGTCCCCATCCTGATGGTCAGACTGAATTCCACAATGAGCCTTTGAGCTTCCAAAGCTTCTTAACTCGTGGTTAACTTGAAAGATAAGGGCTGCAGTGTTTTGTGCCATCGGATCATTCGTGTGAACAGTAAAACCCAGCTCCATCACTTGACCGGGGCCTACCTTTCCAAACCTGGTTATTACGTTCTGCAAGGCAGTATCCAATGAAGAGTGATGGGCCTGTTGCGAGCAGTGAAACACCGTTTCCCCAATTGATGCAAGGTGCAATGCAGTTGGCTGCACAGGCGATGGTCAACATAGGGATAGATCATCAGTGGGAGATTTGTTAGTCATGAGCTGGGATCCAGGTGTGTCGTCCGTGTGACAAAATGGTGTGGCGACAGGCGGCAAGCTGCAACGGTCACCAGGAGTGACTCAATTTCCATTCATCCACTTGGTTCTCTCACCTGTGGAGGTGGGGTTTTAACCCCGTTTGTTGTGTGTTCTGACACTCCAGCCAAGCTTTCTGAGAAGTCCATTTTGGTGAATTGGTGTCACTGATGAAGTTAATGGAATTATAGAATCATAGAATTTCTACATTGCAGAAGGAAGCCATTTGGCCCATCAAGTCTTCACCGACTCCAGGGCAGCACGGTGGCGCAGTGGGTTAGCCCTGTTGCCTCACGGTGCCGAGGTCCCAGGTTCGATCCCGGCTCTGGGTCACTGTCCATGTGGAGTTTGCACATTCTCCCCGGTGTTTGCGTGGGTTTCGTCCCCACAACCCAAAGATGTGCAGGCAAGGTGGATTGAACATGCGAAATTGCCCCTTAATTGGAAAACATTAATTGTACACTAAATCTATTTTTTTTAAGTTTTCACCGACTCTGAAACGCATCCTACCTAGTCCCACGCCCCCACCCTAGCCCCATAACTCCAAATAATCCCACCTAACCTGCACATTTTTGGACACTAAGGGTCAATTTAGCATAGCCAATCCACCTAACCTGCACATCTTTGGGCTTGTGGGAGGAAACCCACGCAGACACGGGCAGAAAGCTCAGACTCCGCACAGTCATCCAAGGTCGGAATTGAACCCGGGTCCCTGGCCCTGTAAGGCAGCAGTGCTAACCACTGTGCCACAAATACTATCAGTACCTGCCTAACTAAAAGGGTTGATTTGATTACGAGGACTCTAGAGGAAAAGAGGAAAGGGAGATTGCGACAGGGGAAGCTTGAATTGGGAACTTTTGATTCTTCAGTGGGTTTCGGTTTGAACTTTGCTCACCATACCTGCCGATGCCCGTACGCTCTTTGCTTTGCCTCAGGCTGTGGCTGAAGCACAGAAATGGGGCGGATTCTCCTGTCCGAGGGCAAAGTCCCCACCCCAGCGGGAAAATCGGCGCGAACCACTCCGGCGTCAACAGCCCCCGAAAGTGTGGAATTCTCCGCACTTCTCCACGGAGGGGTTGGCGCCGTACCAGCCGGTGCCAAAGGGACTGCGCGATTCCGCGCATGTGCGGAACTACCGGCGTGTTCTGGCGCATGCACGGGGGGCTCTCTTCTCCGCGCCGACCTTGACGGAGCCCTAAAGGGGCCGGCGAGGAAGGAAGGAGTGCCCCCACGGCACAGGCCCGCCCGCAGATCGGTGGGCCCGATCGCGGGCCAGGCCACCGTGGCCCCCCTCCGCCCCCCCCACCCCGGGGTCGGATCCCCCCGCGCCCCCCCCAGGGGACCGCCCTGGCCGACTGACCTGCCAGATCCCGCCGTGTGGGACCATGTCTACTCCACACCGGCGGGACTGGCCAAAAGCGGGCGGCCGCTCGGCCCATCGGGGCCCGGAGAATTGCCTGGGGGGGGGGCTGCTGCCAACGGCCCCCGACTGGCGTGGCGTGAACCCCACCCCGCCCGAAAACCGGTACCGGCGAATATGGCAGCCTGCGTCGGGCGGCGGGGCAGGATTTGCGCCGCCCCCCCCCCGGGGGATTCTCTGACCCGGCGAGGGGTCGGAGAATCCCGCCACTGAACTCTGCAGATATCTGTGCCCGAGTCTCAGGAATGTATGGCAAGTGAAGGCGAGGTTCTGCACCACATTTCTGTCCTCCAGGCAAAATTCAATCAACGTGCAAAGTTCCTGATCTGCCCAGGCACTGATGTGCTGCCCTTATCAGGGAGACTGTAGCTTAGTGGTATTGCTATTGAGCGAGTGATCATGAGACCAGGAGTAATGACCCGACATCTTGGATTTGAATCCAACCTCTGCGGATGATGCAATTTGAATCCAATAAAAACATTTAAAAGTCTAAAACTGACCATGAGGTTGTTGTGCGTAAACATCTGGTTAGGTAATGTTCTTCGGTTCAGGAATGGAAATCTGCCATCCTTACCTGACCTGGTCTACATGTGACTCTCGACCCACAGCAACGTGTTTGACTCTGAAATGCCCTCTGAACTGCTGGCCCAGCCAGAGACACCCACAACCCATGAATGAATTTTGAAAATGACCAAATTGTTGCCCAGTTGCATGCATCTTGACAGCGTCTCGTGTATCCTCCACTGGGAAATAATACCTCAATTGATTGACCAAGGGACTTGGGTCATGTTCCAAACTAAAAGTGTGAGAAGGCTACTGATTAAAAATATCACCTCAGCAACTGCCCCTTTCCTTTTCTTAGTGGAAGACAGAGTGAAATGAGAGTTAGGAGGGTGCACTTTGTTTTTTAAATGCCATCCTGGCTCAGTACAGTGTCAGAAACCTATTGTTTCTACACAATCCAGGTAGGACACTGAACGAGTGCTGCACCGTCAGAGGTGGCATAGCTCAGATGAAACATTAAAAGTTGGTCCCGTCTGCCTGATCGTATGGATCCATAGAATAGATTCCATGGAATTATCTTGATGAAGCGTAGGGGAGGGAGGGCGAGGGTTAGCTAGAGAGGGGGGTCCTGACGAGCATGTATCCCTCAACTAACATCACCAAAAATAGATAAACTAAACATTAGTCTCCCTGTGGGCCGTGGGACCTTGCTGCAAGCCAATTGGTTCTCAGGCTTGCTTACATAACCATGGTAACTGTGCTTTAAGACCACATTGCCTGGGAAGCACTTCCACTCGTTGTGGAAGGTGTGAGCTTTTCTCTGCTTCCAATGGCCAAGTCTGAACCTTGTTGCTGAGTGGAGAGGGGTTTTAGATGGCTGGTCCCTTTAAGGGGACAAAGTCTAATTACTGTACATGGGCATATCATGAAGTCATTCAGAGTTTAATTACTCTTGGGTGAGGGAAGCACACAAATTGGCAGATGCTCATAAATTTGCTGGCAGTGCACCAGGAAATATCAGAATCAGACAGCTAGCTCTTATTTCTTTTTCTTGTTTCGGCAATTTTTAAGACAGCAGTGTGACTGGCGAGGCGGAAGAACCGTACACGCAGAGGTAGATGAGCTTTACTCTACGCTTGTACAGCGAGCCTACGCCAACTTGAAGCAACATTGGCCTTCCTCGTATCGATTACACAGGAACCATCAAATATAAATTAATGCCAGTTTTGAAAGCACATTTTACTTGGCACAGTAGGCAGCTACTAACTGCAGATGTAATGCAGTAAAGCCTCTACCCTGAGAATTCCCTTTGAAATGCTTCAGGCACCGGGCCACTTTAGCGTGTCTCTTCTCTTTCTCAACCTTGCTGGTGTCCTGCACAATGGGCCTTGGCCCTTCGCCTGGATTTCTCAGTAATTACAACAACAACAAAAGACCTGACTGTTATCACCAGTTATTAAAAGCTGACAGCCTGGAACATCTCCCAGTGGCCTGAAAGACATTCTCTGAGCATCATGAGGCACTGACTGCAGAGGGTGAGCGCTGTTGCTGTAACTACCGATCTCTGAGGTAGAAAAAAACAATGATGTCTTCAGCCAGGGGGTCTGATATAGGCCGAGTCGTTTCTTGGATTGTCCCCCCCCCCCCCCCACAACCGCCTCCTCCAAAGTCCTGTCAGAATAAAGTTTGTTTCACCCCATTATAATGGTAAGAAGAAAACCCCAACTTGAAGCTGTGCAGACCCGCGCCTTTTACAGGGATTTATTTGGATTGAACTGAGGTTCTCTCTTTGAACAGAATGTTCTGCTGAAGAGCTTGCTCAACATGTTCCAGCGGCCGCGTTCTCCTCATGAAGCCACTTCATAGTTTGAAATTCCTTTGAAAATAAAAGCTTGGCTTACCACGGCGATGGATGATGGGATGCTTTTCGCTCTTTGCTGGCCTGGTTCCGAAATGGCAGCCCTGCCGATGCCCAGGTCAATGAAATGGATTTTGTTTTGCAGAAAGAAGCGCTGTATATTCTAACACACTTTTCAAAAAATTGTACAGGAGTAAAGGTGCCTTCCTGCAATTGTATAGAGCCGTGGTGAGACCTCGCCTGGAGTATTGTGTATAGTTTCTGTCCCGTTATCTAAGGAGGGGCATTCTTACCACCAAAGGTGTGCAATATCTATGTAATTGATAGTATAAAGTGTAACAGTGAAGTGCAATTTTTCAAGTTATGCTGGAAGTAGAAAGGGAGCAGTTCTGTTCTCTGGTTTAACATGTAATTTGCTTACAAAAATAGTGTTTAGTCAAGAGTGCTTTTAGTCTTGTATCACAGTAAATGTCTTAAAATGGGAAATCTTGTGCTGTCCTTCCAAATTTCAACTGGCAGTTCAAATTTTTTATGAGTAGTTTTCAGTCTCTAACACCATGGGATCTTTTACATCCACCTGAGATGGCGCCTTGTCCTTGAGATGGCATCTCCAACAGTGCAGCAGCACTTCGTCACTACCACATTGAAGAATCAGCCCAGATTATGTGCTCATGTTCCTGTCGTGGCCTGAGCCCATGAGCTTGACTACCAAGCCAAGAGGGCTACCCTGCTGAACCATGGCTGATGATTGCTGATCTCAGCCTGGATAGTGGGGCAGAATGTCGAAATTGGCCTCCTAGGTTACAGGGCAAAGGAGACTTTTTTTTCAAAATAAGTCAAAGTCCTTTTTGCTTCATTGCTATCCAGCGACTCTACCTTGAACACGTCCCTTGTGTGGGCCTTAGGTTGGGTGGGGATCAACAATGGTCTTGCCACTCCCGATTGCCACAGTCCACCCATCAGTGCGCAAGTGAAGAACTGAGACAGCAGAGCTTTGCTAGGGCCAGTGGTTTCAGCATGGGGCAAGATCTTCAGGCGATGAAGGAAGGAGGGAGCAGCCTGATTGCTTATCCGTGCACCGTCAATATCTCTTTAAATCAATCCCTACAGCGTGGCCATCACAAATGAAGGGATTATGAAGCAGAAATCATGAGCTTTACAACAGATACTGCAGCACGAACTTTAACAAATCCCAATATGAGATGCTTTGCAAATCAGATTTGGTTGGGAGATGAATTTTGCAAATCATTTTGCTCATCTATTTACAAATCATTACCATTTTAAATCTTCAAGCTTTAAACCCTGGTATATTTAATCATTATTCGCAAAGTCGCTTATTAAATCAGATCCTTTTTAAGTTCAAAACCTCCATCTGATCAGCAGCATTAAGTAAGCCTCCAATTGTGATTCATCCAATCCTCCTGGTTATCAGCATTAACTGGAGGAGTCGGCTGCCTGTTCCAACGGCACTGGTGGATGGTACGACTCAGGGACATCGCTTGGAAAACAGGGAATCGCCCCATTGTCCTGAGCAACATTCCTTGCTTCCTCAATCGGCATCCCAAAAAGTTTTTTTTTTGTTTGTTTTTTTCTTCTCTCCCCCCCCCTCTCTTTGCTTCACTCCCCCCTCCCTCTTTGCTTCCCTCCCCCCTCTCGCTTTGCTTCCCTCCCCCCTCCCTCTCTTTGCTTCCCTCCCCCCTCCTCCTCTCTCTTTGCTTCCCTCCCCCCCTCCTCTCTCTCTTTGCTTCCCCCCCCTCCACCTCTCTCTTTGCTTCCCTCCCCCCCTCCTCTCTCTCTTTGCTTCCCTCCTCCCCTTCCTCTCTCTCTTTGCTTCCCTCCCCCCCCCTCCTCTCTCTCTTTGCTTCCCCCCTCCCCTTCCTCTCTCTCTCTTTGCTTCCCTCTCTCTGCTTCCCACCACTCTCTCATTCTGGGACCTCACCCCTGCCTGCCTGTTTGCGTGCACCTGCAGGCTGGCCTGCTCATCCCAAAAACAGTTTGACTGGCCGGCCACCCCGCTTCTGTTTGCCCATGGGACCGCAATTGCTGGGCTATAAAGCAATGACCCATGTTAATTTAAATTGGGTGCAAGAAGTGCTTGAGCTGGTTCTGAGAGATGGGAAGGTGATGAATCGCTAGTTTATCATCTTCCAATTTAAGATAGGAATGAACCATGGGTTTTGTGGTATTATCCTAACTGTCGGCACTGCAAGGGTTAATGAAATGTCTAGAGTAGCCACTAGAGGGAGCTATAGATACAAGTATGTAGGGCATTAATAAGGAAAAGAAGACCGCCTGAAAGCCTTAATTTGTGATGACTGTATAATCAATCATTTCATCAACTAAGTATTGTAACAGTTATTTACATATTCATGTAGAAAGTTATGATCAATACTAGATAGTAGTAATGCTCACACAAGAATGTAATGGTTAAAGGAAACATAGCACATACAGTACAGAAGGAGGCCATTCAGCCCATCGAGTCTGCACCGACCCACTTAAGCCCTCACTTCCACCCTATTCCCGTAACCCAATAATCCCTCCGAACCTTTTTGGTCACTAAGGGCAATTTATCATGGCCAATCCACCTAACCTGCACGTCTTTGGATGTGGGAGGAAACCGGAGCACCGGGAGGAAACCCACGCAGACACGGGGAGAACGTGCAGACTCCACCCAGACATTGACCCAGCGGTGAATTGAACCTGGGACCCTGGAGCTGTGAAGCCACAGTGCTAACCACTGTGCTACCGTGTTGCCCTAAAGTAAAATATCACAACCTAAGTTATAATAATTTTCTTTTACAAAGGAACGGGGATGTGGTATTATCATAACTATAGGCACTGCAAAGGACAATGAAATGCCTAGAGTAGCCACTAGAGGGAGCTACAGATACAAGCTTATAACGCATTGATGCTCAGCCTTATGGGTGAGAGTAGTCCGGATTTACCTCGAGACAGTCAGAAGTATTATTAGTGTGAGTGAGAGCAGATCATGGTTTATACCAGTATTAAGATTAGTTGTAGATGAGTGTAGTTTATATGTTAATAATCAACTGTGTATTATTTAGAAGTACATGTCGAATCCAAATTAGTAGTGTCAATAAATTTATAGCTTTGTTTCAGTTCATGCTATGAATGGGCTGCTCCTGCTGTACAGGACCATCCCATCCGATCTGCTGGGTTACAGATGGGCCGGCTCATAGAAGGACCATTCAAAGATCATTGTGTCAATCAGCTTGCAAATCCTTCCTAGACTTCACACACACTCCCAGTGAAAAGCATGAAAAGAGAATAACAGCATCTGTTTAAGATTAGAAGTATATGTGTAAGTATATGTGAGAACACCAAGTAATTCTAACATTAATATTCATTTGGTAAATGTTATTAGAAATTTGATTAAATTATTTGTAATATTCACTTTCCTTGAGCTCTGACTGTTGATCATATTTAGTTATGCCTAATTCATATCTTACTTTTGTTAGGATTCCAGATGAATAGATCGTGAGCTTATTCTCATTTTTATGAAACGTGGACTTTAATTTCAAAGTTTAGTTAACTGTGTCCTTCAGTGTTAATCAAATTTTTGAAACACATGGAAATTGTTCAGATAATTTCCTTTTTCTCCCTGAATCTCTGTAACTCCTTCCTATTTTGTCTCTGACTCTTGACACTCCCTTTCTCCTTGCCCTTTTCGTTCTCTCTCTTCATATGTCTCCAAATCTCTCTTAAGGTTCCTCCCTCTTACGCATTTTTCCTATTTCACTCTTTGCCTGTGTACAAAAGTCAAAATTGAAGTCCATACTTCCATAATTTGTCTTTTTCTCTCAGTCTCAATCTTGAGCTTTCTTGTAAATCCTCTCTCTATATCTCTCACTCTCTTGAATCTCTCTGCTAATTGCGTGCATCGTTTTAAAAAATAATTTAGAGTACTCAATTCTTTCTTTTCAATTAAGGGACATTTTAATGTGGCCAATCCACCTACCCTGTACATCTTTGGGTTGTGGGTGTGAGACCGACGCAGACACTGGGAGAATGTGCAAACTCCACATGGACAGGGACTCGGCGCCGGGATCAAACCTGGGTCCTCAGCACCATGAGACTGCAGTGCTAACCACTGTGCCGCCCTATTGCGTACATCTTTATTGGTCTCGGTCTCTTTTGTTCCCTATTGTGTACTTACACTCTCACTCTCTCTCTCTCACTCTCTCACTCATGCTCACTCTTTCGCTCTTGTGATCTCTGTCTAATCTGGATATTGTGGGCGGGATTCTCTCAGCCCGAGGCCGGGCTGGAGAATCCCCATGACCGGCGCGAATCATGCCACGCCGCCCCGACGCCGTTGGCGCCGGCATGGTTGGTGCGGCGCCGGTCAGGGGCCGCTCTACGCAACCCCCCCCCCCCCGCCGAATCTCGGACCGGGATGGGGCGAGCGGCCGTCGTAAAAAACCCAGGTCCCGCCGGCGCCATTCACACCTGCTCTCAGCCGGCGGGACCTCGGCGTGGAAGGGTCCCGGGGTGGCCTGTGGGGGGGGGGGGGGGGATCAACCCTGAGAGGGGGCTCCGATGTAGCCTGGCCCGCGATTGGGGCCCACCGTTCAGCATGCCGGCCTCTCTGGCTGGGGGCCTCCTTTCATCTGCGCCGGCCCCTGTAGCCCTGCGCCATGTTGCGTCGGGGCTGGCGCGTTGAAGGGAGCCACTGCGCATGCGCGGACCTCACGGCGCCCAGTTCACACCAGGATCGGCAGCTGGAGCGGCGTGGTCCGCTCCAGTGCCGTGCTGGCCCCCTGTAGGGGCCAGAACTGCTGATCCTGAGGGCATAATGACGCCGTCGAGAAACGCCTCAGGATCACAGAATCATCATGAAGACGAGCGGTTGAATGTTTGAGGTGTTTGTGTAGCATTTCCCTGTTTGCTACAGGTGTGAACAAGAACATTGTAACTCCTGCCATTAACAGGAAAGGTGTCAGGAAAGGTTGTGCTTGCACGCTTGGTCTGCACCGTAGCCAATGGTGCATGAGCAAATTCTCCCACCGCGATAGTGAGCGCTCCCAGGCCAGTTTACCACTCTTAAAAGGCCAGTTAAACTGCAACTTTCTCCACTGAATGATATTTTTTATAAATAAGCTATATTTGAACAAGTGATCAAGTTGGAAAGGCTTTGTGCAGGGAGTTCCTTACCCAGTGCGTCTATGTCCGGTGAGAAATGTGCAGGATTACAGGGAGAAGGTGGGGGAAAGACACTAGTTGAATTTCTCATTCGAAGAGCCGGTGCAGGACCAATGGGCCAAGTGGCTTCCTTCTGATCCCCGTAACAATGCGTATCCTGTTCACAGGATCACGGTTTCCAGCCCCATGTTGGGTGATGATTTATTTTCTTAAATATCTATTTTATTGATTTTGTTTTTTTTGCCAGTGGTGAAACTCCACAGTTACGAACACTAATTAGTTGCTGGTGAACAGAAATATCTACCTGTCAGTCCTGTGCATTTAGTATTCCCTATTTGAATGACGATTTGAACGAACATTAAAATTGTTGTTCCCCGCGCGGTGGTAATTTACTTTTACCATTAACTGATTTTGTTGTAAAGGAGACAAAAATGCATCTTCGAGTGACAGAGAGCAGAGCTGCAGTTAAAAGCATCTCTCACGTTAAACCAATGGTGGGCAGCTTGTGGCCACATGCACCCTATCTGGGTTCCGAGTGCGGCTCACGAGAGATGGTTTGTTGACCGCATTCCATTGATATCCATCCGCGTTGTTTTTTCCCTTCCGGTCTGACTGAAGTGATATCTGCATAAAGCGAGGGCGAGTGGGCGCATTCTGATGGCCCACAACATTGACTGAGAGCCGTGCGCTCCTTCTACCTTCAAAGTGTCAATGCTTCTGTTGTTTTTACCACTTGACGTTGATGATATTTCTATTGACAATGAATGGTTAAGCATTTGCTATAACTCGTTATGAAATGTTTGGCATGTGTTAAACGTTTTTAACTTTATTCATGGGGGTCACGGTTAGTGAACAAGCCCGATTTCAATCCTGCGGCACACCTAAATGAAGGAGCACCACTCCCGCAGTTCACTCACAAGCCCAAGTTGCCCATTGTTCTTTTAAACAGTCACATGCTCTGTGACACTGATACTGCATTAGTGCATGGTCAGGAAGTGCTCCCACTAATTTTGCAGCACAGTTAACCACAGCCTCACAGCAAACTGGATTGCACCTACACAATGTGCAGGAGTGCGGGAAAAAGGCAGGCGAAAGGCACCAAGTTGTGAGGGCCGGTGCAGTAATGATGGGCCAAATGGCCTCCTCTTGTGCCATAACGATTCTGTGATGTCCACTTCTCTCTTTTCCTCTCTCTCCCTCTCCCATTTTCCAAGCTTCTTTAGACATTGACGGGCAATATCATCAGAGCAGCTGCTGTTGTAGCTTTGCCTCCAAGTGAGTGAATGAGGTTTTCACTGCACCTCCGCCAAAGTTACAACAGGAGCCGCTTTGAGGCAGTTCCTATCCACTGTCCTGTCCTTCATTAACAGTCCCCTGCAAATTCACAAAGAGGCCACTAGTTTGGATGATGCTGTCAAAGGAGGCTGGGTGAGCTGCTGCAGTGCATCTTGTAGATGGTACACACGGCTGCTGCTGTGCGTCGGAGGTGGAGGGAGTGAACATTTAAGGTGGTGGATGGGATACCGATCAAGCAGGCTGCTTTGTCCCAGATGCTGTTGAACTCCTTGAGTATTGCAGGAGCTGCCCTCGTCCAGACAAGTGGAGAGTATTCCATCACACTCCTGACTGGTCCTTGTAGAAGGTGGACAGGCTTTGGGAAGAGTCAGAAGATGAGTTACTTAGTTGCAGAATTCCATTTATGACATCCCATAGTTGGTCTATCGTACCGGCAGTATTGATATGGCTCATCAATGAGAACGCGCCCCAGATGTTAATGGTGGAGTGGGGCTTGATGATTCTAATATTGTTGCCAGTCAATGGGAGATGATTGGATTCTCTCTTTTTAAAGGTGGGCACTACCTGCCACTCGGATGGCACGAACGTTACTTGCCACTTATCAGCCCGCACCTGAATGTTGCATCCAGGCACAGACTGATACCTTCCAATAGGTGTAATATTATTCTAGTGAAGACTGGGCATCTATGGCCTGCAGAATCAAATCCAGGTCTGGAAAGTCACTGAATCAACACGCGCGACAGAACTTCCCCAAACTACAAGCTTTAATATGAAGGCTTTTCTTTCTGAAGATCTAATGTGTTCAGCACTAACTGCAAACACAATCTATTCAGACTTTAAAGAGAACAGGTGCTCAGCGGGAGAGACTTGATCTACCACGGTGAGATTATGCGAGGAATGATTGAACTGTGAGATTTAGAGATTTAATACTCCGGATTTGTAAATAGGTCAGTAAATAAAGAAAGGATTTGTTAAATAGAATCTAATAAAATCTGATTTCGCAAACATTTGAATTCATGAAGGGATTAGGAAATCTTCATTTTTTAAGGAAGATTGGAGTAAGTATTTTTTTGCCTGGCATCCCATGATTGGTAACCAGGGTGCAGTGAAACTATGGAAACTAATGACTCATTGGGTGATAATGCTGCTCCCTGTGCTACTGAGGTATATACATCAGCAAAGCCCTGGATGTCATGATATGATGGTGCAGTAGAGAGCTGATATGACGGAGCTGTACAGAGCTGATGTGACGGAGTTGTAGAGAGATAAGAAGATGATGCCGTAGAGAGCTGATATGACGGAGCTGTACAGAGCTGATATGACGGAGCTGTACAGAGCTGATATGACGGAGCTGTACAGAGCTGATTTGAGGATGCTGTAGAGAGCTGATTTGAGGATGCTGTAGAGAGCTGATATGAGGGTGCTGGA
Organism: Scyliorhinus torazame; assembly: GCF_047496885.1. Taxonomy (NCBI): domain Eukaryota; kingdom Metazoa; phylum Chordata; class Chondrichthyes; order Carcharhiniformes; family Scyliorhinidae; genus Scyliorhinus; species Scyliorhinus torazame. The sequence goes on along the minus strand of NC_092719.1, from coordinate 17,126,187 downwards.
GAGAGCTGATATGAGGATGCTGTAGAGAGCTGATATGACGGTGCTGTACAGAGCTGATGTGACGGTGCTATTGTTATGGGTCCGGGTTTACAGAACCCCAAAGTGTTTCATGGAGTTCAACCGACCCACAACTTTTAATAGATTGTGGTGTGGGAAGCACACGGCGTACTCTGCAGGTGTGATACATCAGAAATGGACAAGTGGCTTTTAAAACAAAACAATGTTTGTTCTATGAACTCAAGGTAACCTTTTAAAAACAAACATGGAATATCTTAACACCCATTACTTCAAAGAAAACCCCAAAAGACTACAACACTAAATAATCCTTCAAACTGTTCCTTTAAACATCCAAAAGACATCAAACCTTCAAAAATAGGAGCACATTAGGTTACATTCAATATATTTATAGTCTTTGGATTGCAGAAATCAACAGACCAGCTCTGTGTTTCTTCATGCAGCTCACAGCAAAACACACAGACAGTCCCAGCTGTGTTCTCAAACTGAAACTCAAAAAGCGGAAGTGAGCTCAGCTCCCCCACCCTCTGACATCACTTCAGTAATATGATCAGCTCCATTTCTTAAAGGTGCATTGCTTAACCATCCATTTCTTAAAGGTACTCTCACATGACACCTCCTCCCAAGAACAAAAAATAAACCATAAACTTCAAGATGGTTTCATTTTTCACCTTTGCACCATCAATTAAGAAAGGCACACAGTGAAATCACTTTACCGGTTCAAAAAAAAACAACACATGCAAACAGGTATTATAATAATATAGTCCATTTTCTTTTTCTCGTTCTTCTTCCTCCAACCGAAATCCTTCTCAATTGACAGTCTCTTTGAACAAGAAAGTCTCTGCACGATCCATCCATTCCTCTACGTCTCAGCATTTCTCTTTAAAGTTAGATACTTCAGTTCAATCTGATCACAAGAGTCCCTTGCAATTCTCCAATACAGGAGCATCGGTTACCACAGCTTTCAGGCAGTCAAATGCCTGTTGAAACTCCGCTGTCCATTGAAATTTTTTAACGTTTCTTCAGCAAGTCCATCAGTGGAGCAATCACGCTACAAAACTCTTGCACAAATGTTCGATCAAATCCACTCATGCCAAGAAATCGAATTATTTCCCGTCGTGTCGAGGGTATCGGAAACTCCCCAATAACTTTCGTTTTCACATCCCGTGGGACCAGTCGACCCTGTCCGATTGTATGGCCAAGGAAAGTGACTTGGGCTTTTCCAAATTCACTTTTGGCTAGGTTTATAACCAAACCCACCTCCTGAAATCGATCGAATAACGCCATAAGATGTTTTAAATGTTCTTTCCATGTCTGGGTGAAAACTACCAGATCGTCGATATATACCGCACAATTGGGTAATCCTGAAACAACTGTATTAGTTAACCGTTGAAATGTGGCTGGGGTGTTTTTCATGCCAAATGGCATAACTTTGAATTGGGATATACCATCTGGAGTCACAAAAGCTGAAATCTCCTTCGCCCTTTCGGATAAAGGTACCTGCCAGTAACCTTTAAGTAAATCCAATTTGGAAATAAAAGCGGATTGTCCCACTTTCTCAATGCAATCCTCCAAACATGAGATAGGATAAGAGTCCGTTCTTGTAACTGTATTCACCTTTCTATAGTCCACACACAACCGTTGGGTACCGTCTGGTTTAGGTACCATCACTATGGGTGAGCTCCATTGGCAGCAACCCACTTCAATTATGGCATTTTTAAGCATACTCTCAATCTCTTTGTTAACCTGTGCCAATTTTAAAGGATTAAGTCTATATGGATGTTCTTTGATAGGAACAGCATTTCCCACATCTACATCATGTATAGCCATTTTAGTACTTCCCAATTTATCTCTACAAACTTGCCCATGTGATATCAATACCTCTTTCAGGTCAGTTCGTTTTTCAAGGCTCCCCTACCACTGGTAACAACACTAAAACTTTATCTCCACTGGCAAAACTACGAACTTTGGATTTCTTGTCCGCTACCCGTTTCATCACATTTTGTGCAACTTTCAAATGTTGTTCAGCCAATTCACCTGCTCTATTTAATCGTTCCCTAAAATTTGACATGTACTCCAATAATGTAATTTCCGATTTCTCACCCACCAATTTTTCTTTAATTAATTTAATTGGTCCTCTTACCTCATGACCAAAAATTAGTTCAAAAGGTCTAAATTTGGTTGACTCATTAGGTGCATCCCTAATTGCAAACAGTACGAATGGAATTCCTTTATCCCAATCCTCTGGATAATCTTGACAATAAGCCATCAACATTGTCTTTAATGTCTGATGCCACCTTTCTAATGCTCCCTGCGATTCTGGATAGTACGCAGTTGATTTAAATTGTTTTATTCCTCAGCTATCCATAATTTCTTTGAATAACTTTGAGGTAAAATTTGATCCTTGATCCGATTGAATTTCTGTGGGTAGTCCATATCTAGTAAAGAATTTAAGGAACTCCTCCACAATCTCTTTAGCTGTAATATTACCCACTGGAATGACCTCTGGAAACCTAGTAGACACATCCATTATTGTCAAAAGATATTGATTCCCACTTTTTGTTTTAGGAAGCGGTCCTACACAATCAATTATGACCCTCGTAAAAGGTTCCTCAAATGCTGGAATGGGTATTAAGGGCGCTGGTTTTATCACTGCTTGAGGTTTCCCTATCATTTGACATGTGTGATATGATTGACAAAATGTAACTATATTTTTATGTAGTACAGGCCAATAAAAATGTTTCTGGATTTTAGCTTGAGTTTTCCTTATCCCCAAATGACCTTCCACTGGTACCTCATGTGCCACTCTCAACACCTCCTTTCTATACCCTACCGGCAATACAACTTGATGAACTTCTGCCCACTTTACATCCGCCTGCATATGTACAGGTCTCCATTTTCTCATCAAGACATCACTTTTACGGTAATAACACTCTGGTATACTCTCAGATTCCTCTTCCGTATATGCTTTCTGATATATCCGTTTTATTTCTACATCTTTCTGTTGTAACTCCGCCAATTTTCCTGAACTAAAAATATCCACCTCATCCTCCACCTGTTCTTGTTCTTTTTCAACATTTGATCAAAAATCGTTGCTGATAATTGCACTTCAACTTCATCTTCACTCTTTGATTTCTCCTCTTGTTTTAACCTGTGACTTTGCGACCTTGTTACTACACAATCCGGAAAAATCCCAGGATATTCGTCCTTCAACACTTCAGTTGTCTGATTTTCCACTGGCTTATCAACCACAGTAGGCATCGCTCCCACCTGCAATCCAGTGATATCACTACCCAAGATAAGCTGTATTCCTGGACAAGATAGTTTCTCTATTATTCCTACTACCACTTCACCACTCTTCACTGGACTGTCCAACCCTACCTTATGAATTGAAATGAAATGAAAATCGCTTATTGTCACAAGTAGGCTTCAAATGAAGTTACTGTGAAAAGCCCCTAGTCGCCACATTCCGGCGCCTGTTCGGGGAGGCTGTTACGGGAGGCTGTTATATAATGGAACGCTACTCCTCTCACCCTGAATTCCACATATTACCACCTTTTCTGGCAACATTCTTCCCAAACTACATAATTCCTCATCTCTTACCATTAAAGATTGACTAGCTCCTGTATCTCTTAAAATTGTGACTTCTTTACCTGCTCCTCCTGATACACATGAGTAAACTTTACCCACACAAGTAAATCCTTTGAAGACATTTGGCACCTTCTTATCAATTACTTCTTGAACCGTCTGTACAATTGTTTGCACTTCCTTCGCTTCCCTTCGACTTTCCTTCACCACTCTAACAAACCCCACTGTCTTATCCTATTTTACCACATAGCCTTCCCAGTGCTTTTCTTCAACCACCAACACTGTGACTACATGGCCTAGTTTATTACAGTGAAAACATTTGAAACTTTTCATTTCTCTTCCACCCTCCTGGATTTCTTTTTTAATCTGAGGTACACTCTCCTTATTATCGCCCATCAGATCACCTTTACCTTTACCACTTGAGTATTTCTCATGTCCCCAGTTTCTATCCCTCACCGGCTGAAACTGATGTCGGAAACCAAGCCTTGATTTATGAACTAATTCATAATCATCTGTCATTTCTGCTGCTAATCTCGCAGTTTTAACCCTCTGCTCTTCCACATGAGTTCTCACTACATCAGGAATTGAATTTTTAAACTCCTCCAAAAGTATAATTTCTCTGAGAGCTTCATACGTTTGGTCTATTTTCAAAGCCCTTATCCACCTATCAAAATTGCTCTGTTTGAGCCTTTCAAACTCCATGTAAGTTTGACCAAATTCTTTCCTTAAATTTCTAAACCTTTGTCTGTAAGCTTCAGGCACTAGCTCATATGCACCTAAGATGGATTTTTTTCACCTCCTCATATGTTCCAGAAACCTCCTCCGGTAGTGATGCAAACACTTCACTAGCTCTACCTACCAGCTTTGTTTGAATCAGTAATACCCACAAGTCCTGTGGCCATTTCATTTGTTTAGCTACCTTCTCAAATAAAATGAAAAAGCTTCTACTTCCTTCTCGTCAAACCTTGGCAATGCTTGGACATATTTAAATTGATCCTCACCACGTCTTCGACTATGACGCTCTGTCTCACTATCCTCATCAATCTCATCCAACTGTATGTTTCCCTTTGCGTCTGCCAATTTTAACTGATTTTCATGTTTCATAGCCATTTTATGAAGTTCAAACTCTCTCTCTTTTTCCCTTTCCTCTCTATCTCTTTCTTTGTTTCTTTCTTCTTTCTCCTTTGCTTTTTCCTCTCTATCTCTATCTCTTTCTTTGTTTCTTTCTCCTCTCTCCTTTTCTTTTTCTCTCATTGCATATTCAAACCGCGTTAATTCTTTTTCATGTTCAAATTGCTAAATCTGCAACTGGAGCTTTGCCATTTCTAATGAGTCAGAATGTATCTCAGGCAAATTTAAATGCTCAGCTACCGCGGTAAGTACCTCATCTTTTCGCATTTTGCCAGGCAATGTTAACTGCAATGCTTTTGCCAAATCTAACAGTCTGCTTTTAGTCTCTGTCCGTAAGGTATTGCGTGTTACCGTGTCCACCCCCAAAAACTCCTGAGCTTCTGAAAGAGCCATTGTCCTCAACACACTCCCCACTTAAACTAAAATACCACACCTGAAAAGCAACCACAATATGCTCACCCCTCACTGTCTTTAAGTTTGTTAAGCCAATCCAATCGATAGACTTTTATCCCGGACGAGCCCCCAATTGTTATGGGTCCAGGTTTACAGAACCCCAAAGTGTTTCATGGAGTTCAATCGACCCACAACTTTTAATAGATTGTGGTGTGGGAAGGACACGGTGTGCTTTCCAGGTGTGATACAGCAGAAATGGACAAGTGGCTTTTAAAACAAAACAATGTTTATTCTATGAACTCAAGTTAACCTTTTAAAAACAAACATTGAATATCTTAATACCCATTACTTCAGAGATAACCCCAAAAGACTACAACACTAAATAATCCTTCAAACTGTTCCATTAAACATCCGAAAGACTTCAAACCATCAAAAATAGGAGCACATTAGGTTACATTCAATATATTTATAGTCTTTGGATTGCAGAAATCAACAGACCAACTCTGTGTTTCTTCATGCAGCTCACAGCAAAACACACAGACACTCCCAGCTGCGTTCTCAAACTGAAACTCAAAAAGCAGAAGTGAGCTCAGCTCCCCCCACCCTCTGACATGATATGATCAGCTCCATTTCTTAAAGGTACATTGCTTAAACATCCATTTCTTAAAGGTACTCTCACATGACACTAGAGAGCTGATATGAGGGTGCTGGAGAGAGCTGATATGAGGGTGCTGTACAGAGCTGATATGACGGAGCTGTAGAGAGCTGATATGTCAGCTGACGGTATATGTTTGGGTCTTCCCCCATTGGCTACCAGCAATATAAACCAGCAAATGACTTCTGGTTTTGGCAGCAGTGCATACCTACTTGTACCGTGGCCTTTCCCGATGCCATCAGTCACCAACGCTTGGTGAACATTTGGCCACACTCAGCCTCTGTCATGAACCTACCTTGGTGGCTGCTTGGTGCGGGTTTTTCAATCAAAGCTTGGGCCCCTTCATTGTTCTGCCTTCCCCATGCACAGAGCTAGGGCCTCGACATTCCTAGTCAGCTGCAGTAAGCGATGGTGTTGGAGGAGGAAGCCAGCATTGGAAGGGTCATCTCATCTGAAAAAGCGGGTGTACCTCAGGTTTGATTGGGCCGTGACAGGAAGCCATTTATGGTTAATATTGATTTTGCACTAATCTAACCTGTCAATAAATAATGGCTCTCAATTCACTTCCAGCGCTGCCTATACAGCAGTTGATGGGCACACCCCACCGAGACATTGTGACTTGCCATTATTTGCAGAATTTCATCAATACTCGATATTCTTTTTCTTCAAGTTCCTGGTAGGAAGGTATTGCACTCCCGCTGAATGTGATTCACATCTTCAACGCAAAACAAAACCTAGGCTGACATTCCCAGTGCCGTAAGGAAGGAGAGCCGCACGTTTGGAGGTGTCCGCTTTTGAAGGCGACATTACACCAAGGCTTCGCTGCTCTCGCCTGTGGACATTTGTCCTTACTTCAAAGAAGAGCAGGGAGTTATCTCCTGTATCGTGGCTAATACTTAACCCTCAGCCATCGTGACTAAAACCGATTATCTAGTTATTCAGGGAAGCTCGCTGCACACAAAATACCTGTTTCTTCCTTGCAGTATAACAGCGACTTCACTTCAAAGGGTATTTCATTGGCAGTAAGTGTTTTGAGGCTATGAAGGGTGCAATATAAATGCATGTTTTATCCATCTATCTACAAGTCAGCCGACACTGATTGCTATCACAGCTTCTACCACTAAAGCTGCACAAATCCCTCCTTTATTGTGTGATTTCTGCAGTGAAAAATTCCAAACGTTCGCACACCCTGTTGATTTGCCACATTCCATGCATGGAGACAGTCTGGGGTATAGCACAGAAGGAGGTCGTTTTGTCCATTGCGTGTGCGACAGCTCTTTGAGAGAGCTATCTAGTTGCGAGTCATATGCGGCATAGAGGAAGCCATTCAGCCCATTGAGTCAATGCTGGAAAACATTGTCGGTTGAATTGCCTGTATTCCATGGGGGTTGCGTGCAAGAGGATGTTTAAAGTTTTGATTTAAAAAGCAGTACCTGGACAGGGAACTGAACCCCAGACCCTCAGATTAAGAGCCCAATGCTCTCCCAGCTGAGCCATCTTGCCCAACCAAGTTGAGATGCTGTTTATGCTCCACATGCGCCTCCTCCCATCCTATATTGAGTCACAATTGTTACAATTTACATAGATGATTTGGAGTTGGGGACCAAGGGCAATGTGTCCAAGTTTGCAGACGACACTAAGATGAGTGGTAAAGCAAAACATGCAGAGGATACTGGAAGTCTGCAGAGGGATTTGGATAGGCTAATTGAACGGGCTAGGGTCTGGCAGATGGAATACAATGTTGACAAATGTGAGGTTATCCATTTTGGTAGGAATAACAGCAAAAAGGATTATTATTTAAATGATAAATTATTAAAACATGCTGCTGTGCAGAGAGACCTGGGTGTGCTAGTGCATGAGTCGCAAAAAGTTGGTTTACAGGTGCAACAGGTGATTAAGAAGGCAAATGGAATTTTGTCCTTCATTGCTAGAGGGATGGAGTTTAAGACTAGGGAGGTTATGCTGCAATTGTATAAGGTGTTAGTGAGGCCACACCTGGAGTATTGTGTTCAGTTTTGGTCTCCTTACTTGAGAAAGGATGTACTGGCACTGGAGGGTGTGCAGAATATTCACTAGGTTAACCCAGAGCTGAAGGGGTTGGATTACAAGGAGAGGTTGACTAGACTGGGACTGTACTCGTTGGAATTTAGAAGGATGAGGGGGGATCTTATAGAAGCATCTAAAATTATGAAGGGAATAGATAGGATAGATGCGGGCAGGTTGTTTCCACTGGCGGGTGAAAGCAGAACTAGGGGGCATAGCCTCAAAATACGGGGAAGTAGATTTGGGACTGAGTTTAGAGGAACTTCTTCACCCAAAGGGTTGTGAATCTATGGAATTCCTTGCCCAGTGAAGCGTTGAGGCTCCTTCATTAAATGTTTTTAAGATAAAGATAGATAGTTTTTGAAGAATAAAGGGATTAAGGGTTATGGTGTTCGTGCCGGAAAGTGGAGCTGAGTCCACAAAAGATCGGCCATGATCTCATTGAATGGTGGAGCAGGCTCGAGGGGCCAGATAGCCTACTCCTGCTCCTAGTTCTTATGTTCTTATATCATGGCACCTTATCGCTCCTTCATTCCTCATTTGTTTTGCGAGCTTCCTATTAAATGTATCCATGTTCCTTGCCTCAACCACACAAGTTCCAGCATTTTAGCCACCCTCTGGGAAATGTGACAACTCCAACAAAACACAGATTCCAGATCATAACAACGTGTTTTTTGTTTGAAAAACTTCTCACCTCCTTCCTCTGAATATTATGCCTATTAACGTCTGTGTCCCCTGCAACTCTGCAACAGGAAACCGCAGCTTCTCCCAATGTGCTCCGTCAAAACCCCTCTATTTTGAACACCTTAAATCCCCCCCGCCCCCGCCCACTTTCTCCACAACCCTGTAGCCCTTCAAATCTGGCAAATTCCAATCTGCGCAAAACTGGCGTCAGGAAACTTTTTTACAGCTCTATTAACCTCTGCCTCACTCTTTTTGCCTTTGTCTGTCTGCACCCCCCCACCCGGCCCACCCGGTTTTTAACATTTTAACTCCTACTTCAGGCTTTTTTTTATTCCAGTTTTCTTTCCGTTCATTTAGTCTCTTTGCTTATTCTCTTGCTCGGTCCTTTTGAACAACCTGTAATCAAGGGAGAGGCTGCTGTGTTAATATTGCTGTTCTGAATCAGACGATTTCATCTGTGGCACTCGATGCTAATTCTGCCACGCCAACATGGAAATCTATGCTAATGAGCATGATTAATATTCACTTACCAATGTGACCCTCCACCCGCCAGAATTAAACTTTTGGAGACAATTGGATAACTTGGGCGAGTGTGGACCCCAAAGATTCCAACCAAAATATGGGGCGGGATTGTCCGCCGGCGGGATGCTCCGTTTTGCCGGCGCCCGGGGTTTCCCGACGGCGTGGGGCTGCCCCACAATGGGGAACCCCATTGACCGGCCGGTGTAACGGAGAATCCCGCCGGCGGGTCGTGGCAGAAATGTGGGGCGGCGAATCCAGCCCATGGACTTTATATTGTTTGAAAGGTGTACTATCCACAGAAGTTAGCGGTTTGCGGGCAGCATGGGGGCTCAGTGGTTAGCACTGCTGCCTCACGGTGCCGAGGTCCCAGGTTCGATCCCGGCTCTGGGTCACTGCTTGTGTGGAGTTTGCCCATTCTCCCCGTGTTTGCGTGGGCTTCATTCACCCCCACAACCCAAAGGTGTGCAGGTTAGGTGGATTGGCCACGCTAAATTGCCTCTTAATTGGAAAAAATAAATTGGGTACTCTTAAGTTTATTCAAAAAAGGTTAGCGGTTTGCGCAAGATAGAGGTTGGAACTAGGAGTTGGCATTCGATACCTGCCCCACCATTTAGCTTCTTCGTGGCTGAGCTGTTCTTCAACACCATTTACCCGCTTTTCCTTCGCATCCATCGGTACCCTTCCCTCCCAAAATTCCCCCCGCTCTCAGCCTGCTGTTTCTTAACCTTACAACGCTTCAGAAGTATTTCATCAACTGTAAAGCACTTTGGGACACCCCAAGTTCAGGAAAGGTGCTGTACAAATGTAAGATAGTTCTCTCTTTGTTATGAGGGAGTGTTGGCTGAGGGATCCCAGTACCCGCGGAACTGTCACCCCCGCAGCTAGATCTGCCCTTGTCAAACGGAAGGAGGAAAGGGTTAAAGACCGTCCCGCTGGTCTGGTGTGAGGACTGGAATGCACCCCCCGAACAAGATGGTAGTGTCCCTTCAGCCTGGGTCCAACTCCAAAACCAATGAGGTACATCTGATAGGCATTGCAGAGAATAAAAGGCTCAAACACAGTACGCGAGCACTGCGTTCAATCAAGATTAGATTCCCTCATGCAGTGATAATGGGAAAGTAGTTTCACTTAAAAAGCTTTTTTGTCTCCCTGATTGTATTGTGAAGATAGGCTAATGGCGGTACAAATGTACTTTTTACTGCACCCGGGAGAATTCTCCTCCTCGGAATCTTTTTCTTCAGATGCTGACACTTGTGAGATGGGTCCCTCTGGTTTTCGAGCATTTTGTCTCTGGAGCTAATGATGCATTTTGTGTTTCCACCCTCCCCAGTCAGACTCTTCCCCTTCTCCGTTAGAAGGCGGTCACTCCATTTCCCTGTGGTGCTTCATGAGCACGCATACCTGCTGCAGGGTGACTAACAGTGCGCTGGTAGATTGCGTAGAAACCATCGTGTTCGCCGACTAGAGTCGCCAGAGGCTGTCAAACCAGTAGTGGACTGTTGATGCCCCGTGAGCACGCCCTGCCGCCATTCAGTGAAAAGATGGCTGACCTACGGCCTCAATCCACACACTGGCCTTTGCCCCATATCCCATCCTGGGTCAACAAAAGATCTCAGATTTCAAATTAACAATTGATCTCGCACCACGATTGGCCTTTATAGCAAAAGGAATTGAGTATAAAGGTAAGGAAGTGTTGTTGCAACTGTACAAGGCATTGGTAAGACTGCAGCTGGAATATTGTGCATAGTTTGGCCCCCTTATTGGAGGAAAGATGTAGTGGCATTGGAGGCAGTTCAGAGGAGGTTCACGACATTGATTCCAGAGATGAGGGGTTTGTCGTATGAGAACAGATTGAACAGTTTAGGCCGATACTCTCTAGAGTTTAGAAGAATGAGTGGAGATCAAATAGATCTCCTTCTGCACTGTAAATTCTATGAAATGTGGCTGATTTAGCACAGAGGGCTAAACAGCTGGCTTGTAATGCAGAACAATGCCAGCAGCGGGGGTTCAAGTCCCGTACCGGCCTTCCCGAACAGACGCCGGAATGGGGCGACTAGGGGCTTTTCACAGTAACTTCATTGAAGCCTACTTGTGACAATAAGCGATTATTATTATTGGTATACAAGATGCTAATAAGTACGGATAAAGTAGACGTGGAGCTGATGCTTCCTCTTGTGGGGCAGTCTAGAACAAGAGGTCATAATCTTAGGATTAGATGTAGCAAATTTAAAACAGGTTTGAGGGGAAACTACAACTCCCAAAGGATTATGTATCTGTGAAATTCGCTGCCCCAGAGTGCGGTGGATGCTGGGACAGCTAGTAAATTTGAGGAAGAGTTTGACAGATTTTTAATTGGTAACGGGTTGAAAGGTTATGGAGAACGGGCAGGACGGTGGAGTTGCGGCCAGGATGGCATCAGCCATGATCACATTGAGGGCGTTAGGCTCGGGAGGCTAAATTGCCTATCCCCCGCTCCTGGGCCATGTGTTCTAGGGAGGAGGTGCTGTGGCTGATTTTGCAATCCTGCTCTTGGCCTTAACATGGCAGGTAGCAGATGAGGAACACATCAGCCATGATAGAATGGTGGAGCAGACTCGATGGGCCGAATGGCCTAATTCTGCTCCGATATCATTTGAACGTATGATTGCCATTTGGCGGAAGAGAGTTGCAAATCTCTACCACCCTTTATCTAGCAATGGGAAAGCCGGCCAATTTTTCCCTTCCTCGTCCCAGGACTTTGAGGTTTGCTGCATCAGTGTAGCGCCTGAGACCAGCAACATTGGGTTTGAACCTCACATTTTCCTGGTCAACATTGATCGAGTCCACATGAATAGGTGGATTTGAGATACAGTTTAACCGCGGATGTGCCTATTCATGTTCCGTTGTTTCTGTAGTTAAGTCAATGCGGTGTGCGGGGGGGAGGCTATATTTGGAACCTTCCAGCCGAGGATTGCAGGATTATTTCTGTAAAAACTGCTGGAAATCTGAAATAAGCACCGCCAATGTTGCAACCACTTGGCAGGTCAGACAATATCCATGGCGAGGGCGCTGGAGCTAATGTGGGGGGATTTTCCATTCCCTGCCCACAGCATGACCAGAAATCCACACCTGAGGTCAACGGATCCTTTGCTGATCCGGCGAGTTTTCCGTCCCATCCGTGACGATTCCCACGGTGGGCGGGACCGCCAAACCCCCGGCCGGTGTTTCAGCTCAATGACCGCTCTGCTGCCGGACCGCTGTCCTGAAACATTGGGCGGAATTCTCTAACCCCTGGGACTGTGCCCCGTGGCAGAGGCGGGAAGGTGGAGTGTTTCTCGCTGCGGAGGCCAACGGGAAAACACACCCAATCGTCCGGCCCAACCTCAACCCGGGGTTTTGCGCCATATCCGGGTGGCGGGGCAGCAGATGGTGGAAAGTCTGCTGTTGTATCTGGGCGTCATATTGAAACTGTGCCCAGCATCACTGACCCATTATTGAATAAAGAAGGTGGGCCTCCTGAGAAAGCAGACTGATCTTCAGGAACATTCTGAGGCTGGAAGATGGACATCCTCAATGACACTGAACCTGGAAGATCCACCTGTAGATGCATCCCCCCCAGCCCCCACCCACCCACTGATGTGGTACTGCAGAGGCCAGGGTTGAGGACAGCCTCCATCCCGATCCCTAGAGGTAGGCCCAGGCATTGTTCAGGTGAGTCCTGACTTCTACACATCACGTTGTTCCAGACGTGTTTTCCACTGGCGTGTTGACCTGCTGACATCGCAGAGAAGTGGGCGTGGCTGGAAGATTCTGGTCAGGCCTTTATCTGTACTCATTTGCAGATCAGTTTGATGCTGGCCTGCAGCGGAATTCCCGCTCTGCCATGATTGGGCACCGGTGGAAGATCCCGCAGGGAATTCATGCCAGTGTAGAACTGATTTCTGGCACTTCCGCCAACTTCACTCTCACCGTGAGCATGAGCAACATCTTTCTGTCACGGTTCAGTGTCTCGGCGAAATCCTCGCTCCCTCTGCCATTCATGAGGAAGTAGTGTTCCTCTCTTTAATATTCTGCCTTTGTTGTATTCCTTGAAGAAATATTTCTCAAAAGTGTGGCGAGGGCGAGGTGATGGGGGCGGACTTTGTTATTTCAGGAACAGGAGGGGGAGGGGTAGGATGGAGGAGGAGGGGTGAAGTGTGAGGAGGTAATTGAGTAGGGGAAGAAGTTCCATGTACTGTCGGTGAACGTGAAGATGCCATGGCGCTATTTCAGAACAATACGGATGAGGGTGAAGCTCGAGTTCCCAAGGCCAGGCCAACATTAACGCTGATGAAAACAGAAAGACTCCATGGTTATTTCTTGTACTTCTTTGTGGCCCTTGCCTGTCCACAAGGGTAGGAAACCTCATGCTATTATCACAGTGGGGGTGGAGATACTGGATTACACCAGGGAAATGTGAAGGCGGCAAAGCCCCCCCCCCCCCCCCTCCGGCCGCCGCTCTCCACTCAGTCCCAGTGCCAGCCAAGGCTTCCCCACCTCCTCCCACAGGTCATGAAATTGCAGCCAGGGCAGGGAGTGGCCTTTAAGTGGCCATTCATTACCCAAATGAAATTGTGGTGAGGTAGCTGGACGGGAGGAGTGTTCACCTTGGGTTAGGGGTCTAGATGGGATTTGCCTGTGACCCTAATGATGTTACCGTAGACTGTTATCCATAAAAGTGATTCTTGTTTATTTACAGATCTATGTACGTCTCAGTAAGCCACACTAAAATTGAATGTCTACATCTCAGCAGATCTGTTCCATCATAGTTCCATCAGGGGGGGCAGCACGGTGGTGCAGTGGTTAGCACTGGGGCTGCGGTGCTGAGGACCCGGGTTCGAATCCTGGCTCTGGGCCACTGTCCGTGTGGAGTTTGCACATTCTCCCCGTGTCTGCGTGGGTTTCACCCCCACAAACCAAAGATGTGCAGGTTAGGTGGATTGGCCACACTTTATTGCCCCTTAATTGGAAAAGAAATAATTGGCTACTCTAAGTTTTTTTTTAAATGTCATAGTTTCATCAGTATCAGGGGCCCAGATGTTAACCCTTTATCTTGTATCTCCCCCCAAACCTTGATGCATACTCCTGCAGGGGTATGGGGCCTTCAGTTCTGTCTTCCTGCAGGGTCAGTCCCAGGTGCTGACCCTGCCAGCAGTTGCCTGGACCCGAAGCCCTGGGATTCCCAGACTATCCCTCTCCTCCTCCCTAGCTCGCGTTCCTCCTTTAAGCTACTTCTCAAAGACTACCTGTGACCAAGCTTTCGAATACCTGCTTTAACATCTCTTATGTGTCTTGGTGTCACGTTTTGTTTGCTAATAATCCTGTGCAACTGTGGGACATTTGGCCCTGTTAAAGGGGCTATCCAAATGTACGTTACTGTTGTTGAGAGACTTGATAAAAGTGCACTGCAGGGAGCTCAGGAGACCCGGGAAGGAGATTCAAACGGAGGTTTATTTACAACCAAAGGTAAAGACCACAATGTGCCGCACAGCACATAGGTCCCAATCGGGACTACCGATCATGCCAGTCCCAATACGGGCCGGCTTTTAAGGGTTGACTCCATGGATCTCCACCCATCAGCAGGGGAGCTCATATCCACAAGCCCCTTGGAGAGGTCAGTCGGGTCACCCCCGTGGGTCTCGTGAGGGTTATTACAGGGACGATCTCTCGTTGTTTATTTAAACAAGTCCAATGAATTGAGGTTGACTCTTAAGAAAAGGGATTTGCCTTGGGGCAATGGGTGTTACTTCACTGTGCTTGGTACCAGGAATCCTACCTCATTGCTTTCCTCGCTGTGTCACTCAGAGCTCGAGGCTGACTGTGGATCCCCGAACTCAGGATAGATGTAGGCTTCGGTACAGGGTCTGCCAGCTTCTCTGGCTCAATCCCTCTTGTCTCACCTGGGGCTCTTCTTTTTTTTTCATTTCAGCTGCACAAGGAAAAATAAATGCAAGCGTTCCACCGAACTCCGAAGGTTTGCGTCCGACATCAAGCAGTGCGTCACTCTCACCGTGAGCCCAAGCAACATCTCTGTGTCACAGTACCGTGTCCCGGTGAGACCCTCACTCCTTCTACCATTCATGAGCAAATAACAACGTGTTTCTCTCTTTAATATTCTGCCTTTGTCGTATTCCTTGGAAAAAAGATCTTTCTTAAAAGTGTGTTGGGCTCGAGGTGATGGGGGTGGACTTTGTTTTTCAGAATGGGAGAGTTGTTGAAGTTTTGAGACGATCTACTCCAGGTTTATTCGGATGGTGTGAGGCAATACACACACAAGGGAAGACTTTCATTTACAGAGTGATATTCAAAATTTACATCCCAAAGTGCCTGACTATCTTCTGGAAGAGTACGTCACTGTTTCTAACGCAGGGACGATGACACAAAATTTTGCAAAGCCCGTACCCACAAACACCAATGTGATTGTGAACAGATAATCTGTTTAGTTGTTGGTTAAGGGATATTGATCAGAACACTGTTTATAATTCCCATGTTCATAATTCCTTTGTTCTTCTTAAGTCGTACCAGGGAATCTTTTATGTCTACCGACATGAACTTCTTCCATATCTCGCTGACCCCCTCCCTCCCACTCCCTCCCAGACCCTCCCTCTCCCGGACCCTCCCTCTCCCGGACCCTCCCTCGCTCACCCTCTCTCGCTTGTTCTCCCTCGCTCGCTCGCTCACCCTCCCACCCTCACTCACTCAACCTCCCTCCCTCACTCGCTCGCCCTCCCTCCCTCAATTGCTCTCCCTCCCTCACTCGTTCGCGCTCCCTCACTAGCTCTCCATCCCTCATTTACTCTCTTTCCCTCACTTGCTCTCCCTCCCTCGCTCGCTCTCCCTTCCTCTCTCTCCCTCACTCGCTCTCCCTCCCTCACTCTCCCTCCCTCACTCGCTCGCCCTCCCTCCCTCACTTGCTCTCCCTCCCTCACTTACTCTCCCTCCCTCACTCGCTCGCCCTCCCTCACTCGCTTGCTCTCCCTCCCTCCCTCGCTTTCTCTCCCTCCCTCACTTACTCTCCCTCCCTCACTCGCTCATCCTCCCTCACTCGCTCGCCCTCCCTCCCTCGCTTGCTCTCCCTCCCTCCCTCGCTTACTCTCCCTCCCTCCCTCGCTTACTCTCCCTCCCTCACTCGCTCTCCCTCCCTCACTTGCTTGCCCTCCCTCCCTCGCTTGCCCTCCCTCCCTCGCTTGCTCTCCCTCCCTCCCTCGCTTGCTCTCCCTCCCTCCCTCGCTTGCTCTCCCTCCCTCCCTCGCTTGCTCTCCCTCCCTCACTTACTCTCCCTACCTCACTTACTCTCCCTCCCTCACTCGCTCATCCTCCCTCACTCGCTCGCCCTCCCTCCCTCGCTTGCTCTCCCTCCCTCCCTTGCTTGCTTTCACTCCCTCCCTCGCTTGCTCTCCCTCCCTCCCTCGCTTGCTCTCCCTCCCTCCCTCGCTTGCTCTCCCTCCCTCCCTCGCTTACTCTCCCTCCCTCCCTCGTTTACTCTCCCTCCCTCACTCGCTCCCCCTCCCTCACTCGCTTGCTCTCCCTCCCTCCCTCGCTTTCTCTCCCTCCCTCGCTTTCTCTCCCTCCCTCGCTTTCTCTCCTTCCCTCACTTACTCTCCCTCCCTCACTCGCTCACCCTCCCTCACTTGTTCGCTCTCCCTCCCTCGCTTGCTCTCCCTCCTTCGCTTGCTCTCCCTCCCTCGCTTGCTCTCCCTCCCTCCCTCGCTTGCTCTCCCTCCCTCGCTTACTCTCCCTCCCTCCCTCGCTTACTCTCCCTCCCTCACTCGCTCGCCCTCCCTCACTCGCTTGCTCTCCCTCCCTCCCTCGCTTTCTCTCCCTCCCTCGCTTTCTCTCCCTCCCTCACTTACTCTCCCTCCCTCCCTCGCTTACTCTCCCTCCCTCACTCGCTCGCCCTCCCTCACTCGCTTGCTCTCCCTCCCTCTCTCGCTTTCTCTCCCTCCCTCCCTCGCTTTCTCTCCCTCCCTCGCTTTCTCTCCCTCCCTCACTTACTCCCCCTCCCTCCCCCTCCCCCTCCCTCTCCCTCCCCCTCCCTCTCCCTCCCTCTCCCTCCCCCTCCCTCCCCCTCCCTCCCCCTCCCTCCCCTACCTCCCCTCCCTCCCCCTCCCTCCCCCTCCCCTCCCCCTCCCCCTCCCTCCCCCTCCCCCTCCCTCCCCCTCCCCCTACCCCTCCCCCTCCCCCACCCCTCCCCCTGCCCTCCCTCCCACTCCCCTCCCTCCCACTCCCCTCCCTCCCTCCCACTCCCCTCCCCCCTCCCACTCCCCTCCCCCCCCACTCCCCTCCCTCCCTCCCACTCCCCTCCCCTCCCACTCCCCTCCCCCTCCCACTCCCCTCCCCCTCCCTCCCACTCCCCTCCCTCCCACTCCCCTCCCTCCCACTCACCCTCCCTCCCACTCACCCTCCCTCCCCCTCCCACCCCCTCCCTCCCTCCCCCTCCCTCCCTTCCCCCTCCCTCCCTCCCCCTCCCTTCCCCCTCCCTTCCCCCTCCCTTCCCCCTCCCTCCCCCCCTCCCCCTCCCTCCCTCCCCCTCCCCCTCCCTCCCTCCCCTTCCCCCTCCCTCCCTCCCCCTCCCCCTCCCTCCCTCCCCCTCCCCCTCCCTCCCTCCCTCCCCTCCCCTCCCTCCCCCTCCCCTGCCCCTCCCTCCCCCTCCCCCTCCCCTCCCTCCCCCTCCCCTGCCTCCCCCTCCCCTGCCCCTCCCTCCCTCCTCCCTCCCCCTCTCCCTCCCCCCCTCCCCCTCTCCCTCCCCCTCCCTCTCCCCCCTCCCTCCCCCCTCCCTCCCTCCCCCCTCCCTCCCCCCCTCCCTCCCCCCCTCCCTCCCCCCCTCCCTCCCCCCTCCCCCTCCCCTCCCCCTCCCTCCCCCTCCCTCCCTCCCCCTTCTCCCTCCCCCTCCCCTCCCCTCCCTCCCCTCCCCTCCCTCCCCCTCCCTCCTCCTATCCCCTCCCCCTCCCCCTCCCTCCACCCTCCCTTCCCCCTCCCTCCACCCTCCCTTCCCCCTCCCTCCCCCTCCCCCTTCCCCCTCCCTCCCCCTCCCCCTCCCTTCCCCCTCCCTCCCCCTCCCTCCCCCCTCCCTCCCCCTCCCTCCCCCCTCCCTCCCCCTCTCTCCCCCCTCTCCCTCCCCCCTCTCCCTCCCCCCTCTCCCTCCCCCCTCTCCCTCCCCCCTCTCCCTCCCCCTTCCCCCCTCCTCCCCTTCCCCCCTCCCCCCCTCCCCCCCCCCTCCCTTCCCCCCCCTCCCCCCTCCCTCCCACCCCCCTCCCATCTGCCCCTTCACCTCCCACTCCACCTGCCCCTTCACCTCCCACCCCTCTTCATTCTCCCCTTCCAACTGCGGCAGTTCTTGAGGAATTGTTTCTCCTGCCAGTTGACCAGCGTTGCTCACTCGCCCACTGCACCACTCAGTCCCGTGCAACGTATCCTTCTCGCTGTCGGCGATAATGCCCTCTGTCGGAGCCCAGTGAAACCCTGGGCCGTGTTGAAGCTGTCCGCAGCAGTATTGTCACATTACCCTTGCTGAAAGCAAACCAATTATTCCCGTGTTTCAGCTGTAGCACCGCATATGTTTAAATCGCTGCGCGGGGTAACCTTTGACACTCCGTGTTTGGAGCCTCCATTCCTTTGCTGTTATCCCATTGGAGAGGAATCCTGCATTCCCATTATTTCCAGTGCCGCCTTTCAGACTCAATTAGATGAGAGATTTATTACTGGTAGTCGCCCGCCGTGGCTTCCACTCTGAAGTACCCGAGACACGGGGTTGCTGACGGATGGATTGGAGGGTGGGGGCAAGGGGCGGGTGGGGGGGAGGGGGGTTGGGGGGGTGGATGTTGGAGAGTAGATCGAAAGCGAGAGTGAGCACATTGTGTGGTCGTGTAATTCACCGGACCTGATATCGAGCTATATGTAATTTCAGCAGGAAATGGAAAAAGAGAAAGTGTATTATTTTAAAACATAGGTTATAAAATTACACCTTGCCAACTTCCATTTGCTGATAAAAAAAATGACAGGTTTTGTATCCCAACAGCAAATTATTTTTCAGCTCAGCCTGCCAACATCACTCGCTCCGAAATGTAATTTGGGCCCTACGAAAAAAAAAAGAAACTCCAATTTGCGGTGGAAATTGTAAGCGACAGGTTATTATTTTGTGGCCTTGAATTCGAGCCACACTTTCTGATTTTTTCTTTTTTAACTGTCAGGACACACGAGGATGTGTGGGGAGGCCAGGGAGAGAGACGGAGCGGAGTGGCTTTGTACCTCAACAAAGCCTCTTCAGACAATCCGCCTGAAGTTCTGTGTGTACCGACATCCGAGAGGCTTTTCCCTCTGAGGATGTCACGGCCAAGATAGGGAAGGGGTTTTGATGGTGTTGCTCCAAGCTGCCATGATATGCAGACATGCACATAATGAGATACAGACAGGCAGCTAATGGACACAGAGAACAGGACATAACCAATCAGCAGGCAGAACACCTGGGGGTGGTTTCCCACTATAAAAGGCACGAGGCACTCACACACCACCTCTTTCCACTGGGGGCATCTACAGAGTGAGTCAGGTGTACATATCACATAACACCTACAGCACGTGGCTAAGAGGTAGTCTGGTTCAGTCACACAGAGTAATCACACTTAGGTTAGCAGAGAGTCGAACTCACCGAGAACTGAGCTAACTGTGTGACAGGTTCAATAAGTCAAATTAAACTGACTTCAAGATCTGGAGTATCTTTCAGTTAACGCTGCATCCAGTTGCAGCCCGTGTTATCTCACTGTGCTAAACACGATCATCTGAGGGAAAACGAGTGTCTCTGTGAATGTGTTGTGGCCGCAAGAATGTTCTGAAACAAACGCGAGAAAGCAGCTGGAAGGACATGTAGAATTGCTGTCCTTCACCTAGGTTACGTACACCTACCCAGTCATTGAATAAGTACTGCTATTTGGCCATTTGGCTTTCGATGCGGGTTGACTTGATCAACGGCATTGTATCCTTTCTTGTACTCAATTGACTACTTCTGCCTTTTTAAAATAGATTTAGAGTACCCAATTAAAGGGGTAATTTAATGTGGCCAATCCACCTCAGCTGCACATCTTTAGGCTGTGGGGGTGAGACCTGCGCAGACACGAGGAGAATGTGCACACTCCACACGGACAGTGACCCGGGGCCGGGATCGAACCCGGGTCCTCGGCACCGTAGGCAGCAGGGCTAACCCATACCCCACCGTGCCGCCCTGACCACTTCTGCCTTGAGAGGTTCACCATTATTTTTTGAAGGAGAGGAACCAGGTGTCGCATCAGGTTAGGGAGCACTAGTCTTTGATGTCTGGCACCTGGGTTATGAGCTCAGACTGATGAGATGTAATTCTCTGTCAGCTGACTGGAAGGGTCTTTATGTGATATGAGTTTGGGCTGTCTCTGTTGTACTGATCTTTACATGGGTATGTACAAAAAGGGCTGATGGGTAATGGAAAGACCACTAGGGGGCAGCACTGGCGTGTATAAAAGGGGAAGGATTAGACCGTGAGGAGAACAGAGGCAAAGATTTAGCACAGGGCTGTTAGTGTGATCAGGCCTCGTTGTAGTGTATAGAAAAGTTGTAACCTTTCTACCAGTACAGTTCTTGAACTCACGCAGTTATTTAAGTTGTGTTGCTCAATAAACCTTCTGTAAAACTTCTGGACGACTTCGAGCCTTCTTCCAAAGCCTCTACTGTAACTGAGTTGAGTAGGACAGATTACCTGCCTGACAGGTAACAAAACACCTGACTCGGCCCAATGTCTTTGGTGGCTCCTGGCGGCAATGTCTTCAGCTGCCTTGACGGTACGTTGTAGAACTGCCTCCCGAAGCCTCGAATCCCGCCTTTTGAGGCACTTTTTGACCAAACTCTCTCCTTCTGTGCACGTTGTCCATTTTTACTTGGTAAAGCTTCTTTAACCCACCTGACTGTGTCAGAAGGGAAAACAAACAATTTGGGCCAGTATTCTGATTTCCTCATTTTATTGTTTTTATTTTGCTTCTGGGGCGTGAGAGGCACTATACAAATGCAGGGTGCTGTTGTTCCCGGAGCGGCAACACCTGATTTTCCAGGAATTGGTGATCCTGTTCGGAGGCTGCAGCATGGCTGATATGGGAAATTGAAAATACGAACAGACCCGTCTCAGAGTACAGGGTGTCCTTCTGAGGTTCATCACTGAGCTGAGCCGAGGGAGATCTGTATTGTAGCTGGCCTGGGACGGTGCTGAAATGGGAATTGTTGTCTTCCTCAGGGCCAGCATGCCCCATCTGATGAGATTTTTTTTTAAAGAAAGGAAAAAAAAGAGTTAAAAGTGATATTCAGGGCAACACAGTGGCTCAGTGGGTAGCACAGCATAGTGGTGATATCACTGGACGGGTAACCCACAGGAGCTGGACTAATTCTCCAGAGACATGAGTTCAAATCTCACCAAAACAGCTGTGGAAATTTAATTTCTTAAAATGCTAGCGGAGGAAGTCTGCCATCCTTATCTGGTCTGGCCTACATGTTGCTCCAGACTGTTAACTGCCCTCGGAAATGGTTCCTGCAAGCTACTCCGTTATATTATACCACCACTGAAACAAGGTGTGTGTGTGCACGCGCGCGCCTTCACCACGTGGACTGCAGCGGTTCAGGGAAGCACCTCGCTTCACAAGGTCAATTAGGGATGGGCAACGAATGCTCGCTCACCTCCCAAGAATGAATACAGAAATAAATTCACAACCCTTTGAGTTTCTCCCCAATCACCACCCTCAATGGCCAGCCCTTATCAGGCCACAGCATATTATCCTGAAGTAAAAATTAGAGTTGCGGGGAGCGGGGGGGGGGGGGGGGGGGGGGGCGGTGGAGGAGTAGAAATGTGAAACGGTTGGAAACGAGGAGAGGTTTGTTTGCATTACACGCTGTTGTCTGTTCTGACTGAAAGCTGCCTGGAATTACGTCCTGACATATTTTCTGATTCTCACTTCCTTTCCCAGCTGGTGCTGGAAGCTCACAATGTACCTGAGCTCTCCGCGGGCGTCAACTGTACCTTTGAAGACTTTGCCGAGATGGATGGCCTGGTGTTGGGGAACGTGATCCGGTGCATTTCGCCAGCGGAGAAGGAGGTGCCTCGAATCCTGACAGACAAAGGTAAGAGGGGCAGCATGTCCGTTCAGACACTATAGAGAGGGAGGGAACTGGGACCTCGTGCGGGGAGTGAGTTTGCGGACACAAAGCTGCCAGACACAGCTGCATCCGGAAGGTTTTAGCGTTAACCTGATCAATTCCTCAAATCGGACGCGGCTTCTTGTAGAACCTTCCAGCACAGGAAAAAAAAAACATTCCACCTCTGAAAACGTTGTCTAATCAACGCACTGATTTTCACTGTTCTTAGTTCTGAAGGAAAACTAAATGTTGATTCATTCCTTTTATTTTATTAAGACTCCGTTGATCTGGTGACAGTATTGAATATCAGCATAAAACACATTTCTCAAAAGGCATCAGTGATGCTGAGGGGCTAGCTAGGAGGACCTGCAGCTTCTGGAGGATATGAAACTCTGCCTGCTAGAAGCTCTGCAAATTCTCTCCTTTCCCATAGCTGTGGTTGAAAGGTCCACCTTGGAATAGCGAACGTCTTCCCTTTTAAATTCCTGAGGCCCCATTGATGGTGGAAGCTGAAGAATAAACATTCGGCCTCTTGCCACGGAAGGACTGCAGCGCCATGGGTGGTGAGAGAGTGTAATTACAACGTGACATGTTTACATAGGAACTTACCATTCTAAATCTTTCATGGGAATACAAAAGTAGGGGCAAATGTTTATCTGCGTTTGAAACGGGCTGCATTATGTGAGTGCCAAGCCTCCCTTGATTGCTGACGCTACTCCAAGTGACTTGACTGGTCTTGACTCTCCATGTGCGGAGCTCTGGGCGGGCAATCGTCTTGTAATATTATATTGCGTGCTTCTTTTTTTTTTTTTGCGAACTGCTATTCTGTGGCATGCAGCCGTCAGGCCCACAGCTGCACATCTCTACCACCAGATGACGATGCATCCTCTACGAGCTGCAGATTCCCATATCCGTACCCACAACATCGTTAGGTACCGTGAGGACGTCTCTGACGTTATGTGCTGAAGCCATGGGGCATTTAAAAGGAAGCATTTAAAAATGTTTAGTTTTAAATTTACAAGGCGCCCCCCTGAGAACTTTCCGAGAACATTGCTGTGGTGAATGTATAATTACTGATAATTCACCAGTGCACTGTGTTGTGTTATTAACCCTGTGGGCTCGACCTATGGGCCATTGTGTGGCTTCACCCACAGGGGATATGTTGGGGCATGTACGGGCTCCGCCCATGGCTCCACCCCCTTTACAGGAAGTATAAGAGCTGCCGACCTGCGGGGCCGCCTTCAGTGTTGTACCGGTCACAGGCAGGCTCAGTTCTAAGCTGATTAAAACCACGGTTTACTTCTCCACGTGTCTTCGAGTGAATTGATGGTTGCATCAATTTAATCAGCTTAAAATACTACTATGGAATCAGCCCTCAAACCTGACAGACTGGAACTCGATCCACAGGCCGCAGAGGCAAAATAATTTTTTTCACATTGGCTTTGATGCTTCAAGGCCTATCTTGCCACGTCGTCTACGCCATCCGTCACTGACGAACAGAAGCTGAGCCTCCTCCACGCACGGGTGAGCCATCGCATTTCTGTCCAGCTCGACGAAGCCGCTTCCTATACAGAGGCCCTCGCACTACTCGAAAGCCTCTATGTGCGGCCTGTGAATGAGGTATACGCGCGACACATCTTTACCACTTGCCGCCAGCGCCCCGGGGAGTTGCCAGATGATTACCTACGCGACCTCAAAGCTGTAACTATCAGGCCGTTACGGCCACTCAGCACATGGAGCTCGCCGTCCGAGACGTTTACGTAGCGGGGGTCCGATCGAACTATGTGAGACAGCGCCTGCTCGAAAAAGGAGCCCAGGACCAGGACGACACAGTAAAACTGGCTACCTCTCTGGAGGTTGCTTTTCAGAGCCTAACTACGTTCCCGGGCGATCACGCGACCCCCTCGTGGGCCCCCGACCCGAGACTACCCCAGGCCTGTGCCGCACGGCCGCCCACCCATCATGGGGGGCTACCCTGCTACTTTTGCGGCCAGTCCCAACACCCCCAACTGCACTACCCGGCCCGCAACGCGAACTGCAGCAGCTGCGGGCGAAAAGGACACTTCACCAAGGTCTGCCTCGCCAGATCTAAGAACGCGAACTCACAGACCCGATCCACAGACTCACAGGCCCGCAGACCCCGCAAGGTGGCAGCGTGTCTGCCGACTCCGCCTCCGCATAACGTGCGACTCATGGGGGCCGCCATCTTGGACGCCATCTTCCTCACCGTCCACCACGCTCGACCAACGGGGGCTGCCATCTTGGCCGCCATCTGCTACGCCGCTCGACGCGTACGACCTACACGGACAACCATCGCGGGGCCACCCCAGCACCTCCAATCACACCGCCGGCTACCCACACCTCAGCGCGGTCACCCTGCACCAGTCGCGACCTAAGCACCTCTGGAGCTCCATGATGGCTGTCGGCTTCACGGGTACGAGACACCTTGCCTTTTTGACTCCGGGAGCACAGAGAGCTTCATTCATCCAGACATGGTAAGACGCTGCTCGCTCCCAATATTCCCAACGCAACAAACATTATCCCTCGCCTCTGGGTCGCACTCGGTGCAAGTCCAAGGGTGCACTACTGCAACCCTAGCGATACAGGGCGTTGAGTACGCTAATTTTCAACTACATGTGCACCCAGACCTCTGCGCTCCTCTTCTTTTGGGACTCGACTTCCAGTGCAACCTCAGCTGCCTAACTCTTAAGTTCGGGGGGCCCCTGCCCCCGCTCACCGTATGCTGCCTCGCGACCCTAAAAATCGCCCCCCCCCCCCCTCTTCGCAAACCTCACCGCCGATTGCAAGCCAGTAGCCACCAGAAGCAGGCGGTATAGTATGCAGGACAGGACGTTCATTAGGTCCGATGCCCAGCGTCTCTTGCGGGAGGGGGTCATAGAGGCCAGCAATAGCCCCTGGAGAGCTCAGGTGGTGGTCGTCAAGACCGGGGAAAAGTTCCGGATGGTGGTTGATTACAGCCAGACCATTAACCGGTTTACGCAACTCGATGCGTACCCCCTTCCCCGTATTGCAGACATGGTAAATCAGATTGCGCACTACCGCGTCTTCTCCACGGTGGATCTGAAGTTTGCATATCACCAGCTCCCAATCCGCCCGGAGGACCGCCACTACACGGCGTTTGAGGCAGACGCCGCCTTTTCCATTTCCTCCGGGTCCCCTTTGGCGTCACGAACGGGTTTTCGGTGTTCCAATGAGCGATGGACCGAATGGTGGACCAGTACGGGCTGCGGGCCACGTTTCCGTACTTGGACAATGTCACCATCTGCGGCCATGATCAGCAGGACCACGACGCCAACCTCCACCGATTTCTCCAAACTACCCAAACCCTCAACCTCACCTACAACAAGGAGAAATGCGTTTTCCGCACAACCAGACTAGCCATCCTCGGCTACGTTGTGGAAAACGGGGTCCTAGGGCCCGACCCTGACCGTATGCGCCCCCTCCTACAACTCCCTCTCCCTCACTGTCCCAAGGCCCTGAAGAGGTGCATTGGATTTTTCTCCTATTACGCCCAGTGGGTCCCCCAGTATGCGGACAAAGCCCGCCCACTATTTAAGGCCACCCTCTTTCCACTGGCAGCCAAGGCTAGCCAGGCCTTCAACTGCATCAAGGCGGACATCGCCAAAGCTGCGATGCGCGCGGTGGACGAGTCCATCCCCTTCCAGGTGGAGAGCGACGCCTCAGAAGTCGCTCTCACCGCCACCCTCAACCAAGCAGGCAGACCGGTCGCATTTTTTCATGCACCCTCACCACCTCCGAAATTCGACACTCCTCGGTCGAAAAAGAAGCCCAAGCCATCGTGGAAGCCATACAGCACTGGAGGCACTACCTCGCTGGTAGGAGGTTCACCCTCGCCACCTGCCAACGATCGGTTGCCTTCATGTTCGACAATACGCAGCGGGGCAAGATCAAGAATGATAAGATCTTGAGGTGGAGACGATTCTCCACCTATAACTACGATATAGTATATCGTCCTGGGAAGCTCAACGAGCCCCCAGATGCCCTGTCCCGCGGCACATGCGCCAGCGCGCAAGGTGACCGACTGTGGGCTATCCACGATGACCTCTGCCACCCGGGGGTCACCCGGCTCGCCCATTACATCAAGGCCCGCAACCTGCCTTACTCCACCGAGGAAGTCAGAGCTATAACCAGAGACTGCCGAATCTGTGCGGAGTGTAAACCGCACTTCTATCGACCGGATAAGGCCCACCTGGTAAAGACATCCCGGCCCTTTGAACGCCTCAGTGTCGATTTCAAAGGGCCCCTCCCCTCCAATAACCACAACACGTACTTCCTTAACATCATAGACGAGTTCTCCCGCTTCCCGTTTGCCATCCCCTGCCCTGATATGACCACCCCCACTGTCACTAAAGCCCTGCATAGTGCCTTCACCCTGTTTGGTTTTCCCAGTTATGTCCACAGGGGCTCGTCGTTGTTGAGCGACGAACTGCGTCAGTACCAGCTCAGTAAGGGCATCGCCTCGAGCAGGACTACCAGTTATAACCCCAGGGGAAACGGGCAGGTGGGGAGGGAGAACGCGACGGTCTGGAAGACCGTCCTACTGACCCTGCGGTCCAGGAATCTCCCAGTTTCTCACTGGCAGGAGGTCCTCTCCGATGCGCTCCACTCTATTTGGTCCCTCCTTTGCACGGCCACAAACCAGACTCTTCATAACCGTTTGTTTGTTTTCCCTCGGGGAGCTACCTCAGTGGCCTTGCTTCCGCCCTGGCTGATGACACCGGGTCTAGTCCTCCTCCGAAAACATGTTCGGAGCCATAAGACCGACCCTCTGGTAGAGAGGGTCCAGCTCCTGCACTCCAACCCACACTATGCGTACGTCGAACACCCCGATGGCCGGCAAGATACCATCTCCCTCCGGGACCTGGTGCCCGCAGGCTCCAACACCACTCCCACTACTGCATCCCCCACACTATGTCCCGTCCAACCTCCCATGTTCAGCGCCCCCACCCCTATATAGTTCCTGCGCTCCTTCCCACCCACCGCACGGGTCCACGGGAATGATGCTCCGGAACAGCCGCTCCCGGAGTCCACGCCTGTGCCTGCTCTGGACCCACTTCCACAGCCACCCGAAGCGGCTGCAACACCAGTGCTTCGGCGGTCGCAACGTACGATCCGGGCACCGGACCGACTGAATCTATGAGCCCATCACCCCCGCCGGACTTCATTTTTAAACAGGGGGTGAATGTGGTGAATCTATAATTACTGATAATTCACCAGTGCACTGTGTTATGTTATTAACCCTGAGGGCTCTACCTATGGGCCATTGTGTGGCTTCACCCACAGGGATATGTGGGGGAATGTACGGGCTCCGCCCATGGCTCCACCCCCTTTACAGGAAGTATAAGAGCTGCCGACCTGCGGGGCCGCCTTCAGTGTTGTACCGGTCACAGGCAGGCTCAGCTCTAAGCTGATTAAAACCACGGTTTACTTCTCCACGTGTCTCTGAGTGAATTGATGGTCGCATCAATTGCGCATTAATTTCAGTCACTTGCCTCTTTAAACAAGACTTGTTGCCATGTAAACAACCCGTGCCTTCCACTTAAGTTTCTCGGTGCTCTGTATTGCACTGGGTGTCCGACTGGGCTCCAGTTGTCACTGTCAGGTATTGCAACCTTTGAGCAAGCCCCTTGATTTTCACCGAGGAGTCATTATGTGATGAACGGTGTGTTGAAAATACACTGCAAACTGAAATTTGTACAGGCAAATTGCACTTAAAACAAATTGCACCTATTAAAATAAATGGGGAGAAAACTGGTACCTGGAGATGTCTTCTGATCAGACGGAAGAGATGTTTGGAGGAGTAACCTACATTAAACCTAATAGAAAAATCAATTGCTGCTGAAACTATGTTTGACAGTTCAAGTGTGCACTGATGTGACTGAGTACTACACTGATCAATAAAGTGCCAACTTTGCAATGGTTAAGATTATTTTTGCTGTCCGTATCTCTGTTGGAATCACTCTGTTCGAGGAGAGTAAGGTCTGAACTGGGGGCGGTGCCCGAATTGTCAAACTCCTGACCCTGGCACAGACTGAGTACTGACCCATCCTCCCCACGTACGCCTGGGTCTCAGGCCTGTGTTTTTAAGCTGCTGAGGACTTCAGGGGAATTTCTACCTCCCAGGTTGCCTGGATTTTTGTTTTTCCCCTAGCGGGTTCTCTATGATCTTTGTTTCTGTTGTCATGCTTGTGTCCACTGATATACACTTTCTGAATCCCTCCATCGTATAACCTCAACCTCTGAATCCCTCTGCCGTGCCTCCTTGCTCCCTGAATCCCTCCACAGTGCCTCCTTGCTCCCTGAATCCCTCTGCAGTGCCTCCTTGCTCCCTGAATCCCTCCGCAGTGCCTCCTCACTCCCTGAATCCCTCCGCCGTGCCTCCTTGCTCCCTGAATCCCTCCGCCGTGCCTCCTTGCTCCCTGAATCCCTCCGCCGTGCCTCCTCACTCCCTGAATCCCTCCGCCGTGCCTCCTTGCTCCCTGAATCCCTCCGCAGTGCCTCCTTGCTCCCTGAATCCCTCCGCAGTGCCTCCTTGCTCCCTGAATCACTGCGCCGTGCCTCCTTGCTCCCTGAATCCCTCCACCGTGCCTCCTTGCTCCCTGAATCACTCCGCCGTGCCTCCTTGCTCCCTGAATCCCTCCGCCGTGCCTCCTCGCTCCCTGAATCCCTCCGCAGTGCCTCCTTGCTCCCTGAATCCCTCCACTGTGCCTCCTTGCTCCCTGAATCCCTCCACTGTGCCTCCTTGCTCCCTGAATCACTGCGCCGTGCCTCCTTGCTCCCTGAATCCCTCCACCGTGCCTCCTTGCTCCCTGAATCACTCCGCCGTGCCTCCTTGCTCCCTGAATCCCTCCGCCGTGCCTCCTCGCTCCCTGAATCCCTCCGCAGTGCCTCCTTGCTCCCTGAATCCCTCCACTGTGCCTCCTTGCTCCCTGAATCCCTCCGCAGTGCCTCCTTGCTCCCTGAATCCCTCCGCCGTGCCTCCTTGCTCCCTGAATCCCTCCGCCATGCCTCCTTGCTCCCTGAATCCCTGCGCCGTGCCTCCTTGCTCCCTGAATCCCTCCGCCGTGCCTCCTTGCTCCCTGAATCCCTCCGCCGTGCCTCCTTGTTCCCTGAATCCATCTGCAGTGCCTCCTCACTCCCTGAATCCCTCCGCCGTGCCTCCTTGCTCCCTGAATCCCTCCGCAGTGCCTCCTTGCTCCCTGAATCCCTCCGCCGTGCCTCCTCACTCCCTGAATCGCTCCGCCGTGCCTCCTTGCTCCCTGAATCCTTCCGCCGTGCCTCCTTGCTCCCTGAATCCATCCGCCTTGCCTCCTTGCTCCCTGAATCCCTCCGCCATGCCTCCTTGCTCCCTGAATCCCTCCGCCGTGCCTCCTTGCTCCCTGAATCACTCCGCCGTGCCCCCTTGCTCCCTGAATCCCTCCGCCGTGCCTCCTTGCTCCCTGAATCCCTCCGCCGTGCCTCCTTGCTCCCTGAATCCCTCCGCCATGCCTCCTTGCTCCCTGAATCCCTCCGCCGTGCCTCCTTGCTCCCTGAATCCCTCCGCCGTGCCTCCTCACTCCCTGAATCCCTCCGCCGTGCCTCCTCGCTCCCTGAATCCCTCCGCCGTGCCTCCTTGCTCCCTGAATCCCTCCACCGTGCCTCCTTGCTCCCTGAATCCCTCCGCAGTGCCTCCTCACTCCCTGAATCCCTCCGCAGTGCCTCCTTGCTCCCTGCATCCCTCCGCTGTGCCTCCTCACTCCCTGAATCCCTCCGCCGTGCCTCCTTGTTCCCTGAATCCATCCGCAGTGCCTCCTCACTCCCTGAATCCCTCCACCGTGCTTCCTTGCTCCCTGAATCCCTCCGCAGTGCCTCCTTGCTCCCTGAATCCCTCCGCCGTGCCTCCTCACTCCCTGAATCCCTCCGCCATGCCTACTTGTTCCCCGAGTCCCTCCGCCGTGACTCCTTACTCCCTAAGTCCCTCCACCATGACTCCTCACTCCCTCAGTCCCTCCACCCTGACTCCTCGCTCCCTAAGCCCCTCCGCCATGACTCCTCGCTCCCTAAGTCCCTCCGCCCTGACTCCTCGCTCCCTAAGTCCCTCCGCCATGACTCCACACTCCCTAAGTCCCTCCGCCATGACTCCTCGCTCCCTAAGTCCCTCCGCCATGACTCCTCACTCCTTAAGTCCCTCCGCCCTGACTCCTCGCTCCCTAAGTCCCTCCGCCATGACTCCTCGCTCCCTAAGTCCCTCCGCCCTGACTCCTCGCTCCCTAAGTCCCTCCGCCATGACTCCTCACTCCCTAAGTCCCTCCGCCATGACTCCTCGCTCCCTAAGTCCCTCCGCCATGACTCCTCGCTCCCTAAGTCCCTCTGCCATGACTCCTCGCTCCCTAAGTCCCTCCGCCATGACTCCTCACTCCTTAAGTCCCTCCGCCCTGACTCCTCACTCCCTAAGTCCCTCCGCCATGACTCCTCGCTCCCTAAGTCCCTCCGCCATGACTCCTCACTCCTTAAGTCCCTCCGCCCTGACTCCTCGCTCCCTAAGTCCCTCCGCCATGACTCCTCACTCCTTAAGTCCCTCCGCCCTGACTCCTCACTCCCTAAGTCCCTCCGCCATGACTCCTCGCTCCCTAAGTCCCTCCGCCATGACTCCTCACTCCTTAAGTCCCTCCGCCCTGACTCCTCGCTCCCTAAGTCCCTCCGCCATGACTCCTCGCTCCCTAAGTCCCTCCGCCCTGACTCCTCGCTCCCTAAGTCCCTCCGCCATGACTCCTCACTCCCTAAGTCCCTCCGCCATGACTCCTCGCTCCCTAAGTCCCTCCGCCATGACTCCTCGCTCCCTATGTCCCTCTGCCATGACTCCTCGCTCCCTAAGTCCCTCTGCCGTGCCGCCTCTGCCTTTGTTCCATATCCCTTTTGTACGGTTAATTCAAATAATTTTTATTTTAACAATCTTTGCCTTGAAAGCTCTAAGAGACTCGTATCCTTTTGGGAATGAGTTCTACATTTCTACCACTCTGCGTGGATGGAAATGCGTTTCCTGATTTTATGCTGGAACGGCATGGCTCTAGTTTTAAGGTGATGCCCTACTTGTTTCGTATTTTTCTGCGCTCCAGATTTCCCTGTCGGAAGAGTCACTTTGTGCAGGAGATGCCAAAAGGACAGAGACAGTTATAGTGCTGGAGTTGGAATGTACAAACCATTAAACCTGTCTTGCTGATTGAGATCAGCAGTCTTTATAACCAGGTGCCATTTGCTTCTTGAGGGGCTGATGGGGCAGAATTGGTTCGTAGCTAAACATGGAGACCACGTTGAAGAAGCACCAAGGCAGACCTGTCGTATGGACACTGCGCGGTTGTGTTTCCATAATGGACACGATCAGGATTTGGGTGAAAATTGCGAGGGTTTCGAGAAGTTTTTCTCCCTCAAGTTCTTGCTCAATCTTAGTTGCGTTTTGCGGAGCGCGGAAACAGGCTGCATTGTGAAAATGTTTTGTTTCAAATTTTGCTTCAATAGCTATTCCTTGATGTATTGAAGTGTGGTGTTGAGCGATGGATCGAGTTCAGCCAGGTGGAGGACAGTGGTGGTGGATGGGAATTGTCCGGGCCTCTTTTCAGGAAAGAAGCGAAGAGCTCTCAGGCCATCCTGGTGTGGGATGGAGGTGTAGAGGGATTGCACAACCATGGTGAATAGAATGTGGTTAGGGCCCACGGACTGGAAGTTGTCAATATGACGCTGTGCATCAGAGGAATCCCGGATGTAGGTGGGGAGGGAATGGACCAGGGGATGGGCTTTGACAAAGAGTCATTGGACTCGAAACGTTGGCTCTTTTCTCCCCCTGCAGATGCTGCCAGACCTGCTGAGATTTTCCAGCATTTTCTCTTTCGTTTCAGATTCCAGCATCCGCAGTAGTTTGCTTTTATTGAAGTGCGGTAACTGGTGTAAGAGGTGATTAGTGCAACTGAAGATGGGTTGTCACGGCAAATGTTCTTTCAGAGGGTCGGCGTAGACTCGATGTGCCAAATGGCCTCCTTCTGCACTGTAGAGATTCTATGATTCTAATTGCAGAGTCAATCCACCATCTATGCGCAACCCATGGCTGAAAATGAGTTTGAAAGAGCCTGTGGGGGCAGCTGGCTGCCTATTTAGGCACAGGGGCGACCCATTTCTTAGTAAATCAGTAAAGAACTGCATTCGAAAGCTTTTAGGCTGTGCCTATTGGCGTCCTTTTGTCCAGCTTAATATGTAGACCTGTGAATGCGCTATGCTGATGAATTCCACCTGGGGGCGTGACCTGTTTTTTTGGGGCGTGACCAGCTTCTGACGTTGCGATTTTAAAATAAAATTCATACAAAAGGGTGCAGAAGCTCGATTGACGTTGAGCGTAATTTGTGCTGAGAACTCGCTAATCGCTTGCTTCAGTAACGCTGACGGTGGGCAAATTGCGTGGTGTATGTCCAACTCCATTGAACGGAAATTCTACCCCCACTCTCCTACTCTCTCATTCCACTTTGATTTATTGAAAATCAGATTAACTTCAATTGAAGTGCTTGCTCAACTCCGTTTACTACTTCATCACCGTTAATGGGAAAAATAATATTAATTTTCAGGCCTCCCTCTCTGCCAATATTTTAATTACATCTTAAATTAAGTCACTGGTCTGACTCCCAGACGAGCTGATGTGCGCTGAATGCAGGTCAGAATTACATTGAAAACGTGGAGAGACGCAAATAAATATTCACGTAATTAACTGGAAAAAATGTGCGTTGGACCCACCAAACGGGATAAGGTCTGGGTGTCCGTTAAACAGTGCATTTTCAAGAAATTTATAATTAAATTCAAAAAAGAATTGCTGTCTAGCTCTTCACTGAAAAGTATGTTCAGAATTAAAATAATGTTCGGCCCAAACTGGGGACCATTCCTGTTCATTCCCGGCCACATCTGTGACCTTTGCCACCTAGAAGGACGAGGGCAGCAGATGTAGCGGGAACGCCACCACCTGCAAGATCCCCTCCCAAGCCGCAAACCATCCTGACTTGGGAATGTATCGCTGTTTTTTCACTGTCGCTGGGGTCAAAACCCTGGAACTCTCTCCCTAACAGCACAGTGGGTGCACCTACAACTCACGGACGGCAGCGGTTCAAGAAGGCAGCCCAGCGTCACCTCCCAAAAGCCATCGAGGGATGGGCACTAAATGCCGGCCTAGCCAGTGTGGTCCCCATCCCATGAATGACTTTTTTTTTAAGACCCTCGGTACCCGCCATGGGTCAGCGTTTTCACCTCTGAGTTGGACGGTTTGTGCATTGAGGTCTCACTCTCGTCGACATTCTAAGCTGACATCTGCTCTACAGAGAAAATGCTACGTGAGCAGAGGCACAGACTTTGAGATGAAATGCCAAACTGTCTGCCTTCTCATTGTGTCGATTCGAAAGATTATTTGCCAGCCCAGGGAGTCCTCCCCAATGTTTATCGCCTGGGTAACAACACCAAAAACTGATGATCTTGTCGTTATCACATTGTGGAATGTGCCATTTGCCCCCTGCACCTCCCACATTGCAACAGCGCCTGCGCCTCAAGATACTGCAGGGTGCTTTGAGAAGCTTTGGGGATTTGAAAGGTGATTGTTCTTTGTTATCCAGAAGGGCGACACGGTAGCACGGTGGTTAGCACTGTTGCTTCACGGCTCCAGGGATCCAGGTTTGATTTCCGGCTTGGGTGACTGTCTGTGCGGAGTCTGCATGTCCTCCCCGTGTGTGCGTGGGTTTCCTCCGGGTGCTCCGGTTTTCTCCCACAGTCCAAAGATGTTCAGGTTAGGTGGATTGGCCATGATAAATTGCCCCTTAGTGTCCAAAAAAAAAGGTGAGGTGGGGTTACGGGGATAGGGTGGAGGTTTGATTTGATTTATTGTCACATGTACCGAAGTACAGTGAAAAGTATTTTTCTGCGGCCAAGGGAGCGTACACAGTGCGTACATAGTAGACACAAGAATAATCGGGCTTAGGTCGGGTGTCTTTTCAAGATCCGGTGCAGACTCGATGGGCCGAATGGCCTCCTTCTGCACTGTAAATTCTATGATTTTGATAAGCCAAACAGTTCCTTTTCATTGGTAGTTAAATAAGTACTTGAATCTGTAGAGATCCTCATAATTTCAAGCCACTTCTCTCTCACAATAAATGTGAAACACAGCGACTACTGTGCTACGACAAATACAGTAGGCATTTTTCACACAGCAAGATTCCGCAATCTGCAAGCCCAGGCTTTGTCATTTACTTCTGGCTTGTGGTGAAGGATGAATGTTGGCCAAGGCACCCTTTGTTTTCCTTTTCCTTTCTGTGTCATGATACCTTCAAGATGCAAGTGGGGCATCTCGTTTTCAACGATGCCACCTCTTGCTGGTGTAATCTTCCCTCTATAATGCAATATGGTGCCAGCCTAGACTCATCCCTGGCCGTGGGAATCTGCAGTATTCGGATGGAGAGACGAGAGTGATTACGGTTGCTTAGTGAGCTGATCTGCCACTGCCGACACGTGAGAGACATAAGCGAAGACCAAAGGCCCACCAAGGCTTTGAAGAACAAGAAAGAACAAAATGTGAATGCTGGATGTAATAGATTGACACTGAGCTTGGACTGGAAGCGTCTGTGGGTTGGGTGGAAGAAGCAGGAAGACTTTGAATGACGAGTTCATAATTTCAAGGTCTTGGGAAAGAATGAATGGAGGTTATGCAGTGCACTATGCAAATCAAGGCTAAATATATCACATCCAGCCTCGGCATGTGGAATGGGATGTGACTGAGTGACTGAGCTACCGCAGGGAAGAAGATCAACCTTCACTGCTGGATTGGATTGGATTTGTTTATTGTCACGTTACCGAGGTACAGTGAAAAGTATTTTTCTGCGAGCAGCTCAACAGATCATTAAGTACATGAGAAGAAAAGGGAATAAAAGAAAATACATAATCGGGCAACACAGCATATACAATGTAACTGTATTGTTTACTCCAAAGCACACAGGAGCAGGCCATTCGGCCCCTTGAGTCTGTTCCATCATTTAGGCAGATAGAGTATGACCTGCATCTTAACTCCATTGTCCAACCTTGCTTTTGACCCTTGAATACCCCTGGCCATCCCAGTTCAAATTTTAGAGAATTTATTT
This sequence comes from Scyliorhinus torazame, assembly GCF_047496885.1. NCBI lineage: Eukaryota > Metazoa > Chordata > Chondrichthyes > Carcharhiniformes > Scyliorhinidae > Scyliorhinus > Scyliorhinus torazame. The sequence goes on along the minus strand of NC_092719.1, from coordinate 17,090,820 downwards.
TTACAGTTTGTCTCCACGTGTGAGCAGTTATGTGACAGTACTATTCGTGTTTGTTTCTGGAACATTATGTGCTGGCTGGAAACACTGCAGCTTTACAAAACACATCCTGGGCCTATTGGAAGTATCCAGTTAAAGTCGTACAGACTATAATTCTCCAAGAGAGCGCTGTAACAATGTAATAGCGTTGTCTGTCGTGGGTTATACCCGCCATGGGTATCCAGTGGCAATGTTGGTTCTATTTGTGCTGGTGCTGGGGAGAGCGGGTGAAGATCAGAAGAACTGACATAACATTAATGACATTTAAAGGCGTTCGGTCTGTTCACACCCGGCAAGAATCGCTGTCGGAATTTCTTTTTGGATGTAACAGCTGTCGGGGCTGGTTTAGCACAGTGGGCCAAACAGCTGGCTTGTGATGCAGAACAAGGCCCGCAGCGCGGGTTCAATTCCCGTACCGGCCTCCCCGAACAGGCGCTGGAATGTGGTGACTAGGGGCTTTTCACAGCAACTTCACTGAAGCCTACGTGTGACAATAAGCGATTATTATTATTAATTGCTCACTTTAATAAAGGTCAAGATTCAGACAATAAGCGATAATTAGCATGAAATGGAATCTCAGGGTTTTTGTCTGTGGTCCGGAAATAGTTGAAATAGTCGTCCGCCTTCTCCAAAGTACATCATAAAGCCTCTTCAGTGATATCGGCATAATTCCACTTCAGAAACAAGCCTCTTTTGGACTGGGAGGTGTGCGTGTCCAACTCACACATGGGCTTGAATGATGCGCTCAGGAATGGAGATAATTTTCCGATACAGCTGATGGACAGCAGCTGGCTACAGCTGTCCCGGCTGTATGGTTTCCAGCTGCAATCTGACAACACGACAGCCCCTTCCCAAACGCGCTCACCCCACCTCGCCTCCCCATGTCCAAAGCTGGCAGTCCGCGCAGGGCCCGATGCACAGTGCAGTCGATCTGAAGGAATTATCTCCCTCATCGTGCTGGCGGGTGCTGGGTGTTGCTCAGCCGACCATTAAAATGAAGTATTTAACAAGCCTGTCAAAACAATCAGGAGCAGATGGTTAACAATGAGCAGTGCTAACAGGAAATATATTATGTAAAATTCAGATAGATTAATTGTCAGTCATGATTTGCGTGGATTGATTTATCTCTCTCTTTGCTGCCGGGGAGCAGCTCTGCTCGATGGAAATGATGAGAGACGAGTTACGTGCCAGCACTCCGGTCATGGAGCCTCGCCCAATGGGAAGACGCTCTGGCCTGCTTAGTGATGGAGGTGGGCCTACCTGGCGCACAAGCCTTCTGATTTTCAACAAATTCATTTTAATAGCTGGGAAATTGACCAAGCCCATGATTTGTGCAAGCTGACCTCTGCCCTCCAGCCCCCGAGCTCTCTTCGTTGAATCGGGTTCCCGTGCGAGAGGCCTACTTCGCGATATTTAGCCCAACGGGGCAACCGGTGTGGCCTGACGCGTTAATGCCGGGTCCACACTCCGAGAGGCCTTTCCTGCCAGAAGTGGCCTTGTGATTGTGGCCCCCCTCCCAGCTCAGGCGAAGAGGAGAACAGAATGGAAGGAATGTGACACCAAATCTGTGTGTAAACCTCCCACCGTGACCTTCCCTGATCCCTGGGGAGAGGTCTGTTGACCGACAATGGTGACAATGGGTGTTATCTGGCCGGCCTTGCCACCGCTGCTGCAGAGTGTTTTCTCTTTACCTTGGAGTTGTTGGCACGGAGAGCAGTCAGCGTGGGCATCCACTGCCCCCAGCACTGGTGGAGCAGGACTGGTTATTGGTCCTGATAACACTCGTACTGCCGGTCCTACTGTGTAAACGCAGTGTAACATCTACAACCTGAACTCCAGCTACAGTAAGTGCCGGCCGTGGCTCATCCTTTTCCCATCCATTCCAGTCAACGTGGTTCACTGTGGAAATCCAATTCCACGGTTCATATCTCCTGTATAAAGCTAGCAAATGGCCCAATCAATGCAGCAGAGGATGATAATTACATAGTCGATGAGGTGAGAGACAGTAATTACATAATCAATAAAACAGGAGGAAAAACACAATACCAAGGTAGGACAAAGACAGCAAATGACTTAAGTCATCAATTAAGGAATGATAATCGAAAGCAAAGGTGCTTTTCACACAGTGGCTAAGTGCCCTGGACTGAACAGAGGTGATCTTAAATAACAGCAGCACCAGCAAGTCCAGCTGCTCAGTGTCTGCCGTGGCTCAGCGGGTAGCACGCTCACCTCGGAGTTGGAACGTTGCTGGGTTCAAGACCCACTCCGGACAATTGAGCACAGAAACCAAGGCTGACACTCCAGCACATTGCGGCGGGCGTGCTGAACTGTCAAGAGCCTTTTGGATGAAGGATTAAGCTGAAGCCGCAGGCTAGGTGGAGGTAATTGGAGGAGTGCAGATATGTCGAGGGGCTGGATGAGGTTAGGAGGGGTGAGACCGTGCGGAGGCGAGAGGGTGCTGAATGAACAGAACTTGCTGCGGTTCAGTATACAGCAGGACTTCAAGGTTATGGACGGAAAACGTTGGAAAAACTCAGAAGGTCTGGCAGCATCTGTGGAGAGAGAAACAAGAGTTAACGTTTAAAATCTCCGTGGCTCTTCCTCTTATTTTCTCCACAGGCGCAGCCAGAACATGGGTTTTTTTCCTACGTTTTCTGTTTTTATTTCTGATTTCCAGCCTCTGCAGTATTTTGCTTTGATTCGAGATTACAGAGACTGGAAGATGGAAGTTCGACCGGGAATTCATCGGAGTAGTCCTGGCGAGCTGTAATAACCGGAACCAGATGGGCTGAAGTAGGGATGGGGAGACGGGCAACGTTGCGAAGGTGGAAGTAGGTGGGTGCTGATGGGAGCGGATATGGGTTTGGAACTACAGGGTCAAGTAGGACGCCAAGCTTAGAAAGTTCAACCACAGACAGTGGCCGTAACGAAGGACGGAGTGTTAAAATATATATATTTATCATCAAATTGTTCCGATTTACACATAATACAAAACAACCAAACAAAATAAACACCCCATACACACCTACAACCCACCAGACCAAACCTAACCCCTCCTGAAACACAAACTTGATCCCCCACTTCCCCTCAACCCCTTACCAACGAACGGTGACCAGCTCTTTGAAGTACTGAATAAACGACTCTCATCTCCGGCAAAACCCCTTAATTGCTCCCCTCATGGGGTACTTGACTCTCTTGAGGTACAGGAATTCCAACGGATCTCCCAGCCACACTGAGGCTCTGGGCGGAGTTGCAGACCTCCGCCATAGCAGGACTCGCCCCCGGGTAATCAGCCAGGACATCGACCCCTGCGCCTGCCTGCAGCCCCGGTGAACCCAACAGCCCAAATATGGACACTAAGGGACAGGGTTCCAGCTCAACTTTCAGAATCGCTGACATGGTGCTAAAGAAGGAGACCCAGAACCCCTCGAGCCAGGGGCACGACCAGAACATGTGCACATGATTGGCCCACACCCTCTGCACAGCACTTGTCTTACACCCCTGCCAAAGAACTGGCTCACCCTGGACTTGATCAGGTGCGACCTGTTGACTACTTTGAGTGGGAGTATGCCAAGCCTCGCGTACAGCGACGTGGAGTTCACCCTCCACAGGACGAAGGACGAAGTTGATGCTGCTGTTGGACCAGGAGCCAGTGTTGGCCAGTCAGCACAGGGGCGATGGGCCTTGGGAAACCAACAAGTGTTTTGGATGAGGTCAAGTTTACGGAGGGTGGAAGGACAAAAAGGATGTGCATCTATATTGTCCCCAAAAGCACATTACAGCCAATGAAGTAGTTTTGCAGTATCCTGACTGTTGTACTCTGGGAAATGTGACAGCCATTTTGAGCTCCAACAAACAAAAATGTGATAACATAGGAGTGGAGTGGACTGATCGGCCAATCGAATCTGCTCCTCCATTCAACTAGATCACCTCTGACCTTCTACCTAAATGACATTTTCCTGCATCATCCCCTGAGGCCATTGGTATCTGGAAATCTATCGACCTTTGCTTACTCAATGAGTGAGCCTGTACAGCCCTCAGGTGTAGAGAATTCCAAAGATTCACCAGCCCCGGAGTGAAGAAATTCTTCCTAATCTTCTCTTATTCTGCGACTATATCGAGACCACCACACAAACAGGGCAAATAACCTTCCTCTCATTCTCCTGAACTCCAGAGAATTTAGGCCCAATCTCCACAATCTCTGATTAGCGGTGGCTATTTTTAAATGTAAAAGTTTTAAAAGTTGCTAAGAGGAATGGGTCTCGCTCTCTCTCGGGCTCTCTCTCGGGCTCTCTCTCGGGCTCTCTCTCGGGCACTCTCTCGGACACTCTCTCGGACACTCTCTCGGACACTCTCTCGGACTCCCTCTCGGACTCCCTCTCGGACTCTCTCTCGGGCTCATTCTCGGACTCTCTCTCGGGCTCTCTCTCGGGCTCTCTATTGGTCTCCTCTCTCTCGGACTCTCTTTTGGACTCTCTCTCGTGCGCACTCTCTCGTGCTCTCTCTCGGGCTCTCTATTGGACTCCTCTCTCTCGGGCTGTCCCTAGCGCTCTCTCTCTCTCTCGCTTCTATCAGGCGATGCCAGTGTGTCACTGTGCCCAGATACCAACCACCCGGACCTCCGATTACCTGGGACCCCCCCCCATATGTTATCCCATCTGGTCTCCGTTTGTGGGGGGCCAGTGCAACAGGGGTCTCTTTGGTGAGACTTTTAGTTTCAGTTAGATCTGGCGTTGGCAGAGATAAGTGAGCTTTTAAGCTCCCGAACCTCTGAAAGTCATGGGCGGGTCAGATCACAACGTCTCACGAGATCTTATTCGATTTCGCAAGATCTTGCGAAGCGTAATGAAGAGTCCTCTCGCTGGATCTCCTACCGCGTGCCATCCCGATTCGGGCAGGACGCAGCCGGTTAACCGCACCCTGGAATGGGGCACGGTGTAGAGTGTGGTCTGGCCAGATGTCTGTACACTTTAAGCTTGACTCCCTGTGTTTTGCTCACTGTGTTCAGCATCCTATTTGCTGATCTGCTCCACAGTGAATGGACATGTGAAGGTGGGGGTTGGTGGTGGTGGTGGGGGGGATGATGGGATTAGGGGGGGGGATGGGGGGTGGGGGATGGTGGGATGGTGGCGTACCGGTAATATGACAGGGCTAGGGTCATGGGTTCAATCCCACATGGGCACCTGGAACTAAACAGCTAGTCTCAGTGATGTTGACCACAAAGCCATTATTGTTGCTGTAAGAAAACCATCTTGTTCACTGGTGTCCTTTAGGAAAGGAAATCTGCCTCCCTCATCTGGTCTGGCCTGGTCCACACATGGTTGACTCTGAAATGGCCTGGCAAGCCACTCTGTTTCAAGAGCAATTATGGATGGGCAACAAATCCTGATGCCCACCTCACATGGAAGGCTAGAGAAAAGGTCTTCAAAGCCCCCCTAGATTTCCCCTTTAGCGATTCTTATGGGGGATTTTCTTTTCCGTCAATGTGGCTTCCTGCCCAGATGAGCAGCCCGGTACTTCACTTGTTTCTTTGTTGTTTGCCAATTTGACCATTGAGCTGCAGAATTCAGGTCATTCATTTATGTTCAGAAGACTGCACCCAACCTGTCCCCGCTTGAACCCTACCCTCACGTTAAAATGACTCCAAAGCATGTGACCCCTTGAAGGACAATTGCTCCCTGATCATCCAATGTAATGGCGCAGACCTTCAGAGTTTTTATCCATTGTCATTGGCTGGTAACCCTCACCCAGACCACCCCCCTCCACCTACACTGCCACCATGTTGTCCCATCAATACAGTTTACCACCCGTGCTTGCTAATAGGTTGACCGTTTAATTGGAGGAAATTTATTTGATCCCGTTTTGAAAGGATTAGTTCAACTGCTGAGGTGACTGCTTTTTCTCCCTTATTCTGCCAGCAAAGAAGGTTTTGCCCAATTTCTGTGCTCTCCAGACTCTTGTTAAGTTTCGGAGCGGGTACTCCAGTTCAGGAGTCGCAGCCTCAATCAAACATGATCTAAATAAAATAGCCTTTTTCTATCGACACATTCTGAGCTTTTCAGCTGTGCTGACAGGAGCTGCTTTGTGAGTAATTAGTACATGACGCCAATTAGCAATGATCTCCCTGAGCTAGGTTGAAGAGGCCGTTCTGGTCCCTTACCCAGCGTAAACAGTGCTGTTTCACCAAGATTGCATTTCTTAAGATTCTTCCTCCTTGCCTTTACCCTGAACGCACATGGAAAATTAAAACAATTGTTCGCAGGATCAGTCACTGCAACGTGAGCACAATATTGGCCAGTAAATGCCACTCTAATCAGGTTGGGTGTCACACTATAATTTCTTTCACACTTTAATGTGGCCCAGTCTGTACCTCACAAATAGCCTAAAATCCCCACTCCACCTGATGGAAGTTGACTGATGATACATATTTAAAGGTGGCACAGTGGTTAGCACTGCTGCCTCACAGATCCAGGGATCCGGGTTCAATTCCGGCCTCGGGTAACTGTCTGTGCGGAGTCCTGCACGTTCTCGTCGTGTCTGCATGGGCTTCCTCCGGGTGCTCCGGTTTCCTCCCACAGTCCAAAGATGTGCAGGTTAGGTGGGTAGATCATGCTGAATTGCCCCCTTAGTGTCCAACGGTTGGGTAGGATTATGGGGTTACAGGAATGGGGCTGGGGAAGATGCCTACACGGGGTGTTCTTTCAGAGGGTCGGTGGGGACTCGATGGGCTGATTGGCCTCCATCTGCACTGTAGGGATTCTATGGTGAATTGTAATAGTCAAAGCTCGATACATCTCACGGACAGAATTCATTTTCGTTCTGATTTGGATTTATTTTGCTGTGTAAATGCATAGGCAGAAAACTGACCCACTAAATGTCGGATTAGTAAGAGGCCATTGGTCCCCTCTGGGGTGCTCTGATTTGTACCTCAACTCCATTTACCTGCCTGTGCTCCGTATCTGTTATCATACTTAGCAAAAGAACAAATATCAGGGCGGCACAATGGTTAGCATTGCTGCCTCACGGCACCGAGGTCCCAGGTTCAATGCCGGCTCTGGGTCACTGTCCGTGTGGAGTTTGCACATTCACCCCGTGTTTGCGTGGGTTTCACCCCCACAGCCCAAAGATATGCAAGGTGGGTGGATTGGCCACGCTAAATTACCCCTTAATTGGAAAAAATGAATTGGGTACTCTTTTTTTTAAAAAAAAAGAACAAATATCTCATCAGTTTTTAAATTTTCAATCGATCTCCAGCCTCGCCAGGGTTTTGAGGAGAGGAGTCCCAGATTTCCACTTCACTACATGTGGAAGAAATACATCTCCCAGGCACGGCCCTGCTTTGATTTTCTGTTTTGTCTCAAACTCCTTCCAGACGGAGAAACCGTTTCTCTACATCGACCTTTCAACGAGCTTTAACTGTCCAAAGCATCTTAACTGGATCACCCTTTAATCTTCTATATTTGAGGGAACAAAAACCAAATCTGAACAACGATATGAGTTAGAAACGTAGAAACCTAGAAAAGAGGAGAAGGATCAGGCCATTCAGCCCATTGAACCTGTTCCACCATTCAACATGATCATGGCTGCCCCTCTATCTCAGCACACCCACACGCTCCCCATATCCCTTGACGTTTTTGGAGTCTAGAAATCTATCCACTTCCTCCTTAAATATATTCAGTGACTTGACCTCCACAGCCTTCTGTGGTGGAGAATTCCACAAACTCACCTCCCTCTGAGTGAAGAGGTTTCTCCTCATCTCCGTCCTCAATGGCCTTCCCTGTATCCTGAGGCTGTGACCCCGTGTTCCACACCCTCCCCCGCCCTCCCCAGCCAGATGAACAACATCCCTGTATCTAGCCTGTCCAGCACCGTCAGAATTTTATACGTTTCAATTAGATTCTCTCTAATTCTTCTAAATTCCAGTAAATATGGGCCCAGTCCACCTGATCTCTCCTTGTACCACAATCCTGTCATCCCAGGAATCAGCCTGTTGCTCCATCGCTGCATTCCCTCCACGGCAAGTATATCATAGAACTCATACAGTGCAGAAGGAGGCCATTCGGCCCATTGAGTCTGCACCGGCCCTTGGAAAGAGCACTCCATTTAAGCCCACACTTCCAAGAGTATCCCTGTAACCCAGTAACCCCACCTAACTATTTTGGACACTAAGGGCAATTTAGTGTGGCCAATCCACTTAACCTGCACATCTTTGGACTGTGGGAGGAATCCGGAGCACCCGGAGGAAACCCACGCAGACGCGGAGGGAACGTGCAGACTCCGCACAGGCAATGACCCAAGGCGGGAATCGAACCTGGGACCCTGGAGCTGCGAAGCAACTGTGCTAACCACTGTGATACCATGCTGCCCACCTTTCTTAGATAAGGAGACCAAAACTGCACGCAATACTCCAGGTGTGGTCTCACTTAGGCCCTTTACAGCTGCAATAAGACATCCTTGCCCCTGTACTCAGGTTCTCTTGCGATGAAGGCCGACCATTTGCCTTCCTAACTGCTGGCTGCAGCTGAATGCATACTTTCAGTGATTGGTGAACAAAGACACCCAGGTCCCTCTGTATGTCAACTTTCCCCAATCTATCACTGTTTAAATTATACCCTGCCACGTTGTTTCTCCGAGCTGCTATTCTAGTGCCCATAGACATTGCTGTGCTGGAGTCCAAGTGTGATTAACCTCTGCCTGATTGCTCCTGCTATGGAGCAGGTAATGTGCTGGGAACGTGCTGGAAACAAGCTCGGTTTGTGGGGATGGGAGTATGGGCAGCAGCAGAATGTGAGCTTCTGAGGGCCCCTGAGTAGAACAAGGTGCTTTGTGCATGGGGAGGAGTTGAGGATAAGACCTGTCCTGGATAGGGTTTGATATTTTGAGGCACAACACTGATAATAAATAAAAATAAATAAATAACCTTTATTGCCACAAGTCGGCTCACATTAACACTGCAATGAAGTTACTGTGACAATCCCCGAATCGCCACATTCCGGCGCCTGTTCGGGTACGCAGAGGGAGAATTCAGAATTCTCAGCTGGTACGGGAATATGAACCCGCGCTCCTGACCTTGTTCTGCATCACAAATCAGCTGTCTAGCCCACTGAGCTAAACCAGTCAGATACAACAGGAAGACTGACTGTGACCCCAAATACCAAGCTGGAGGCTCCCCTGGAATATGTTTTATTGCGATGGCTTATATAATTCGTGATTGCTGACGTGTAGTTTCCCAGGCTCCTCATGGGGTGCCTCCATCTAATTTGAATATTGTCCATTGAATATGGTGACCAGCTTTGGCAGGCTCGACACGTTAGCTCCTTTCTCTCCCAACAGATGCTGTCAGGCCTGCTGTGATGTTCCAGTATTTTCTACTTTTGTTGCAGATTCCAGCATCCTCAGAAGTTGGTAACACGGAGGAATGCTGCCCGTTCGACTGGGTGGGAAGTGTGCAAATGGCTTTGACGTTGCGGACAGGCCTTGCTCCAGCTGTTGACACTCTGTACCCTAGCAAGTTCATCTCTGATGCTGCGAATACGCATTTGTCTTTGTTGAGCGTCAGATTGCATTGCGTGATTCGAGCGAAGCGACCCTGAAGCATTGCAGCCCCAAATAATAGAGGAGCTTGCGGACATATCGCATTGACCTCAATAGCGTAACCGGTGTTTTAATTCTAGCGCTGCCTCTTTGAACATTTCAGCTGCGCCACTGGAGTTTCACCCGCCTGAATTAGATAATTATAAATATATTTATTTACGATCAATCACTTGCAAACAATTACGATTCTGAGTTCGCTCCCATGAGTGAAATTAATCTGCCAGTGGAGCAATTTGTTTTGTACATTGATAAGTTCTTCATGTTTAAGAAAAAGGTTAGTTTGTTGCTTGATTGCTCAAGTACCCCTTGGAGCTTTCAGAACAAGAGGTTATTTTCCATTTTACGTAAGACTTGCCCAGTTGATTTAGCTTCATTCGAAGTGTAAATAGATTGTTTTTTTGGAGCGCTGGGTTAATAAAAGAAAAACCCATGGGTTGTTTGTATTGTGGCATAATCGTTGCCTCGCCTCATGAGCTAGCAATTAGGCTTTTCAGGTCTCAATACAGAACCGGCGTGACTAAGGATGGTTTCTAAGAATTTAGCATTTTACAAATGAATCGCGAATGGCATAGGCCAAACCCCTTTCCACGTGGAATAGCCGATAGCTTTTAGCAGGATTCTGAGTGATATGGGGGTGGAGCCAGTGGAGCTGGCCACCCTACTAATCACTGCGTGGAGGAACACAGACTCCAGCAACAAAGTGCAGCAGCACCGATGGAAGACCCTGCAAAATAAGAACAGCCACAGGGCAGGATCAGGGGCCAGAGCCTGCACCAGCTGCGCAGGGGGGCAAGAAGGTGCCTGAGAAGAACATGGGGCTACCGGACTGTGTGTCGCTCATGGAGCTGTTTGACACAGTGTGCCGTCGAAGACTACGCCTTACAAAGGAGACTGTGTGGCACCTGTGCGTTGCCCTTGCAGGCTTGGCTCCACGTAACGGGCCGGACACCCACTCCCTATGGCCATCAAGGTACTGGCAGCCCTCAATTTCCAAGCCACGGTGTTATTCCAGGATTCCACGGGTATTTTACAGGCATCCGCCCGTAAGTGCATCCATGTGGTGATGTTTGCACTGTGTGCATGGGCTCTGGACTGCATCCACTTTCACTTGGACCAGGCCCGGCTGGATGAGAGGGCTGGCCTGTCACAGGTGCAAGGTGTGACAGACTGCACCAGTGCTGCTCTCTGCGCCCCTGGCCCCAGGGAGTCCCCTTCATCAACTGGAATGGATTCCACTCCCTCAATGTCCAGCTGTTGTGTGACCGCAAAATGCGTTTCATAGAAAATAGGTGCCGGAGTTGGCCATTCGGCCCTTCGAGCCTGCACTACCATTCAATACAATCATGGCTGATCATGCAAATTCCGTATCCCGCTTTCTCTCCATACCCCTTGATCCCTTTAGCCGCAGGGGCCACGTCCAGCTCCCTCTTGAATATACCCAACGAACTGCCCCAACAGCTTTCTGTGGTCGAGAATTCCACAACTTCACAACTCTCTGAGAGAAGAAGTTCTTCCTCATCTCAGTCCTGAATGGCTGACACCTTATTCTTAAACTATGACCCTCTGGTTCTGGACGTCCCCAACATGGGGAACATTCTTCCCGCATCTAGCCTGTTCTGTCCCATCGGGATTTTATATGTTTCTATGAGATCCCCTCTCATTCTATTAAACTCCAGTGAGTACAAGCCCAGTCGATCCAGTCTTTCTACATATCTCAGTCCTGCCATCCCGGCAATTGGTCTGATGAATATTCGCTGGACATCCCCCAATAGCAAGAATGTCCTTCCTCAAACTAGGAGACCAGAACTGCACACCATACTCGAGATGTGGCCTCACCAAGGCCCTGTCTAACTGCAACAAGACATCCTTACTCCTAGTCTCAAATCCTCTCGCTATGAAGGCCAGCATGCCATTAGCTTTCCTCACTGCTTGCTGTACCAGCATGCCAACCTTCAGCGACTGTTCCACCATCACACCCAAGTCTCGTTGTACTTGCTCTTTTCCTAAACTGCTACCATTCAGATAATAATCTGCCTCCCTGTTTTTGCCACCAAAGTGGAGAACCTCATATTTACCCACATTATATTTAATTTGCCAAGTGTTTGCCCACTCAGCCAGTCTGTCAAAGTCACCCTGCAGCCTGTTTGCATCCTCCTCACAGACATGTATGCGCCATTTCCCAGGGAGCGTGCATGACGACTACATCCTTGGTCAGCCACAGATCTCTGGACTCTGCAAAGGACACCATAAGCTATAGGGATGGTTCCTTGAGCATGAGATACCCCTCCGGTCGCGGCTGATGACAGCAGTGTGAAGGCCACAGACCACAGCGGAGGCCAGATACAATGAGGTGCACTGTGCCACATGAGCTGACCGAGCGGTACATCGGCCTGTTGAAGTTGTGGTGCCGCTGCCTCGACAGGTGCGGTGAGGCCCTACAATTTAGAGCTTTAGAGTGGTTTCACAGGTCGGCGCAACATCGAGGGCCGAAGGGCCTGTACTGCGCTGTAATGTTCTATGTTCTAATACAGCCTCAGAGGGCCTCCCGCATTGTCGTGGCCTACTGTGCCCTCCACAACCTGGCTCTGCAGCGGGGCGAGGAGCTTCCTGAGGCCAACCTCGAGGAGTGGCACGTGCCCTCGGACGAGAAGGCCTTACCTCAGGACACCGAGAAAGAGCCCGCTGAGGAGCCTGAGGGTGGAGGCCAGGTGGGGCTGAGGGTGCACATGGGGAGGAGGGCTAAAGACGCCTTCATCGCTTCATATTTTATGGTGGAAGACTAGCAGTGTGACCCCTCTGCCACTTGGGGATGAAGGTGGCTGAGCTCTCGCTCATTAAGGTGCTGGGGACCGGGAGTCCTTGAGGGCTTGCTGCCTGGTCACTGCAGGAGGGTGATGACAACTCGCCGTGAGGAAGGATCTGTCATGTTCCTCAGCTGCTGCTCATGTTTGGCTCCTGTCCATTTGCTGGCGGTCCACTCGCCGACTCGTGTCTGAGGGAGGTTCGAGGCTACATTCCTTTGCTCCAGAGGGGAGGGTCTAGGGTTCACAGAATCATGCCTGTGTTCTATCGCTGCGATTGAAGCATTCACCCTGGGAGGGTCTAACCGTCTGCCTGACATTGAGGACCAGTGAGAACAACTGTTTCCAGATCTGGAGAAGTGCCATAGCACTGGGAGGAGGGTTAAAGAATGTGAGGCGTTAAAGTGGGGAAGAACAATGATAATTAATGTAGTGACATATAAAAATGTGACACATGACAATGTCCCTCAACTACTGGTGCCTAACTTCACCCATCCTCGCGCTGTGCCTCTACAATTCCTTAGCATGGCGAACCGTCCCACTGTGTCTAGACGTGTTCCCTTGATGCACATCAGAGGTGGTGCATCCCCCCCCCCACACACACGCCCTGCTGACTTTACTCTGGGTGATACTGAATGGGTGGTGTCCATGGTGGTTCCAAAGCTCAGGGGAAGGTTGGGAGGCTTGGTGATTCCAAATAGTTGATCCTCGTCGCCTGTTCCCCCGTGTCCTGAGATTCCGTTCAATCACGAGGCATTGTTTAATTGTTGAGACCCATCAAATGGACGTTTCAAGCTGTAGTGAGGAATATTTTACATGAGGCGCATTAAATAATGAACAAATACTGTGGAGTTGGGGTGGGGGGTGGGGTGGAGGGATGAAGAGAAAAAAAGCTTAATCCTGAGTTAATAATCTGGAATCAAATATGTGAGAAAATACAAGTAATTGTCATGTCCTTTACAGCTAAGTGCACTTAAGGGTTTTCATCACTTTAATATTAAGTGTCATGTTAATGGGGCTGTCAATCATAGTCTTTTGCGAAGACACTTAGATCAGCTGCTGAGGTATTACAACGATCATTAGCTATTGTGTTCGCACTGGGCTGTATCACTGTCTGTCTGTCCAGGTGGGAGAGATGTCCAGAATTGAGGCCTCTTTTCAGATTGCTGGGTAATTGCCGACAATCGCGTTCCCATTATCAGCTGAATAGTTTCTTTTGTCGCTGCCTTTTAGACAGTCGGCTCTCAATTATCAAATCTGGCAAAGAGAGACTTGCGTGTACATAGCACCATTCGCAACCTCGGGACGTCCCAAATCTCTTTGCAGAAATGGCAGTAGCTCTTTGGTGAAGGAGGTGGTAACGACCCGATTGGCGGATACAAAAAACGCGAGCATCTTGTTGACATTATGAATAGAGGCTTCGAGCCAATAATTGGAATTGGAAATTGGTTTATCGTCAATGATTGCAACCCCACACAACTGACACTTCAATAAAGGAAGTAGATATAGAACTGGTTTGAAAAGCCTTAGTCCGCACAGATACTAAATAAGTCACCATTCTGATTGAACCCTGAATCAAGCCCATGTGGTCTTGTCCTTCACCCAGCTCTAGAACCTCGCTTGGCCTTAAAATTCAACAAGCTGTCTCACCCTAACCCCCTACCCCCTCACGAAGCCTTTCATCCGCGCCAGCAATGTGCTTGTTATTTCCTATTCTAGGTGCAACAAGTCACGGTTGACAGAGCAGGGTTGCCTTTAGTTTTGTTTTCCTGCAACATTCTCCCCACCTATCAAATTCTTTCCCCTCCCAATATTTTCTCCGCCCCAGCGTCCTCTCCTCCCTCTCGAGCGTTCTCCATCCCACCCATAGTCCCATCTTCAATAATCTCTTATTTGCCCCAAACCCTCACTGACCACCTGCCCAATTACCATCCTTCCCACCTTTCCCGAAGAGGCTCAGGTACGGTCCCACACTTTGCAGGTGGCCTCCAGTATGGGTCAAATCTCCGTCGGCATCCGTTCCTCTGTGTGCACCTGGACTATGATTTTCGGGGAGCATTCCACATGAGAGAGTTTTAAAAAAAGAAATGCAGGTATTTCAATATCATTGGTAGTGAAAGCAGTGCTTTGTTGTTTAAGGTAAACTACTATCACCAATCTTGCAGCATGAAAGCGGCACGGTAGCACAGTGGTTGGCACTGTTGCTTCACAGCGCCAGGGAGCTGGGTTCGATTCCTGATTTGCATCACTGTCTGTGCGGAGTCTGCACATTCTCGCCGTGTCTGCGTGGGTTTCCTCTGGGTGCTCCGGTTTCCTCCCACAGTCCAAAGATGTGCGGGTTAGGTGGATTGGCCATGCTAAATTGCCCTTGGTGTCCAAAAAGGTTAGGTGGGGTTACTGGGTTACGAGGATAGGGTGGAGGTGTGGGCTTAAGTAGGGTGCTCTTTCCAAGGGCTGGTGCAGACTCGATGGGCCGATCGGCCTCCTTCACTGTAAATTCTATGATTACTGTACCAGGGAAAATAATCTACAGAATTTCCTCATTGACATTGGGGTAGTAAGTTGAGAAAGCTTGCTGCCTTTATATTAAATTGCAGAATAAACAATATAGAGGGTGGCCATTTGGCGCATTATAACCTCTGATGGTTATTCGGAAGAGCTAACCAATTAGCCCTGCTCTTTCCCCACAGTGCTGCAATTTATTTTACAATTCAAGTATTTATCAAATTCTCTCGAGCTGCCACTGAATCTGCTTCCAACCGCCCTTTCTGGCAGTGAGTTCCAGGTCATAGTAAGTTTACCGCAGACAAAAGAAGAATTGCTTTCCTCGCTTCGCCAATACATTCTCAAATGAGGTTTGGAAATCGGCATTCCTCGGAAGAATGAACGTTCCGCAGGGGCCATTACTCAAGCCACGATGTGGAGCCCCGCAACTGAGGGTAATCAGTATTGGTTGTTGTGCTGCCTGCCCTGGTTGCTGTTGCCAAAGTTGTGCGTGGAAGGGCACAGTTGGAAAATGGAGTTACAGGCTAATTCCTGGCATC
Source organism: Scyliorhinus torazame (assembly GCF_047496885.1). Taxonomy (NCBI): domain Eukaryota; kingdom Metazoa; phylum Chordata; class Chondrichthyes; order Carcharhiniformes; family Scyliorhinidae; genus Scyliorhinus; species Scyliorhinus torazame. The sequence continues at coordinate 17,075,345 of NC_092719.1, read as the reverse complement.
AGCGACGCAAGACAGACACCTTCAAAACCATGCTGACCAACAAATGTCCTTTAACTGTGCGATGACGCTCAGAGTCAGAAACACGCAATTGTTTATAAAATCTAACTGGGTGGAATGAACTTTTCTTCCATTTATAACTTGTCCTCTATTTCCTGACTGAAAAATGAAATAATTTTTTAAAAATTTGTTTTCCTCACTGCTCCATTGACAGCCATACCTTCAGCAGCCTTGACCAAAGAAACTGTAGAATTCCCTTCCGAAGTCCCTCTTTAAGAAATTCCTTTAAACCTACCTCATTGACCTTGCTATTTGGCCACTTGCTCTGATATCTCTTTAAGTGATTTGGCATCAGATTTTGTTTGATAACAGAGTCTGGGACACTTTCCCACCTTGAAGGTGCAGGCTGTTACTTTTGACAGAAGTCAGAGCAGGTCAAACATTCCAAAACTAAAAACGTAGGCCGGAATTTTCCAAAAGTGGCAAAGTGTCACGTCCTGATTGAAAACCGGCGACTTTCCCTCCGAAAACACGGCCTTGTTTTCTGACCTCTGGGGGAAAGATACCTGGGGTGTGGTTCGTGGCGTCGCTCTGGCGGGATGGGGCCTGATAGAGCCAGCAGGCCTGGCTCCACGGCGATCGGTTCGCCATCTTTAAAGGGTGCCCTAATCTGCAAAATCAAGCTCCCTCCCACCCCCTCAAGGCCATGGAGGGTCTTCTTCACAAGCTTCAGTGCAACCCCGACCCCCCCATCATGCAATTATCCAGGGTCACCCTAAACTCCTCCTCACTGTGCGTTCGTCATCGCGCACCCTCCCCCCCCCCCCCCCCCCCCCTCCCTCCACCACACATAAGGGGAAGCCCCCTCCCTCAATTGGGGACTGTTACCACCCTGGCAATGCCCACCTCAGTGCCAACCCACCGTCCCCTGGCACTGCCCCAGCATTGCCACGTGGCCCTACCCTGGGGCATTGCTGGGGCATTGCCGAGGTCAATACGGCTCCTGGCACCTCCGCACCCCTGGCGTGGTTATCACGACTGATTTCCATAAACCAGTAGTGATTCGCGCTGGCCTGACGTCATGTCGCCGCTGGGGGGGGGGGGGGGGGGGGGAGGTTCCACGATGTGGTGTAAAGCCGTTTAATAGTAACTAAATGAATGTTCGTTAATGGAAATCAGGTTCAGGCCCTTTCTGGGATCATGTCACCGGAGGGGTGGGTGCGGGGAAGATCTCAAACCGAGATCTCGCCAGCGCAAATCCCGTTCTGGCCCTCTCGTGAGATTTAACGGCCGTAAAGGGATTTGCACCCGCAGCCAACAGACCGGCAAAATCGTGCCCACAGTTTAAAATTAATTGACAGGATGTGGTTGTCACTGGCTGTACTGGAATGTGCTGCCCGTCCCTAATTGCCCTTGAACAGAGTGACTTGCTCGGCCATTTCGGAGGGCATTTAAGAGTCAATCACATTTCTGTGGGTCTGGAGTCACGTATAGGCAAAACCGGGTAAGAATTGCAGATTTATTTCCCTAAAGGGCATGAGTGAACCAGATGGGTCTTTTACAAAATTCAACAATGGTTTCCTTGTCATTCTTTGACTTTTGCTTCCCGATTATTATTGAATGCAAATTTTACCATCTGCGCTCGTGGGATTCGAACCGCCGGTTTCCCAGAGTGTTAACCTGGATTACTGTCAAAGCAAAAATACTGTGGATGCTGGAAATCTTAAATAAAAACCGAGAATGCTGGATAAACCGAGCAGGTCTGGCGGCATCGGTGAAGAGAGAAACGGAGTTGACATTTCAAGTTCACATGATCTGTCTCGAAAAGTTAACTCTGTTTCTCCCTTCACAGACGCTGCCAGACCTTCTGAGTTTATCCAGCATTTTCTGTTTTTATCTCTGGATTCCTCATCCAGTGACACTCCCACTAGGTTACTGCCACCCCTTGCTGCCTCGCTTGAGTTCCTTCCAGTCTCTCCATGAAGCCGTTGCCTTATTCTGGGGCACGGGTCCAAATGTGCCAGCCTCCCTGCTGCACCTCAGCCAGGTGAAATGAAATGAAAATCGCTTATTGTCACAAGTAGGCTTCAAATGAAGTTACTGTGAAAAGCCCCTAGTCGCCACATTCCGGCGCCTGTTCGGGGAGGCCGGTACGGGAATTGAACCGTGCTGTTGGCCTGCCTTGGTCTGCTTTCAAAGCCAGCGATTTAGCCCAGTGTGCTGAATCTGGTGGCCACTCTTCATGTGTGAAAACAAACTCTCTCTTCTTAGACAGTCCCTCGGGGTCCAGGGTGACTTGCTGCCAATCTGGTTCAATAGGTTGTGAGATGGCTGATGATTCCAGTGCCGACTGTGCGGACTCTGTCAGATACGAGGCCGGTGATGTTTGAAGGGTCGGGTGGATGGGTTGTTTGGAGGTATGTGTACTCCCTCCAATGCCTCGGGTTCACCTCTGTACATTCCTGGCAAAGTTTCTCAATGTTCCCGGTTGTCTTGCCGAATGGACCTTCTCCCTATTGGTCGGTCTGAGGCCTGCGACTCCCGTGAGTTGGTGGGGCTGTTTGACCTCTTCAGAGATTCTTTGAGGACACCCTCAAAGTGTTTCCGCTGTCCTCCTCGGAGGCTCGTGCCGCCACCGAGTTCCCAGTAGAGCAGTTCCTTCAGGAGTCTGGTGTCAGGCACATGAATGGCATGTCCAGGCCCATGGAACAGGCTTTGAGTGATTTGAGCCTCGATATCGGGCAGATTAGCTAGGGGGAGGATGCTGCTGTTGATCCACCTTTCTTGCCACCAGATTTGGATGATCAAGTGACAGCATCGATTGTACATCTAATGTTTTAGATTTTAATGGCATCAAGAGTTGAGAGAGAAAGCGGGAATATGGCATTGAGATAGAGGATTGCCCATGATCAAAGGGCCACTTGGCCTACTCCTGCTCCTAACTTCTGTGCTTCTATCTCCAGTGAGACTTGGACAACCTACAGGAGGCACCTCAAAGCATTGGAACCAAACAGTCAGGGTTTTGAACCACAGGTGGACCAAGCCCAAGTGTGTCCTTTCCCAGCATCCATCCAAGCATGTTCTTGAAAGAAGACCTATTGAGTGGTGATCAACCTGACTCCCTCCGTATTCTAAGGGCATCAGAGTCAATAATAGTGCCCGTTGCTCATCACACACCATGAGCTCTGAGCAGTATGCAAGTGTAGAACATGGAATATTCCTGTTCCTGATGGCTCAGGAGGTTGGGCATGTCTTTAAATGGCAAGTGTGAAATCAAGGTTCCAACACGAAAGACAACTTCATAACAACTATCTTGTGCTCGTATGAAAAAAGCTGCAATTGACTGTGAGTGTAAGAAGGACCCCCAACAAAAAGGGACAGTTTATTTTGAGTGAGAGGCGAGGGGAGAAAAACAATCGGAAGCTCCAGACTAACATTTGGCAGCACAACGTTGGCAATTCTACAATAATTGCCCCCAACTGACACTTTGATAAATGAGGCAGTCAGAGAGCTGGAGAGTTGTGGCTGGATTCCGAGAAGCAGCAGTCTGTTCTCGACAAGTGGGATAGTGCCTGATTGCCGAGTCCCCAACAGTGGCTGTGTCATCCCAGAAGCTGAGAACAGCCTGTACTTCCTGGATGCCAGCCACGGTGCTACTGCAGTCCCGCTGCAACTTGTGTGCAGACTGCTTTTCGCACAGTTTCCTGTCGCGCCCATCCTCGGCTGGGCGCTCGGCTGGTGGTAGACATCGTGACGTGGAATTTGGAAGTGGTCCTCAGCGTGGGCAGGCGTTGACACCAGCCGGGCTGTTTTCCAAGACATGGGAATTGATGCCATATCATAGAACATGCAGTGCAGAAGGAGGCCATTCGGCCCATCGAGTCTGCACCGACCCACTTAAGCCCTCACTTCCACCCTATCCCTGTAACCCAATAACCCCTCCTAACCTTTATGGACACTAAGGGCAATTTATCACGGCCAATCCACCTAACCTGCACGTCTTTGGACTGTGGGAGGAAACCGGAGCACCCGGAGGAAACCCACGCAGACACGGGGAGAACGTGCAGACTCCGCACAGACAGTGACCCAGCAGGGAATCGAACCTGGGACCCTGGCGCTGTGAAGCCATAGTGCTAGCCACTTGTGCTGCCCACTGTATCCTCGGGATATAGACGCCAAAACCAAAGAGGGCCTCCTGTGAGGTGAATGGTGATGTTTCCCCTCAGATACCTCTCCTCCAAGACCTCTGCATCCCTCCAAATCTGACTTCTTGAGTATCCCGATTTCCATCACTTCACCATTGGTTGTGGTGTCTTCAGTTGCCTGGGCTTCAAACTCTGGAATTCCCTCCCCAAGACTCTCCACATCTCGAGCTCTATCCCTTCATTAAGACATCCTGGAAACCCACCTGTTTGGTCAAATATTTGATCATGTGCTTTAATATCTCATTCTGTGGTTTTGCGTGAAATTTTGGTTGATGATGTATTAAAATTCCAACTGAGTAATATGCTAATGAAGTGATGCAATGTCATGATCTTGCTTACACTTGTACAAACTCCTGGCTGAGATGTAGTCACCGTTAGAGATGTTCAAATAAAGTTGACAATTTACTTACCTCAGCAGGTGATTTAAATTTTCTATGTCAGCACAACGAGATGAAGAATACGATAAAGTAAAGTCGCCATAGTCCCAGATTGACCATAGGCGGTTTCCCTCTTTGAGGGGGAGAGATGACTGGTGGTAATTTAACCTGAGGATCACCACCTCTCAGGCGAGGGGCAAAATTGAGAAGGAATATTCATGAATACTCTTAGCCGGTACGGGAATTGAACCCGCACTGTTGGCCTCGCTCTGCATCATGAACCAGCTGTTAAGTCAACTGAGCTAAACCATGTGAGCTCCTCATGAGAAGAAGACTGAGAACTCAACTCCCGACAAGCTGACAACTTGGACACATTGAGGGAGGAAAGAGGGTGAATATCGTTCCAGCCAGATGTGGAACCAGGACTGATGTCGCAAAGCACGCGACATGTCCAACCTCCAGCCAGAGAGCCAGTTTGGATCCGAGATCAAGTTCCCTGGTGGACAAGTGGTGGAACAGAAACCACATTCGCAGTTCTACACCATCCAGATAACAGTGAGATGGAACAGGCATGCACGAGCTGCCACAAAGAAGCTACCTTCTATACAGTCCGAAGCAGACACCTACCAGGCCGAATACACTGGAGATGTTGCATTCATCGACCAATCGAGATGACCACCATGTGGGTGAACCTGAGTCATCTGTCAATTCTCCTTCTGCTCAGCAGAGTTTGAGAGGTCACCATCAGGACTAAAATCTCCAATCTTCTCCAAAGGTGCCGAGGACCCATTCGGGTAGACTTGTGAAACCGCCAGTGCGGTTGTCCCTGTGAAAAAGAAATGAAAGTCAGAGACTTGGGGAGATATGGGACAATGGGTGAGAATTAGAAACTTGGGGGTGAAATGTTGTTTCAATGGTGAACTCTAACCATGTTGATAGTAGGGAAGATGCTGGAATCTATCATCAAGGAAGAAATAGTGAGGCATCTGGATGGAAATTGTCCCATTGGGCAGACGCAGCATGGGTTCATAAAGGGCAGGTCATGCCTAACTAATTTAGTGGATTTTTTTGAGGACATTAGCAGTGCGGTAGATAATGGGGAGCCAATGGATGTGGTATATCTGGATTTCCAGAAAGCCTTTGACAAGGTGCCACACAAAGGTTGCTGCATAAGATAAAGATGCATGGCATTAAAGGGAAAGTAGTAGCATGGATAGAGGATTGGTTAATGAATAGAAAGCAAAGAGTGGGGATTAATGGTGTTTCTCTGGTTGGCAATCAGTAGCTAGTGGTGTCCCTCAGGGATCAGTGTTGGACCCACAACTGTTCACAATTTACATAGATGATTTGGAGTTGGGGACCAAGGGCAATGTGTCCAAGTTTGCAGATGACACTAAGATAAGTGATAAAGCAAAAAGTGCAGAGGATACTGGAAGTCTGCAGAGGGATTTGGATAGGCTAAGTGAATGGGCTAGGGTCTGGCAGATGGAATACAATGTTGACAAATGTGAGGTTATCCATTTTGGTAGGAATAACAGCAAAAGGGATTATTATTTAAATGATAAAATATTAAAACATGCTGCTGTGCAGAGAGACCTGGGTGTGCTAGTGCATGAGTCGCAAAATGTTGGTTTACAGGTACAACAGGTGATTAAGAAGGCAAATGGAATTTTGTCCTTCATTGCTAAAGGGATGGAGTTTAAGACTAGGGAGGTTATGCTGCAATTGTATAAGGTGTTACTGAGGCCACACCTGGTATATTGTGTTCAGTTTTGGTCTCCTTACTTGAGAAAGGACGTACTGGCACTGGAGGGTGTGCAGAGGAGATTCACTAGGTTAATCCCAGAGCTGAAGGGGTTGGATTACGAGGAGAGGTTGAGTAGGCTGGGACTGTACTCGTTGGAATTTAGAAGGATGAGGGGGGATCTGATAGAAACATATAAGATTATGAAGGGAATAGATAGGATAGATGCGGGCAGGTTGTTTCCACTGGCGGGTGAAAGCAGAACTAGGGGGCATAGCCTCAAAATAAGGGGAATTAGATTTAGGACTGAGTTTAGGAGGAATTTCTTCACCCAAAGGGTTGTGAATCTATGGAATTTCTTACCCAGTGAAGCAGTAGAGGCTCCTTCATTAAATGTTTTTAAGATAAAGATAGATAGTTTTTTGAAGAATAAAGGGATTAAGGGTTATGGTGTTCGTGCCGGAAAGTGGAGCTGAGTCTACAAAAGATCAGCCATGATCTCATTGAATGGTGGAGCAGGCTCGAGGGGCCAGATGGCTTACTCCTGCTCCTGGTTCTTATGTGATATGCGAATGGGACACAGTCTACATCATCACAAGACATGATGCATTGTTTCTTGACCTTGCATTCTCTTGTCCAAACTTGTGGTTTAGATACTGCCCTCCATTTGAGGTTTTCCAATAAAGTTCACGTTCTCCTTATATTGGACATTAGGACTTCGGTGCAAGAGTAGGCCGCTCTCCCCTCCGAGCCTGCACCGCCATTCAATAAAATCGTGGCTGATTGGGTTATGGTCTACTTTGTCATCTGTGGTGCATAACCCTTAACTTTTGTCAAACCTCTGTCTCAGTCAGCCTTTGAATAAATTGGGTGGCCCAGCCTCCACTGGTCTCCAGGGACGATACCCTTTCAGAGAAAAAACAAAATCTCACCACCATTCTTAACCTGTGTCCCCTGGTGCTGGTCTCAAAAGAAAACATCCCCACGGCATCTACCCTATCAAATCCCCTCAGGATTGTAGATCAGTAAGATCACTCTCATTCTTTTAAACTTTGATGGGTCCAGGCCCAATATGTCCAATCTTTCTTCATAAGATAAGCCCCTATCCCAGGAACGAGGCAAGTGAACTTTCGCTGAACTACGACTACTATTAAGGCAATTGTATATATTTTTCAAATGAGGAGAACAAAAATGTGCACAGTATCCCAGGTGTGGTCCCAGCAAGGCCCTGACCTCAGCTAACTCTGTAAATATTCTGCATTTGCACAAGGCCAAGAATATTGGGGAAGCAGTGGCATAGGGGTATTGTCGCTGGTCTAGTAATCCAGAGATCCACAATCATGCCCTGGACGGGATTGATTCCCACCGTGGCAGATGGTGAAATTCGAATTCAACAAAAAATCTGGGATTAGAAGTCTAAAGGTGACCATGAAACCATTGCCAATTGTTGCAAAAATCCATCTGATACCCTTCAGGGAAAGAAATCTGACGTCCTTACCTGGTCTGGCCTACATGTGTCTCCAGAGCCAGGAAAATTTGGTTGACTCTTCAATGCTCTCAGGGATTGATAACCAATGCTGCCCAGCCACCGACGTCCACATCCCAGGAATGAATTTTTTAAAAAGTGAAAGCTAACAGTCTGCGAATCAAATGTGAGAAATTTTACTCTATCAAAGGCCTTTCCAGAAATGCAAATTGTCGCAATTGTTGCTGTTTGCGATATGTTGATGAACTTGTGCGAATGGGATCCTTTGAAATTTTAGATTCTTGGGAATGTGATTTTGTCGATGGGTTGTGAGTTGGGGAGAAAGCCAGACATTCTCCTATCTTTACTTGAAAGAGGAATTTCAGTGATGAAAAATGGCAAATGCTCTTATTAATGGTGGGGGATGGATGGGGAGGGGTTGATGATGGGGGATGGATGGGGAGGGGTTGATGTTGGGGGATGGATGGGGAGGGGTTGATGATGGGGGATGGATGGGAAAGGGGTTGATGATGGGGGATGGATGGGGAGGGGTTGATGATGGGGGATGGATGGGGAGGGGTTGATGATGGGGGATGGATGGGGAGGGGTTGATGATGGGCGGTGGATGGGGAAGGTGTTCATGATGGGGGATGGATGGGGAGGGGTTGATGATGGGGGATGGATGGGGAGGGGTTGATGATGGGGGATGGATGGGGAGTGGTTGATGATGGGAGATGGATGGGGAGGGGTTGATGATGGGGGATGGATGGGGAGGGGTTGATGATGGGAGATGGATGGGGAGGGGTTGATGATGGGGGATGGATGGGGAGGGGTTGATGATGGGGGATGGATGGGGAGGGATTGATGATGGGGGATGGATGGGGAAGGGGTTGATGATGGGAGATGGATGGGGAGGGGTTGCTGATGGTGGATGAATGGGGTGGGGTTGATGATGGGGGATGGATGGGGAGGGGTTGATGATGGGGGATGGATGGGGAGGGGTTGATGGGGGATGGATGGGGAGGGGTTGATGATGGGAGATGGATGGGGAGGGGTTGATGATGGGGGATGGATGGGGAGTGGTTGATGATGGGAGATGGATGGGGAGGGGTTGATGATGGGGGATGGATGGGGAGGGGTTGATGATGGGGGATGAATGGGGAGGGGTTGATGATGGGGGATGGTTGGGGAGGGGTTGATGATGGGAGATGGATGGGAAGGGGTTGATGGGGGATGGATGGGGAGGGTTGATGATGGGAGATGGATGGGGAAGGGGTTGATGATGGGGGAAGGATGGGGAGGGGTTGATGATGGGAGATGGATGGGGAAGTGGTTGATGATGGGGGCTGGATGGGGAGGGGTTGATGATGGGAGATGGATGGGGAAGGGGTTGATGATGGGGGATGGATGGGGAGGGGTTGATGATGGGGGATGGATGGGGAGGGGTTGATGATGGGGGATGGATGGGGAGGGGTTGATGATGGGGGATGGATGGGGAGGGGTTGATGATGGGGGATGGATGGGGAAAGGGTTGATGATGGGGGATGGATGGGGAGGGGTTGATGATGGGGGATGGATGGGGAGGGGTTGATGATGGGGGATGGATGGGGAGGGGTTGATGATGGGGGATGGATGGGGAAAGGGTTGATGATGGGGGATGGATGGGGAAGGGGTATTGAAGTCTTTGCTGAGGGTTGGTTGGACTGACTTGCTGAAGATTGTGTTTTCTGACAGGTGATCATCGAGTCGTGCAGCTTCACTTGAAGTCCAAGGAGACGGGCATGACCTTTGCCAGCACCAGCTTTGTGTTCTACAACTGCAGTGTCCACCATTCGTAAGTTTGTTTGGACCTTACTTCTAATTGTTGCTCCTTCAGCATCAGTCCTTCAGTGCAATGGGCCATTAGTGCATTTTGCTGACAGCCATGTATTTTGTTTCCTGTGGGTTCATTCTGACTGACCCAATGGAAATAAATGTATATCTCCTCTTAACCTTAAGTGTTGTAACGAATAACCGCCCTATCAGCTGGTTTAAGCGTGATTACGGCCCTGAAAGGTGAGTTTGCCATTAATCAGTCTGCCAATCTTTCCTTTACTTCACACTATTTTCCAAGGAAAGAGTGCAGCGGTAGTCAGGAATTTTGATGGAATATTCTTCACTTGCCTGGTTGAGTGCACCTCTGACATCACCCATAACAGAGCAGCCCAATTGGCACCCCATCCACCACCTTGGACATTAACTTCCTGCACCAGCTCACAGTGGCAGCAGTGTGTACCATCCACACGATGCACTACACATACTTAGCACCATCTAACCCCTGACCCCCACCATCGAGAAGGACTAAGGGAGTCGGTGCATGGGGACACCTGCGAGTTCCCATCAACGACACACACCAACCGGACTGGGAGTTATATCACTGTTCCTTCACTTTCGCTGGGCCAAAATCCTGGAACTCCCTCCCTCACAGCACTGTGGGTGTACCTACACCACATGGACTGCGGCGGTACAGGAAGGCAGCTCACCAGCGCCTTCTCAAGGGCAATTGGGGGTGGGCAATGAAGCTGGCCAAGACAGCAAAACCCACGCGCTATGACCGAATGTGAAAGAAAGAATAAAGATACCTGACTACACCTATAGCGAACAGCAATCTTCAGTTCAATTGACCATCTTGAGGTACATCATTGCTGATGGAAGCTCAAAGGCTCCTGGTTGCAAGAGAGGCTCCAACTGAGATCAGGAATCAACGTGATAACGGCAACTAATCTTCATGTAGATTTTGAGATTGATCACGCAACAAGAAAATCAGCTCCTAAATTTGACTTTTATTTTCTTTTTTTAATTGAAGAAATCAGACCTCGAAGGAAAGAATAATAGAAAATATTTTAATAAAGTATTGCATGGAAATTCATTTTTCTCTTAGTTGCTCGTTAAGATGAAAATTGCTGTAAATGATTAATTATTTTATTACTGTGCCTGCACTGCAGCAGTCTTTACATGATCGAGTTAGTCTATAAAACGTTGAATAAAAGATTAAATAAATGGTCTGCAATTAGTGATGCCAATTTGGCAAAGCAGACAGAGCCTGAAATTGTGCTGATATCTCCCCTCTCCCCCTCCCTCCCTCTCCCCTCCCTTCCTCCCTCCCTCCTTACCTCCCTCCCTCCTTACCTCCCTTCCCAATATTGTAGGTCCGGCAGATTGGCAGATTTCCTATGGAATTTTCTGGCTTAACTGTTGATGCTCTTGGTTTAAATGGATTGACCAACGAATGGTTAAAACACAGAAGGTGGCCATTCGACCCACCCCGTCCCTGCTGGTTATCGTAGCTCACTCAGTCCCACTCCCCCACCTTTTCCTCACGGCCCTGCAGCTTTTCTCCTATTCAGGCAATTATCCAATTTCCTTTCAAAAGCCATGATTGGATCCCCCCCAAACCACAATCTCAGGCCGTCCGTTCCAGATCCTTCCCACTCTCTGATTAAAAAAAGATTTTCCTCGTCGCACTTGCTTCTTTGGTCAATAACTTCTCAATAACTTCAAATGAGTGTCCTTTTGATTCCTCCGCAAGTGGGAAAAGTCTCTCCCTATCTGGGCTTTCCAGAACCCACATGATTTTGAAAACCTCAATCAAATCTCCTCTCAACCTTCTCTCCCCTAAGGAGGACAGCCCCAGCTTCTTCTAAATACCCACCGAACTGAAGTCTCCCATTTCTGGGACCACTCTCATGTCTCTATTTTTGTTGCACCCTCACATCCTTCCTCACGTGCTGCACCCAGATTTGGACACAGTGGGCGGGATTCTCCCGTAGTCGGTGGGGCGGGGGGTCCTGGCGGGACGGAGTGGCGTGAACCACTCCGGCGTCGGGCTGCCCCAAAGGTGCGGAGGATTGGGCTAGGCCTACGCCGGAGTGGTTTGCCCCCCGCTGGCCGGCGGGATAGGGGCTTGGCGCCATGCCAACCGGCACCGGAGGGCCTCCGCCGGCTGGCGCGAGTCGGCGCGTGCACAGGAGCGCCAGCGCGTGCTGGCATCATCCCCGCGCATGTGCGGGAGGGTTCGTCTCCGCACCGTCATCGCGGAGGACCACAGCGCCGATGCGGAGAAATAGAGTGCCCCCACCGCACAGGCCCGCCCGTGGATCGGTGGGCCCCGACCCTGGGCCAGGCCACCGTGGGGCACCTCCCGGGGCCAGATGCCCCCGCGATCCCCAGGAACCCCGGAGACCGCCCGTGCCACCAGGTCCCGCCGGCGGGACTGGCTACAGATGGGCGGGACTTCGGCCCATCGCGAGACGGAGAATTCGGGCAGCCCCGGCGCCCATTGAGTCGGGCCGGACCCCGCCATTCTCCGAGCCGGGCGGCGTGACTCACGCCCGGCCGGATTTTGGGGAGCGGGAGAATTGGGGGGACGGCGGGATTCACGGCGACCCCCCCGGCGATTCTCCCACCCAGTGGGGGGTCGGAGAATCCCGCCCAGTATTCCTGTTGAGGCCACACCAGTGTTTTATAAATGTTGACCATAACGTGCTCATTTCTGTATCCCGTTCCTCTGTTTACGAGATCCTGGATCCCCTAAGCCTCTTTAACCACTTGGCCAAACTGCCCTGCCCAATAAATTAATTCAGTAATTAATTGGACAATTATCAATGGGTTGTACACTTGTGCTCCAGGTCTCTCTGCTGTCGCTGCACTCTTTGGACCTGAAATGTGGAAATGAGGGGATGGACTCTAAACATGTCCATGCAACATTTCCCTGCTGGCCATTTTGACAGAGATGTTAACCCACTTAGAAGTCATGTGTTTAGAACTTTTGTTATAAAGCATGGTGAATGATTGAGTCAAGCTCCCATATCTGGGCAGCCCTCATTCTGGCTGCTCATCCATCTGCAATTTTAATTGCTCCACCATGGTAGCACAGTGGTTAGCACTGTTGCTTCACAGTGCCAGGGTCCCAGGTTCGATTCCCGGCCTGGGTCACTGTCTGTGCGGAGTCTGCACGTTCCCCCCCGTGTCTGCGTGGGTTTCCTCCGGGTGCTCCGGTTTCCTCCCACAAGTCCCGAAAGACGCGTTGTTAGGTAATTTGGACATTCTGAATTCTCCCTCTGTGTACCCGAACAGGCGCCGGAGTGTGGCGACTAGGGGCTTTTCACAGTAACTTCATTGCAGTGTTAATGTAAGCCTACTTGTGACAATAATAAAGATTATTACATTAGCGGCACTGCCTTCAGTCCTCTAGGTCCAAAACACAGGAATACCCTCCCTAAATGTTTCCACCTTTCTATATCTCTGTCCCCCTTTTAAGGCATTCCCAACAACCTCTTTGATCAAATTTTTCCTGACCTGTCCTAGTATTTTACTCTGCAGTTCAGCCTAAAATGTAATTAGTGCCCCACTTGGAAGGTTTGTATCATTACAGGTTGTTGTTATCCTGTGCTCAGATGAGCTCTAGTTTCTAAAGTACTGTAATATTTCTCGGTTTACCAGTTGGGTAAAATAACGTTTATTTACATGCAACCACAACGCAGAGGTTCACGGCCTCATGGCGGTAAATCAGCTTCCAGGATTGAACTGATACAGAAACCCCGCTTACTGGGGTGATCCCCCAACCTGGTCCCTGATTGGTTACCTGGGCCACGTGACCCTTTTGGCACATTGACCCAGAAAGGGGACAAACATCACAGAGACCATCTGTTTCTAAAAACATGGTGCCTCTCATTCTCTCCTCTCGGGCGTATTTTTCTGGACATGCACGTCACCTTCACTCCCTTCCCAAAATCAATAGTCCTCAAGTGTGAGGCTTGGCAAGCTATTTGGCACTGGGATGAATCCGGATCCTATCCTTACTCTGCACGTCAAGTGCATTTACAGGATGCACTGCAGGTAGTTATCTAGGCTTCTTTGTCAGTGTCTCCCTAACGTGTGACAGCCACCACTTCGAAAGATGAGGGCATGGGAACGCCCCCACCTCCGAGTCACACACTATCCTGACTTGGAAAATACATTCGCCATTCCTTCATTGCCACTGAGAGTATAGATTGCAGCAGGTCAAGAAGGTCTATCATTACCTTCTTAGGCACATCTCGAGGTGGCAATAAAGTCTCCCCTGCCCATAATGAAAATCATTGCAAAAATGAATTTTTAAAACCCCACTTCGGATCCAATTCTGTGGAACCTTGGCTGATTTGTCTTCACGCCCTCAAAACCCATCCCCAGCCGAGGGATGCAGAGGTCAGTTCCAAATTCTGTGACCGAGAGGGACCAGGGCGGCAGACACATGGGAACACCACAGCCTGCAACTTCACCTCCAAGCCACACATCGTCCTGACCTGGAACAGTATCGCCGTTCCTTCACTGCCGCCAGCTCAAAACCCTGGAAACGCCTTCCTCACAGCACTGTGGGTTCACCTACACCACACGGACAGCGTCTCAACACCAGCTTCTCAAGGGCAATTCGGGATGGACAATAAATGCTGGCCTCGTCAGCGATGCTCAAATCCCAAGAATAAATAAAAGTATTCCTCCAAACAGTACCCTGACTGTGATCAACTGATTCAGTTAACGTCAGTGTATTTATCTTTTATTTATTTGTGCGAAGGGTGATAATGGTTGGCTCCAGAGAAGTTTTGTTTGATGCAACAGGCAGCTCACTCCTGGCTGGAGATCAGCGGGAGGGGGTGGTATATTCATTGCTATAATTTAATTTGCAATCAAGGAAATCCACAGTATCATCAAAATAGTGCAACGCAAGGGGCCATTCAGTCCATCATCTCTGTGGCAGCTCATTCAAACAGTAATCCAATTAACCCGCCCCCCCTACTTCCTTCCTGTATTCCTCCAGTTTTTTTTTCTCCTTTAAGTATTTATCTACTTTTTGTACGTTACTATTGAATCTGCTCCCATCATTCCGTGAGGCAGGGCATTTCAGACCTTACACACTTATTCTGTAAAAACAAACTTTATCCACATGTCGCCTCTGGTTCTTCCACCATAAACCTGTGCCCTCTCGTTACAAAATCACAGAATCTTTTACAGTGCAGATGAAGACCATTCGACCTCTCGAGCTTGCACTGGCTCCCTGAAGAGCATTTTGCCTAGTCCCATTCCCTTCCCCTAACCCCGCAACTTTACACATTCTTCCTTTTCAGATAGCAATCCAATTCCCTTTTGAATACCCCGATCAAATCTGCCTGCACGCCCCCCTCAGCAAGTTCATTCCAGACTCCAACCATCCCCAGGTGAAAAAAGAACTTCCTAACATCACTTTTCCTCCTTTTGCCCAGTATTCTGAATCTGTGCCCTCTTGGGCATGATTCTCTCTTTTGAGTGGGAATAATTTCTCACTATTACCCTGTCCATACCCCTCAGGATATTGAATATCTCGACCAAGTCTCCTCTCAGCTTTCCTTTCTCCAAGGAATATAGTCCCAACCTCTCTGATCCATCCTAGTAGCTAACGTGTTTTATCCCTGGAATCATTCTCGTGAATTTCCTCTGTACACTCTCCGATTCCTTCACACCCCTTCCTCAAGTATGGCATCCAGAACTGGAAGCAGTCTGCAGATGAGGCCTAACTAGGGTCTTACACAAGTTCAACAAAACCTCCTTACTCTTGTACTCAATGCCCCTGTTAATAAAGCCTAAGATATGAGATGCTTCATTAACTGCTCTCTGAACATACCCTGCCATCTTCAATGATTTATTTACATGTAGACTAAGATGTTTCTGTTCCTGCACCTCCTTTTGCGTTTCTCCCGTTATTTTATACTGTCTTTCCATATTCTTCTTGCCAAATGAATCATCTCACACTTCTCTGCATTGAACTTCATCTGCCGCTTGTCTGCCCAATCCACCAATGTGCTTGCCCCTTTGAAGTTCAAGACTATCCTTATCACAGTTGATAATGTTTGCAAACTTTGTGTCATCTGAAAATGCTGAAATGATATCCTGAACATCACAGTCTAAGTCACTAATGTATATCAGGAAATGTTACTCATGCTTCACTCGTTTGCAGCAGTTTCTTCCTATTTAGTGTATCTAAACCCTTCATGATTTTAAGCACCTCCATCAAATCTGTTCTTAACCTTCTCTGCTCTCCAAAAAGCACCCCAGCTTCTCCAGTGTGGAGCTCTTATCTAATCTGGGCTGGTCCTTAAAGACCTGCGATAAGAAGTGTGAAACTCTTGGAACAGAAGGCGATGTAGATTCAGCCCAAGACATTTACAATTGGAACAGCATGAGCTGTGAAACGCGGATCCTTCATTATCTCTTCTTGGCAGACTCCCTCTGCTGGTACAATGTGTGTATGGTGGCCTCAAGTAGACAAAATGTACTATGCAATTTTTAATGCACCGCAAGAGCCATAAAAACTTGCAGTAGAGAAAGAGGGCAGTCAATGCAGGTGGCCCTTTGAAAGAGCAGTCAGGCTTATCCTCACAACTCCATTCCTCATGAATTCCTGGTCCTCCAAGTACTTGCCCAACGCACCTTTAAAATTATTTATGGAATCAGCTTTCACCAGCCTTTCAGGGGGAGCATTCCAGATCATGAAAACTCTGAGTGGAAAACCCTCCCCTCTTTTCCCTTCGAGATCTTACGCTGGTGATTTTAAATTCATGACCGATGGTGATTAACCACCAGAGGGAATTAATTTTTCTCTGTCTACTCAATCAAAAATGTCTTGCTGTTTGAGAGAGCAATGGAAGATTAATCAGAGTTTTGTTGTGTTATGCTGCTTCGGATAACACAGGCTGCTAGTTAATGCAGTCTTAACTAAAGGGTGCTCCAGACTCTGAAATGAGTTCAACGTGTTTATTGAACTATCAACACAGTTCTCAAATGAGTTCGACTCTCTGCTAATCTAACTGTAGTAACTCAGTCTAACTGTATCAGCTTGCTCTAAGCCACGTGCTGGGTGTGATGTTGCTGATCAACCCTGTCTAACTCTCTAGATGTCTGTCTGTGATAAGAGGCAGGGTGTGAGTGCCTCATCCCTTTTATAGTGTTTATGTCACGCCCCCTTGTGGTGATGCCACCTCTGAGCGTCCTGACTGCCCATTGGTTGTGTCCTATTCTGAGTGTTCATTGGTTGCATGTTTGCATATCATGACAAGTTTAATTCCCATTTGCTGAGGGATTGAATTGTACTTGTAACTTTCTGTTTCAAGGGCAGAAGAGACTTGTTTGAATAACTGGCTTGATTTTTGATCTCTTTAATGTATGGTAACTCAACATTTCATGATGGTTTAACTGGGTTCCACCAAGCTGAAAGGGGCCTGAAATTAAACATTTGTAGACTGTGCAATGCCCTGTGCAGAGTCATGTGATTGCCGGTTTTGTCTCCCCAGGTGCCTGTCATGTGTGAACAGCCCCTATCAATGCCACTGGTGCAAATATCGACACATGTGTACACATGACCCACGGACGTGCTCCTTCCAGGAGGGGCGGGTCAATATTTCGGAGGTAAGGAAATTTTCCATTTTTCTTCCCTCCCCCCACACAGCTGCCTGGACCAGCTAAATGCATATGGGCTGAAAATCTACGGGCACACGAGAATGAGAGCGTGAGATGGGGGGCAACTGAGTCCTTCCAATTTTCTCTGGAACTCTTTTCAGCAAATAGTCATTTGAGGCTTGGCCTGTGGACATTTTCAAGATGGATGTCAATAGATTTTTATTTGGTCTGGTGACCATGGGAATAAACAGTTGAAATCCAGATCAGCCATGATCCAATTGAATGGCTGAACAGGCAGAAGGGGCTGGAGGGCCTCCTCTGGTTATGAAGTTCCCTTTGTCTTGAGGTTCAAATTCAGGGTCCCCATTGACTGTTTTCACCTCCTCTTTCTGCCTTCACCCACCCCTCTCCCTACCCTGGGTCTGTAGTACTTCGCAATGATAAAACATTGCTGGTTAGAGGCTTCGATAGTCCTTAAAGTTGTTTAACATCTGCCTGAACCGGTGCAATAGGCTGATGGGACCTCAATAGGGCAGCATCGCTGACAATGCAGCACTCTCTCCGTACTCCCCTGAAGTGCCGGCCTGGATGGTGTGTTCAAGTTTCTGTAGTGTGAGCTGAACGAAACGACAAGTGCAAAAGGGGTCAAGGTCTGTTACCCTGAAGGAAGACGTTTGGGGAATATCTTCAAGCTAACCCGCAGGGCTGGCAGGGGCCAGACGTCCATTTTACTGGTCGCTCAGTTTTACTCCATTGATCGCAGTGTGTAAAATGGCCGCCAGTCCTGGACCCATGTATTTCCTGCTAAGGGGGGAGGGGTTGCTTCAGTTAAAATAAAACCTGGCGCTTTGTGTTTGAAACTGGCCACGTTTATTTCACAAATTATCCCAATGCCTAGTTGAAATTTCCCTCCCATGTATTGGGCCAGGTTGAAATCTAAAGCCTGGAAGTTAACATGCTTAACCTACCGCACCACTCAGTCTCGAGAGAGCTCTTTGTTGTGTTACCTTTTTCCTAGCTTGGGAAACGAGAATCTGGGGACACAGTCTCAGGATGCGGGATAGACCATTTAGGACTGAGGTGAAGAAAAATGTCCTCCCTCAAAGAGTAGTGGATCTGTGGCATTCTCGACCACAGAAGGCCATGGATGTCAAGTCACTGAATTTATTCAAGAAAGAGATAGTTTTTTTTTAGATTTTAATGGCATCAAGGAAAGTAGAGAGAAAGGGGAATATGGCATTGAGATAGAGGATCAGTCATACTCCTTCTCTTAGTTTTGATGCTTCAATGTAATTGCCATCTGAGTCAGCTTGGTGCCTGCCACAGGAGACCTGTGAACATATCAAACAACAGCAAGGGTCTTCAACCAGTTAAATGGACATCACCTCACTGAGACACGCAGAGTCCAAATCAGAAATTATGAAGCAGGAAATATAAATGATGTAGAGAAAACTAAATAGAGATTGGGATAAGATTAAAGGAGAGGGAGAAAAGGGATGGAATGAAAAAGATTTTTTTTTAAAAACCTGCAACATTAATTTTCTTCAGAAGGGATGTGACCCCACACTTGCAAAGTTATCCTTTTCACGGGCAGAAAGGTCAAGCAGCAGTATGCCTTTTAAGTCTTTAAAGGCACACGTCTTCAATGCCCCAGTCCTCACGTTTTCAGCCACAATTAGTGAGGAACTGGTGAGGAAACGTTCCAAGTTCGTTCTGCTACAGTAATTTGGGTGTCGACTCTGAAGAGGAGGACTGCAACACTGTACCCAATAGATAAACAAGGCATTTATCACAGCAACGTCTGGACTTCTGTGTTTATTTGCACACATGCGGATGCCAGAAGTTGATGTCAGATCTACCCTGTAACAACAGTGAGCACTCGCCATTATTAATATAGCAAACTCTGAGCCAATCTCTTTGTGGATATTAAGGTCAGTGGATTTGGAGGACGTGTGGCACTGGGGATATGACACTACCTGCAGGGGTCTCTTCCACAAAGATATTGAGATCTATTAGTCTAGGCTGTGTCATAGTGGTTGGTAGGAATCCCTGCCCTGCTGAATAAAATTCAGGATCCAACTCTAATTTTATGATGTGAGCTCATCCTTGATTTCCCTCATCAGTAAAAAATAGTGCCATTGTATCTACCCTAATGAATGCCTTTTATATTGGAATGGATCACCACTCAATCTTCCACACTCAAGAGAGTACAATCCGAGGTGCAGCACGGTGGCGCAGTGGTTAGCACTGCGGCCTCACGGCGCCGAGATCCCAGGTTCGATCCCGGCTCTGGGTCACTGTCCGTGTGGAGTTTGCAAATTCTCCCCGTGTCTGTGTGGGTCTCGCTCCCACAACCCAAAGAAGTGCAGGGTAGGTGGATTGGCCACGCTAAATTGCCCCTTCATCGGAAAAAATGAATTGGGTACTCTAAGTTTATAAAGAAGAGAGTACAATCCAAGTTTGTGCAACCTCACCCGAAATGTAACCTTCTCAGTGCAGTTATTATTCCAGTGAATCTGCACTGCAGCCTCTCCAAATCAGACTATCCTTTCTGATCAATACGGTGTTCAGAACTGAATACAGTATTCAAAGCGGAGTCTGACCAGGGCTTCATACAACATAACTTCTTCCTCATTATAGTTCAGCCCCCATGAGACAAAGCCTACCATTACTTTAGCCTTTTTGCTTCATTTTGGTACTTGTTCACGAGCTTGAATTAATTTGTACACTTTTTCACCAGCCAAATGATTTGTGTTTTTGCGGGAGATAATGTTTTTTGGGATATTGAAATGCTCTTGTTCTTGCAAGAAAACATTGAACACATTTTTGCTTTGAGGATCTGGTGGAGGAGGAGGAGGTTTGGAAGCTTATCTGACCTTGGATGTGTTGAAAGTGCAGCTGTTTTCTCGTTCAGCGAGGCAGCTTTGGTTTTGGGTCGAGTTCTGTTAATCCCAGACTCTGGGTCGACTCTAACTCGGGGGTGGGGGAGTGGGGGGTGTGAAGCAAATTCCCTGGTGGACTTATTACTCCAGGATGGCACCATGTGGAGTATGAACCCAGTGCAGCATCAAGGCTGTTATTAATCTGAGCTGTCAATCCCCTAGGGTTATCTTGGAGTCTATAGCAATTAAAAATTAATCAAGTAAAAAAAATAAAATTGTGTGATTAATTTGCTGCCTTCATTTCTTAGATTTAAAAATATTGGAGATGGCTTAAAAAGGCTGTGTGACTGACAGCCAAGCTTTGCACAATTAAGAACCTCCTTACTTTCTGATTGAGTTGGGTAGATGGTGCACTGCCAGGACTGAGAATTTTTATGTTATTTATTCGTTCATGGGATGCGGACTCGCGGGATGCGGACTCGCGGGATGCGGACTCGCTGGCAAGGCCAATATTTGCTGCCCATCCCTAATAGTCTGAGAATTGAGTGTCACGCTGGGCCATTTCAGAGGGTAGGTACGAGTCAACCACATTGCTGTGGGTCTGGAGTCACGTCTAGGCCAGATTGGGAAAGGATGGCATATTTCCATTAGTGAACCAGGTGGGTTTTTTGCAACAATCAATGATAGTTTTGTGGTCACCATTACTGAGGCTAACTTTCAGTTCCTGACTTTAAATCTAGTTAATAAGCATAGGCTCCACCAGCTGCTGTGGTGGGGTCTGCCCCTATATCCTCCGAGCATGAGCATGAATCTCTGGATTACTAGCTCAGTGAGATTACCACTACGCTACTGTCTCGTCCAGAGGCTGGCCAAATGTTGACATGTTGGACCACAAATGACAGGAGTGTGGGGGTTGGTCAGTTGGATGCTGGCGGCTGTGTGAAGAGAAGAAACCAGAGTTAATTTAACAGGCAGGCAGTGGTGAGGCCACACTCTACTTGCAATTGGTTTTGAATAGCTTGAAGCATTTTAGATGAGTATTTCAAATGCCACAGCATACAAGCCTAAGGACCAAGTGCTGGAAAATGGTATTAGAGTAGATAGGTGCTGGATGGCCGGCACAGTCACGATGGGCCACACGGCCTCTTTCTGTGCTGTAGAACTCTATGACTTTGAAGAAATGGAATATTGGCCAATGTGGCTGGTGGGGTGCAGCTTTCCATCTGAATGCCAGCACACAACATGTGGGAGGACACATTTATTGATCTCCCAACAATCCCACTCTCCATATCCCTGCAAATTCTTCCCCTTCAAGTATTTCTCCAACTCCCTGTTGAAAATCCACATTCCATATCACAACGCAGGGTATAATAAAATATCCTCCGCTCCTCCCTGGTGTGTTTTCCAATCACTTTAAATTGATCTTGTTCAGTAATTGATCTTACTGCTCGTGGCCCCAAGTCAGTGGTCAATGTGTAAATATGCTCATTCTCTTCTCCTTTTGGCTTAACCATTCCGACACATTCCTGGCTGGTTTCCCACATCCTACCCCTTATTGAGACCATAACTGTTGGACACTAGGGGGCAATTTAGCATGGCCAATCCACCTGACCTGCACATTTTTGGACTGTAGGAGGAAACCAGAGCAACCGGTAGAAACCCACGTAGACCCGGGGAGAATGTCTTCCTTTAATTCTGGCCTCTTGAGCTTTCTGAATTTTGGTCGCTTTGCGGCCATGCCTCCAGTTGCCAAAGCCCTCAGTTCGGGAATACCTCTTTTCCCCCCTACCTCGCTTCCCCCCCCCCCCCCTTTAAGACATTCCTCAAAACCAGGCCTCTTTGACCATACTGTTGACCATCTACTCTAATATCTCCCTTATGTGGCTTGCTGCCATATTTGGTTTCAGAACGTTCCTGTGAAGTGCTTAGGGATATTTATTACGTTAAAGGTGCTGAATAAATATTGGTTGTTCTTGTCTTTATTAACGAGCTGGAAAAAAACAAGAAGCTGGGAAACGAGTGAGGTCACACCATTCTGGGCGGTGTGTCTGGGAATCTTTGACTTCTAACCAATGGCATAAATAAACACTCATTGACAGGAAACCCTGGACTTCCTGTGACAGGGCAACGACTGGATGGAAGCAGATTTTCAGGGTCTAACATCAAAAACGACAAGAAGCTGTGTTTGGAAATAGTGCATTTTTGTAAAAAGAAAATCTGTAATTATATTTTTTCTTGGCAGTGACAAGGGTGTGATAAAAGGGCTTCGCTCGTACAGAGTCACGGGGACCAGGCTTGTGTTGCTTACTTATTGATGGACAATTCTTTGAACTAGTGTTGGAAAAGTTTACCCACTAGTTACTTGTTGAAAGTGCTGGATAAATCTTGCCAAACAGAATTCGGAAAGCCAGCTCAGTAAAGTGTCAGTGAAAACCTGCAAGCAACTCCCACACTTTCTTGGCCAGCAAGTTAAAGGTCGGGAATTAAGCCAAACAAGCCACTAAGAGTCCAGATTTGATCCTGGCTCTAATTGGTTCTCAGCCAGGCTTTATATTGATTCATTCTCAGGAAATGTGTATCATTGGCAAGGCTGACACTTATTTCCTAACCCCAGTTACCGTTGAGAACGTATTGGAGGGCTTCCTTCTCGAGCCGCTGTAGGCCCGTGTGGTGAGGGTGCACCTACGGTGCTGCTGGTGAGAGAGCGCCAGAGTTGGGACTCTGCAATGATGCAGGAACGGCCAATATATTTCCAGGTCAGGATGGTGTGTGACCTGGACGTGCTGATGTTCTCACGAACCTGCTAACCTTTTCCTTCTAGATGACGGAGATTGGGGTTAGCGATACACTGCTAAATAATCCATGATGAGTACCCTGTGGGTAGGAGTGACAAGCCTGTACAACTTAGAGCAAGGAGGGATTTGAGGCTGATGTGTGATGCCTCCCATTGTCAAATAGCACGCCAAGCCCTTGGAAAGAATGTGGATGACTTGCATCTCCGGAAAAATGCCCACCGAGAGGAGCGAGGACTTGTGTTTTAAAAAACAATGGCAGTTCAGAAATGAAAGTTGGTGATTCGAGGAGACAACAACAATATATGTTCATGTGAGATGGTGTGTGACATAGAGGAGAACTTGGAGACAGCGGTGGTTGCATTTGGTTGCTGCCATTGTCCTTCGAGGTCGTGGGCTCGGGGGAGGTGGGGGGAACAATGAAGACATTATGTTGGTGTCAGCATCCTTGGACAAAGTGAGGGTGCATTTCAGCGTGAGGAGAGGGGAATGGAAGCCACACCGGGTTCCTACTCCTGATTAATCATCATGGTTCCTAATGGACAGTGCGCGTGGGCACATTTGTTGATGAAATGGCCAAACCTGCTCTGGCAGGACCCCCAAGCTCAAATAGCTCACTAATGTGATGGCAAATGCAGCAGGTTTGTGCTCCTGATAGGACTTGTGTGTTGGTGACGAAGCTATAACACCATAGCCCGGAGGCCCTGGCCCACAATTTGGCTGAACAAATTTCCCTGCTGAAAATGTAGCCCTGCTGAAATTCATTTGGGTGAAGCTCACGTTCGTCTTGTTCCTTTAAGATCAGAAGACGCCGGGAAGGAGCAAGAAGAACTTCAGAGAGTTTACACCGAAGATCAGGGCAGCATCTTCCAGTTAGAGAGGAAATAATATCCATAATCAGTTCCACCTACGATGACTGATTAGCAGGCGCTTTCCATCACTCAGTTGTAATGATTGACAATCCTAATTAACGCACATGGGTTTAGTATTTGAACTGGAGACAGTAATAAGGTTATTGTTAATTCAAAGATGTTACAGCTTCAGATCCTCTTTCTGCTGTTTTGGGAATCTGCCCATACTCAAGCGGAAATTGGAAGTTGAAGCCAAATAAAATTCAACTGCCGACTTACAGCGGGTAGTGTCACGTGGGCCACTGATGCTCCTTGAAAGCCTTAATCTTTCCCAGGACGAGTGAAAACCGCTGTTCTGTGGTAACCGCAGTATAAGGGTCTGGCACACAGAGGGTTAATGCGGGACGGATTACTGTATCCCCTCCACACAGTGATGTGAGCGAGCATAGGACCCAGGCCCAGAGTTAGTGCATTGTTGAACAGAAAATGGTTAAGACTTAAGCACGCAGATCGCTCCTAGCCCCTAACCTTTGCTGAACACGGGTAAATAGGTTGACTTGCTGGCAAAGATTTACGGTTAACCTAATGAAGAGTACGAGGACTTCTTTAAGAGGCACTATTCTGTAACCAACACCCTACCAACAGTAACCACACCAGGAATGTTAAAGGTGTTTGGTCTTATCATGATAACGTGTACATAACGTAATGTATTTTGGAAGGTCTAATGCAGGTAGGGAATATACAGTGAATGGTAGAACCCTCAAGAGTATTGAAAGTCAAAGAGATCTAGGAGTACAGGTCCACAGGTCATTGAAAGGGGCAACACAGGTGGAGAAGGTAGTCAAGAAGGCATACGGCATGCTTGCCTTCATTGGCCGGGGCATTGAGTATAAGAACTGGCAAGTCACGTTGCAGCTGTATAGAATCTTAGTTAGGCCACACTTGGAGTATAGTGTTCAATTCTGGTCGCCACACTACCAGAAGGATGTGGAGGCTTTAGAGAGGGTGCAGATGAGATTTACCAGAATGTTGCCTGGTATGGAGGGCATTAGCTATGAGGAGCGGTTGAATAAACTCGGTTTGTTCTCACTGGAACGAAGGAGGTTGAGGGGAGACCTGATAGAGGTCTACAAAATTATGAGGGGCATAGACAGAATGGATAGTCGGAGGCTTTTCCCCAGGGTAGAGGGGTCAATTACTAGGGGGCATAGGTTTAAGGTGAGAGGGGCAAGGTTTAGAGTAGATGTACGAGGCAAGCATTTTACGCAGAGGGTAGTGGGTGCCTGGAACTCGCTACCGGAGGATGTGGTGGAAGCAGGGACGATAGTGACATTTAAGGGGCATCTTGACAAATACATGAATAGGATGGGAATAGAGGGATACGGACCCAGGAAGTGTAGAAGATTGTAGTTTAGTCGGGCAGCATGGACGGCACGGGCTTGGAGGGCCGAAGGGCCTGTTCCTGTGCTGTACATTTCTTTGTTCTTTGTTCTTTGTATTTGAGATTATCTGGTTAGATTTGGGGATCTTCCTGTGGCAAGATGTTGGCATTATTGTTGCATTTTAGAATTCTAGCCAATAACCAGAGTGATATATCTTTTTTTAATCCTCATATAGCTTCTCCTGAAAGGTTGCAATATTTTATTTCCACTTGTTTGCCCTCATTAATTCTCATTGGGGGCTTTGGCACACAATCTGTGTGTGTTTATATATATATATATTAACTTTAGTATCATGACATTGCAAACATTGTGGAATCGATCTGATGTCTCGACATGTCACAACACGTGGAAGAAGCTGAAAATTCCTGCAGGAAGGGCGGGAGGTGGAGGGAGTCCCAGATTACCAATCGGCGGATGGTTAAAAAGGATTGTGGCTTTAAGGGGAATGTCGAACATCACTTGTGTCTGGAGTCTAACTCCTGTGCTGTGAAAATAGAGGTTAAAAAGTATCCGAGTCCCCCTCGGTCTCATGCAGTTGGTGCTTTGTGACCTAATTCGTTTCCTTGGCTGCTCCCAGATTGTTGTCCAAACCCAACTGGTTCCGAAATGTCCCAATCTGACCTGTGACCCCACCGATGTGATTGCTTCTCTGAAATAGCATGGCTAGCTTGTCAGTTGTAAACATAAGGACACGGTGCAACCTTCCCAGGGCTGTTAAGGATAGGACATGAATGTAACCTTGCCAACATCACCCACATCCGAAAGAATATAATGCAAGTGTCTTGTTTGCAGGGTTTTGTTTTAACTTGTGTGATAACAGAGGCCAGGAAACCATCCAGTGACTCCAGATAGTCGCCTTTTGCAAACGTGTTGTGACGCCCGCTCTTTAAGCAGCAGGTGCATATGATCAGTAACCAGCACTCTGTGTGATGCTCACTCTCTTATCTCGCGTTGTTAATGCTCAAGAAACCTTGAGCCTGAGGAGTGAATGGGACAGATAATGAAAAGCCTTGAAGTTGTCGCAGTTTTCGTCTGCAGGTCCGACGTGATGGGAGGACTTGTCTCCGTCTCCTGGATCTGTCTTTCTTGTACTCTCTTTGTTCCCAGTGCCTGCTCGATAATAACACTGAAGCCTTTGGCTCAGCTTCATAGCAAAAAAGAGAGAACTGTGAGGTGGCTGGCCTCCTTGAACTCCCTCTGCACAGTTGATATTTTAAGCTTTGCAACAAGTGTGAGTGTGGCTTGGTGTGTCAAGTAGGAACACATGCCTTTCTCCATTCATTGGGCTCGGGCCATTAGTTCCAGAGTCATACCCGTTATTATTATATAAACTGGCCAGAAACTTGGGGCAGAGATAATGGACTCAAACTCCACTCGTGAGATTTGAGCACAGAATCTGCTGCAGTGCAGAGGGAGCTCTGAATTGTCAGAGGAGTCATCTTTGGGGTTAGACGTTAAGCAAGGCCTTGCTTGCGTCGACAGGTGGATGTTAGAGAAACTGTGGCTTCATTTGAAGAATGGGGGGAGTTCTTCTGATGTCCTTGCCAATATTTAACTTTCAACAAACTCTTAAATCAAATGATCTGGTAATTTATTTCATTGCTGTTTGAGGGACCTTGCCAAGTGCAAATTGGTTTCCAGATTTCCTGCATTGCAACAGCGACTACCCTTCAACAGTACTTCATTGATTAAAAAGCACTTTGGGATGAACTGAGGATCTATCCCAATGGAACTCTTCTATTTTCAAAATACCATAAATGATTTTTAACATCTGGAAATAATCACATGACATTAATTCCCTTCCTGTAGGACATCACTTCAGATGCAGCCTCATTTCAAACGATGACACCTCTGACAGTGCAGCAATGAAGGGGAGATGGTGTCCAAGTGGTAATATCACTGGACTAGTGATCCAGAGGCCCAGCCGAATGCTTTAGAGACACGGGTTCAAATCCCACCACGGCAGCTGGTGGAGTTTAAATTCAATTAATAGATTTTTAAAAGCTGGAATTGGAAGCTAGTCTCAATAATGGGTTCAGACCATGAAACTATCATTGATTCTTGTAAAAACCCATCTGGCTCACCAATGTTCATTAGCTGGAATCTGCAGTCCGTACCGGGCCTACACGTAACTCCAGACCTATTGAAACCTGCTTGACTCTGAACCGCCCCCTGAAATGGCCTAAAGACGACTAAATTCAAGGGCAATTCGGGGTGGGGGCAGCAAGTGCCAGCCTCGCCCACTTCCCGTGGCGGGATTAAAATAAAATTCCTCATGCTGCACTGGGGTGTCCGCCAAGTATTTTGGCTGACGATTCCGGAGTGGGATCTGAACCCACCACCTTCTCACTCACCGGCAACAGTGCTATCCCAATGAGTCAATGTGGAAAGGCAGGCGGTGTTGCCAACCAGGCGTCGCTTACATCCGACCATACAAATTAGGAGCTGGAGTAGGCCGTGTTCTTGCTGTCCAGGTTCAGTGGCCAGTCATGAGTTAGTTAAGCACGGAGTAGGACCACTATGAGGGAGGCTTCAGTGAGTGAGGGACAGGAATAACCAATGTGGGAAATGTGGCCATGTGGAGATCTTATCCTTCAGGTTTAGCTGTGATGTCCCGATAGCTGGGTAGCCTATAGGGATTATCCAGGGTTATCCATGAACAATGGTGACCATTGGGATATTGTATCAGAGGAGAAGTGCTACATCTAAAGGTTATGATGCATTAGTGAGGAAGTCAACATCTTTAGTGGGCAGGGGGGAAAAATTGTCAGGAGAAAATGAGATCTCTCTCTCTCTCCTCCCCCTGACACCAGTATTAAATTCTCCCACTGTCTGAGAACCAGAATGGTGAATTTTAACCCCCCCCCAAAATGAGAAAATGGGAGATTTAGGGTCGGCTGAGTTTTAAGAGAGCTCTGAACTCCTGACCTTTGTGTTTGTTTCAGGTGACCGTGCGTTTGGTTTAGCACCGGATAGTCCAGTTTTTAGTCGGTATGTCCACTGTCTAATACTGGATGCCTTAATGTTCAGTAAACTCATAAACACGGGGGTTCTGGTGTGTGGTAATGTTGTCTCCCTGTGCAGTGTTTCCCTTGCACAGCAGTGCTGCTATTCTAAGAATATAAGAACATAACAAAAAGGAACAAGAATAGGCCCTTAGGCGCCTCGGGCCTGCTTCAGCAGTCAATGAGATCATGGCTGATCTGATGTGACCTTAACTCCACTTCCCTCCCTGTCCCCTATAACCCTTGACCCTTATGTCTACCCAGTCTGGTATCCAGTATTCTTGGCCTCTGGCAGGCAGCAACCTAGATTTGACAGAGATAGGCCAAGGGGCAGGGGTCAACCTGCTCCCAGGAGGTGGGTAGTCTATTTAAATATTCTGAGGTTTGGGGCCTGGTATTTAACTTCCCTTGCAGGCTTAACACCAGCCGGCTGTGTTTCTCTGCACGGGGCCTTGGGAAATCCGTGCAGTTGAAGGTAAACGAGGATTGTTTCGGGAAGAAAGGAGTGCCTTTTTCATCACTGCTTCTGGACCGGAAAGTGCAAGACTACCTTTTACCGCCCCCCCCCCCCCCCCCCCCCCGAATGACCAAGTTACCTTCTTCCCTGCCGTGTGACTATACTGCCTCCTGTCAGACACCCCACTCCCCAGGACTGGAGCCCCTCCTCCACGACGTTCACAAGGCCGCTGCAGGCTCCCTCCCTTGGGCTGCGGCCAGCTCTGGTGTACTCCCTGCTCGACCGGAGGCCCAAACTGACTATCAGGCTGGTTTCTAGAGCCCACTAACTCATGACTGGCTCTATGCCGGAAAGCAACAGGTTCGGGTCCCACTCCAGGCCTTGTGGGCCACGGAAGGCACTTTCACACCGTTCAAAGCTGGTTGTTAATCAGTCCGAACAATGCTTCTCATACTCCACAATGGCGAAAAGAGAGTGCAGATACGCACAACAAGAGGCTAACTTGCTTGTTCTGAAATATGGGCATCTCCACGGTTTTCATGTCTGCGCAAAACCCCAGTTTCCTGCAAGAAAACCCCCCACTCACAGTATGGACCAGAGGGTTCCCTGTGTGATGTAAGGATTGCAGTTAAGTAAAGGACATCTACATACCTTTAGTAAAGTACCATTGATCACAAAACCTAATAAAACAACTCCCTGGAAATCAGCCTCAGTCGACACTGTAATAAAACAAGCCAGTGCTCAATTATTCTGCAGTTTAGCCTCCTCTCAGGATCTGTAAGACTAAATCCCTCTGGAATCTATCAACATGTAACTGACCCACTTGCCATAAAAAGGAATGTCTATTGCAGTAAGCCGGAGCACTAAAGGGACAGCAATCAGTGTTTAGCCATAATATTGATATGCCTTTTAAGTTAATGATCCAAATAAGGAAACTGAAGTCGGAGAATGGGTAAAGACAGCAGATATTACCACCAGAGTCCAATACTGAAGTAGTTTGTTGGTGATGAATAATTACATTGAGACTCATTCAGCTTCCATGCTGTCCATCTCTCCCACTTCATCCCGAGTCCCACATGTGTGCAGATTTTCCCAATTGAGTTTTATTGCCCATCAAGGTCGTAGGAGATCCATGCTTTCCTTGACCTTAATAAAAAGCAAACTACCACGAGTGCTGAAGGTCTGAAATGAAAACAGAAAGTATTGGAAAACTGAAGTTCTGAAACGGTGGTGAGGAGGGGGGGAGTGGGGTTTGCCGGCGTTGTGGTTTATTTTTGGATTCCTGGGCGTGCACGATGCTGCCAATCAAGGCCCTAAATTAAAAGGGCTCAATTATCCAATCAGAACATGAGAAACGGAAGGGGGCGGACCACCAGGCCAAAGCCCCCAAATCAAGACCACACCAATGTCATGAGGGCACTCTCTGGGAAATTCCCCTCCGAGTCAACAAGACAATCAAACAAGGCCAAGGAAACAAAAACAAAAAGTGTTGGATAAACGCAACGGGTCTGGCAGCATCTGTGCCTGACAGGCACTGCCAAGATAACTGGGTGGCACTGCCAGATGGCAGGGGCACTGCCAAGGTGCCAAACTGGCATTTATTACGTGGCACTGATCAGGCGGGGGAGGGGGGATGCCCTGCGCAGGTGTGGGGTAGGGCCCAGGGTTCCCGTTACAGTGTATTAGGACTTGGGGGAGTTTGGGGGTCGAGTTGGAGGCTCGCGAGATCGGGAAGCCATTTAAAAATGGCGTTGTGGTGAATGTATTCACCATAATATAAGTTGTCTGTATAGTACTGTGGCCTATGGCCAGGGAATGGTAATATGATTTCCTTCAATGTCTTGTACTGGAACCCTGGTGGGCTCCACCTCCGGCTTGCCCCCCCCCCCCCCGGGGCGGTATATAGACCTGCCGCCTGTGGGCGGCGCTCATTGTTACAGCAGTCACAGGCAGGCAAGTTCTTGGATAATAAAGCCTATATTCACTCGTTCTCATCGTCCTGTAGTGAATTAATGGTACATCAATTTATTATCCAAGAACTTGCGGAGCCAGAGGCGGAGCCCACCAGGGTTCCAGTACAATACATGGAAGGAGATCATATTACCATTCCCTAGCCATAGGCCACAGTACTCTACAGACAACTTATATTATGGCGAATACATTCACCACAGGCGTCCTGATCTCTCCCTGCACTGAGGAGTTTTGGCGAGCGTGGTCAGGTAGCGGGACTAAATGTGGCCTCAGCCACGCGTTCCCCGCTGAGGCCCCGTATCTAACTGGAGTCACGTTAGATAGCGTTTTTCTCACCGCTGCGGGCACCGGGAAACGCGTGGCTAAATATGACACATAGTTCCCATTTGGTTAAATTGGGCCCATTATCCCTAAGCACTGATTACCACCCCGTTTAGTGCCTGGGGTGTGTGGAAAATAACGGCACTGCCTTTCATGACTTCGGGGCATCGCCAAGTGTCAGACAGCCAGCTAGGTACTCCTGAAGTCCAGTGACTGAGGCAACACAGCAAACATGGCGGCTAACCAGCTCCCATCATCTGATTCATCACCATTACTCAGCAACAACTTGTGACAGCATCTTAAAACATCCCAATGGTGCTTTAACAGGAATGTTATGGAACAAAATCTGACACTGAACCATGTCAGGGAATATTAAAGGTCGGCCTTCCGGACTGGGATGGATGGTTTGCCTTTGTCAATTTGAGGAGAGGAATGGGGATAGTAGGCATTGTCCTTTAAAATTCCTGTTAGGGATATCCTCTTCTTTCTTGTCCCGCACCCGTTCATCTATTTCCATAGCTAGTTATTCCCTGAACAGGTCAGTGGTCTGTCACCTTATAGCTTGAGGATCAAGCTGACCAGGCGTTTCCTGCTCTTGCGTCTGCCGATGGGCCTGTTGGAAGGATT
Organism: Scyliorhinus torazame; assembly: GCF_047496885.1. Lineage (NCBI taxonomy): Eukaryota > Metazoa > Chordata > Chondrichthyes > Carcharhiniformes > Scyliorhinidae > Scyliorhinus > Scyliorhinus torazame. The sequence continues at coordinate 17,043,762 of NC_092719.1, read as the reverse complement.
TTGCAGGTTGACACCTGTTTGGCCACATTATGAACACACCCTCCTTGGCCATCAGTCCTGGGGTGGGACTTAAACCCAGAGCCTCTGACTCAGAGGCAGGGAGGCTACCCACTGCACCACAAGACCTCTTATTAGGAATATAGCAGCAAAGAAAACTGGGAGCTTTCCTGTGCCACGGTGCTGATTACTACATTGGTACAAAGGTTCTGAAGATGGTTTCAAAAGCAAGAGGGAGAGACAGAACAAAACCATGTTTCCTGAGGAGCAGGGCCTTCACGAGTGGCGACAAGGGTGTGAGGAACAAGCAGCATTCATCTCATAGAATCCCTGCAATGCAGGAGGAGGCCATTCTGCCCATTGAGTCTGCACCGGCCCTTGGAAAGAGCACCCTACTTAAGCCCACACTCCACCTTATTGCCGTAACCCTACCTAATATTTTGGACATTAAGGGACACTTTATGTGGCCAATCCACGTAATCTCATTTTTGGACTGTGGGAGGAGACCGGAGCACCCGGAGGAAACCCACGCAGACACGGGGAGAACGTGCAGACTCCGCACAGACAGTGACCCGGGTCGCGCTCGCCGGCTTGGTTGGGCTGGCTGATTCTGAGGAGCGTTTTAAGTGGGGAGAGGGAAGCATTAGAGGTTTCCAGGCAGAATGACCGAGCTCGGGGCCTGCAGCAGAAGGCAAAGCCGCGAGTGGTGGCGTGATTCAAATTGGGGATGTGCAAGAGGCGGGAGTTGGTGGAGCGCAGAGATTGTGGAGAATTTTGTAGGGCTGAACGAGGTTACTGTGATTGGCAGGGGTTCTGCACCACCATTGACTGTCAACGCCATAATGCATTCGTCAATGGCCCATTTTATTGTAGTCGACATTAAAATGTGCCCCAAAAAAAACACTTTTCTACGAAGGTCTTATCCCTTTCAGGCCCTCGAGCAGAGTTTCCACTGCCGTGGCCTGAACAGATGTTTCTTTAATGTAGATGAATGTAAACTGATTCATACTGGAACAGAGAGCAGCAGATGTGTGTATGTGATGAAAGGGCATCCATTAGCGACGGAAGGGAAGGGAGAACATTGGGGTATGATTATTGATCATGCACTTAGAGCGCAAGTCGATGCAAAATAGTTGTCAGCCAGGCAAAATAAATACAAAGACATCTGACTGCCTGGAGAATTAAGATATCTTGGTCTATAATAGATTATTGGTGAAAGGACATCAGAAGAAGGCAAATTGTATGTTGGCCTTTATACAAGAGGATTTGAATGTGGGAGTCTTGCTGCATTATATGGCGCCTTGGTAAGACCGCACTTGGAGTATTGTGTGAAATTAAGTCTCCTTGCCAAAAGAAAGATGTACTTGCCATAGAGGGAGTGCAACGAAGATTGACTCAATTAATTCCTGGGATGGAGGCAATGTCCACGAGGAAGAATTAACTAGACTGGGCCTTTATTCTCTGGAGTTCAGAAGAATGAGAAGTGATCTCATTGAAACATGCAATATTCTTGCAGGGCTCGATAGGGTAGATGCAGGAAGGATGTTTGCCCTGGCTGGGGTGCAGGCCCTGAATAAGGAGCAGCCAATTTAGGACTGGGATGAAGAAGAGTTTCTTCACTCAGAAGATTGGTGAATCTTTGGAATTCACTACCCCCGAGGGCTGTGCAGGTTCAGTCATTGAGTGCGTTCATGTGCGAAAAATATCAAGGGAAGGCAGCGGGCGCAGTGGTTAGCACTGCAGCCTCACAGCGCCGAGGTCCCAGGTTCGATCCCGGCTCTGAGTCACTGTCCATGTGGAGTTTGCACATTCTCCCCGTGTTTGCGTGGGTTTCGCCCCCACAACCCAAAGATGTGCAAGGTGGATTGACCACGCTAAATTGCCCCTTAATTGGAAAAAATGAATTGGGTAATCTAAATTTAAAAAGGGATTATGGGGAAAGTCCAGGAAAATGTTTTTTAAGTAGAAGATCAGCCATGATCTCATTAAAGGATGGAGCAGGCGCAAAGGCTGAACGGCCACTTACGCTCCTATTTCTTATGCTCTTATATGCACCTCCGAACTGCTCCCTGTCCTTGAGCTGAATATATTGCTTGTATCTTGGAATTCACATTGTGGAAGCAAACGCCTCCAAGATTCCAGCATCATTGCCACAACCTCAGGATAACTAAGGATGGGTAATAAATGTAACCATGCCAGTGTTGTTCACTTCCTAAGAATAAATATTCAAATATATGCTTTGTGGTGGCTGCCCTTTAAGGAACCTGGGTGCTGGGTGGGAGAGAGAGAAAAATTCAAAGTTGTGGGGGGCGATTCTCCGAACCCCGCGCCGGGCCGGAGAATCGCCGCAACCGCGCCACGACGCCCCAACGCCGGCGCGCGATTCTCCGAGGTGCGGAGAACCAGCGCCATTTGCGCCGCTGTGTTTAACGCGGCGCTGGCCGCGGGCCGCTGGAATCGACTGGGCTGCCGATTCTCCGGCCCGGGTGGGCGGTGCGGCCGCGCCGATACGACAGAGTCCCGCCGGCGCCGTTCGCCCCTGGTCGCTGCCGGCAGGAACTCTGCGCGACCGGTCGGAGGGCGGCCTGTGGGGGGGGGGGGGTATCCTTCAGTGGGGGGGGGGGGGGGGGTGTAGCGCACAAAGACTCACGAGAGACAAATAGAGATGAAGTCGATGAGGCTTTATTAAGTGTGACTTGTTCCCCGCAGTTCAGCAACAGACTGGCCTGCGGGGGAGAACTCCTGGTTGTTATACTCCGCCTTCAGGGCGGAGCTAGAGATCAACAGCCAACCAGGACCCGGGATCTGTCAGCCAATGACATCACGGCTTCACAGTCCCACATGACCCCTAATGCATACTACCACATTCACCCCTTGTTAAAAATGAACCCGGCGGGGTGGTGCTTCGCATGGTGGTAGGGGTTTACAAGGCTGGTCCTGGGAGGAAAAAAACTTTTGCATGTCATCACAGTGCCCTACACTGGGCTATGTACAGAGTTTTTTGTTTTGAACTATTTACAGTATTCGTAAGAGGGAAAAAGGAAAAAAATTCTCATTAAAGTCCACAACATTCTAGTGTTACACCGATGCCACAAGTCGGGCGGGCGGTCTGGTCGTCCTAGTCGATTGCCTCAGCCCCGGTGGTGGTGCTTGTTCCAGTGTTGTCGTCTCCGGAAGCTTTACGGTTTCTGCTTCAGCTTCACTTCCGGTCGGACCTGGGAGGAGGACCGATCCTCCCGGGAAGGGGCGGTCGCGGGGTGCGCCGGTGGCAGGGAGGGGGTGATTGGTGTCGAGGGGGTGTGCGTGTTTCCGGCGGGCGCCAGATCTCGCAGGGAGACCGTGTCCTGTCGGCCGTCGGGGTACTCCACGTAGGCGTACTGCGGGTTCGCGTGGAGGAGGTGAACCCTCTCGACCAACGGGTCCGACTTGTGCGCCCGCACATGTTTCCGGAGCAAGATGGGTCCTGGGGCCGCCAGCCAGGTCGGCAGCGACGTTCCAGAGGAGGACTTCCTGGGGAAGACAAGGAGGCGCTAATGGGGCGTTTGGTTAGTGGTGGTACACAGCAGCGACCGGATGGAGTGGAGAGTGTCCGGGAGGACCTCCTGCCACCGGGAAACTGGGAGATCCCTGGAACGTAGGGCCAGTAGGACGGTCTTCCAGACCGTGCCGTTCTCCCTCTCTACTTGCCCGTTCCCCCAGGGGTTGTAGCTGGTCGTCCTGCTCGAGGCTATACCCTTGCTGAGCAGGAACTGGCGCAGCTCGTCACTCATGAAGGAGGACCCCCTGTCGCTATGGACGTATGCGGGGCAACCGAACAGTGTGAATATGGTGTTAAGGGCTTTAATGACTGTGGCCGCTGTCATGTCAGAGCAGGGGATGGCGAAGGGGAAACGGGAGTACTCGTCCACCACGTTCAGGAAGTATGTGTTGCGGTCGGTGGAGGGGAGGGGCCCTTTGAAATCCAGACTGAGGCGTTCAACGGGACGGGAGGCCTTGATCAGGTGCGCACTATCCGGCCTGAAAAAATGCGGTTTGCACTCTGCGCAGATGTGGCAGTGCCTTGTGACTGTACGGACCTCCTCCACGGAGTAGGGGAGGTTGCGGGACTTTATAAAATGGTAGAACCGAGTGACCCCCGGGTGGCAGAGGTCGTCGTGGAGGGTTTGGAGACGGTTAATTTGTGCGTTGGCACATGTGCCGCGGGATAGGGCATCGGACGGCTCGTTCAGCTTTCCGGGACGGTACAAGATCTCATAGTTGAAGGTGGAGAGCTCGATCCTCCACCTTAAGATCTTGTCATTTTTAATTTTGCCCCGCTGTGCATTATCGAACATGAAGGCTACTGACCGCTGGTCAGTGAGGAGAGTGAATCTCCTGCCGGCCAGGTAATGCCTCCAATGTTGCACAGCTTCCACTATGGCTTGGGCTTCCTTTTCCACTGAGGAGTGCCGGATTTCTGAGGCGTGGAGGGTTCGGGAGAAAAAGGCCACGGGTCTGCCCGCTTGGTTAAGGGTGGCCGCTAGAGCTACATCGGAGGCGTCGCTCTCGACCTGGAAGGGGAGGGACTCGTCGATGGCGCGCATCGTGGCCTTTGCGATCTCCGCTTTGATGCGGCTGAAGGCCTGGCAAGCCTCTGTCGACAGGGGGAAGGTCGTGGTCTGTATTAGGGGGCGGGCCTTGTCTGCGTACTGGGGGACCCACTGGGCGTAATATGAAAAGAACCCCAGGCAGCGTTTTAGGGCTTTGGAGCAGTGAGGGAGGGGAAAATCCATGAGGGGGCGCATACGTTCGGGGTCGGGGCCTATTATCCCATTGCGCACTACATATCCCAAGATGGCTAGCCGGTTTGTGCTAAAAACGCACTTGTCCTCGTTGTATGTGAGGTTCAAGGCTTTAGCGGTCTGGAGGAATTTTTGGAGGTTGGCGTCGTGGTCCTGCTGATCGTGGCTGCAGATGGTTACGTTGTCGAGATACGGGAACGTGGCCTGCAACCCGTGTTGATCAACCATTCAGTCCATCTCTCGTTGGAAGACCGAGACCCCGTTTGTGACGCCAAATGGGACCCTTAGGAAGTGGTATAATCGCCCGTCTGCCTCGAAGGCTGTGTACTTGCGGTCACTTGGGCGGATGGGGAGCTGATGGTAGGCGGACTTAAGGTCCACGGTGGAGAAGACCTTATATTGGGCAATCCGATTGACCATGTCGGATATGCGGGGGAGAGGGTACGCATCTAGCTGTGTGTACCTGTTGATGGTCTGGCTATAGTCTATGACCATCCTTTGCTTCTCCCCTGTCTTTACTACTACCACCTGTGCTCTCCAGGGACTATTGCTGGCCTGGATTATGCCTTCCTTCAGTAGCCGCTGGACTTCGGACCGAATGAATGTCCGGTCCTGGGCGCTGTACCGTCTGCTCCTAGTGGCGATGGGTTTGCAATCCAGGGTGAGGTTTGCAAACAAGGATGGGGGCTCAACCTTGAGGGTTGCGAGGCCGCAGATAGTGAGTGGGGGTATTGGGCCGCCGAATTGGAAAGTTAGGCTCTGCAGATTGCACTGGAAGTCTAATCCCAGTAATGTGGGCGCGCAGAGTTGGGGAAGGATGTAGAACCTGTAGTTTTTAAACTCCCTCCCTTGCACCGTTAGGGTCACTATGCAGAAGCCTTTGATCTGTACGGAGTGGGATCCTGCAGCTAGGGAAATCTTTTGCGCACTGGGACGGATGGTCAAAAAACAACGTCTTACCGTGTCGGGGTGGATGAAGCTTTCTGTGCTCCCGGAGTCGACCAGGCATGGTACTCGTGCCCGTTGATCAGCACCATTGTTGTCGTCGTCTGGAGCGTCCGGGGCCGTGCTTGGTCCAGCGTCATTGAGGCCAGACGTGGTCGTAGTGCTTCAGCGTCTTCCTCGAACCCCGTGGAGCCGTCGATGCTGGGGTCCATTGTTGCCGTCCAAGATGGCAGCGGGGGTGAACAAAATGGCCACCCCCATGCATCGCACATGGCTGGGGGTGGACAAAATGGCCACCCCCATGCGTCGCACAGGGCTGGGGGGTCCCAGGATGGCAGCGCCCCTCCTCCCCTCGTGGTGGCCGGGACACAAAATGGCTGCGCCTGCGGGTCGCACATGGAGCGCTGGGGGGGTTGGGGAGCGTTTGAAATGCGCAGGACTCCTTCTTCTCCCGGGACAGCGGCGACCCCCCGGGATCGGCACACAGCCGCGAAATGGCCCTTTTTCCCGCAGCTCTTGCAAATCGCTGCGCGGGCCGTGCAGCGCTGCCGGGGGTGTTTCGCCTGGCCGCAGAAATAGCAGCGGGCCCCCCCGGGACGACTTGGCGTCTGAACCGCGCAAGCCTGTGGGGGGGGGGGGGGGTTTGTCGCAACGGGTGTCCACGGAGCCCAAGGGGCTGCCGCGCGGTCGGGGCCGTAGGCGCGGGCGTTTCGCGCGGCCACATCTAGGGAGGCTGCAAGGGCCCGTGCCTCTGAGAGTCCTAGCGACTCTTTTTCTAAAAGTCTTTGGCGGATTTGGGGAGAGTTCATACCTGCCACAAAAGCATCGCGAATTAACATGTCCGTGTGTTCAATCGCGTTTACCGGCGGGCAGCTGCAGGCCCGTCCCAAAATTAGCAGCGCAGTGTAGAATTCGTCTAGCGATTCTCCGGGACTTTGCCGTCTCATTGCGAGTTGGTAGCGTGCGTAGATCTGGTTCACTGGGCGAACGTAGACGCTCTTTAGTGCTGCGAACGCCGTCTGGAAATCCTCTGCGTCTTCTATGAGAGGGTAAATTTCCGGGCTTACCCTCGAGTGCAGGACCTGTAGTTTCTGGTCTTCTGTGACCCGGCCGGGGGCCGTTCTGAGGTAGGCTTCGAAACAAGTCTGCCAGTGTTTAAAAACTGCTGCTGAGTTCACTGCGTGGGGGCTGATCCTCAGGCATTCCGGGATGATCCTGAGCTCCATAGTCCTTTAAGCACGCTTAATAAATTGTAGCGCACAAAGACCCACGAGAGACGAATAGAGATGAAGCCGATGAGGCTTTATTAAGCGTGACTTGTTCCCCGCAGTTCAGCAACAGACTGGCCTGCGGGGGAGAACTCCTGGTTCTTATACTCCGCCTTCAGGGCGGAGCTAGAGATCAACAGCCAACCAGGACCCGGGATCTGTCAGCCAATGACATCACGGCTTCACAGTCCCACATGACCCCTAATGCATACTACCACAGGGGGCGCCTCCGCTGGGGTCTGGCTCGCATTCGGGGCCTACCCCAGGCCTACTTTCTGGTACGGCCGGCCCCTGAACACTGACGCCATGTTGAGTTGGGGCCGGCACGCCAAAGAAGCCCCCCACGCATGCGCGGGTTGGCGCAGCGCCCATTTGGCGTCACGAAAGGAGACTGGAGCGACGTGAACCGCTCCAGCACCGTGCTGGCCTCCCTGGGGGCCAGAATCAGTCGTACCCGGGCCCGCTTCGCACCGGCGTTCACGACGGCGCGAACACTGGGCCTCCATATTGGAGAATCGCCCCCGTGAAAAACGTCAGATGGATTGAAATTTGCATTCACTGAGAAAAGGAATATGAAAGGCCCATGTTATGGAGGTCTTGGAAAAAGCGGAGTAGAATTTGCAAGGTTGTTTAATGTGAAATTTCATATTTTTTTCCGCTTAGTCTTTCTCTCTCTCGCGTCCTGAGGCATCCCCATTGTCTGAGGGTCAGTAATCGTGGCTTAATGTTGCCATGGTTTCGCAGTGGGGCAGTATCAACTCCAAGAACCACCTCAGACAGTATGGGGATTAATCCCTCAGCACTGGTGTCCTAACCATCTGCGCTAAGCAGCCCTACCCTTTAGTTAAGTGGAAGATATAAACTAATGTAATCAGATTCTTTATGGGATATGGTGCCCTGTTTAGCTGTTGGTGTTGGGGGAGGTGGGAGGGGGAGGAAACGAGCGAGCAGGGCGATGAGTGTCATTTGCAGATTCCACAAAGCTAAGATTGGACACTGGATATGTGGGATTGAATGAATTCTTTGCGGATCAAAAGTTTTGATAAAAAAACCTTATCGCTAGCAATGAAATGTAGGAAAAGGATTCATTATAGGGTTGTTTGAAAATGATGTGTGGGAGGACTGGACTCGAGCAGCTGAATTGAGGAGCTCCGTACTGTTTATATTAGCTTGATTCCGCACGAGCCTGCTCGGCCATGGAAGTCTGCGCGTTCAGGTCACACTCGAGTGCAAGAGCACATACTCTTCAGTGACACCTCTGTACTGAAGGAGTGCTGCAGTGTTGGAGGTGCTGCCCTCATTAAACTAAAGTGCTGCCTGCCCTCTCCGTTACACACAAATGATCCCATGTCGCTACTTTGAAGACGGGTAGGAGAGTGCCCCCCTGCTATTTCTGCTTCCCCTCCTCTTTGGGTAATGCCATTAAATCATCTTTGGTGAGGTGAGAGCGAAGATTATATGCACAATAGCCACTTGCATTCATATAGCATCCTTTTTTAAAAAAACATTTTTTATTGAAGCATTTGACATTTTCACATATTGACATTTCTAAAACAACCGCGCGGGTCGACGCACAAAATGCCCCCTAAAAGAACAATACACAATAAACCACGTACCCCACCCTATCCCCAGATACCCGTATACTAAATTCCCTGTCCTTATTTAACATTACCATGCCTCCTATCCTCCCCCCCCCCCCCCCCCCCCCACTTTTTCCCTTTCCCCCCTTACTGCTGACGTTCAGTTTTTGTTAAAGAAATCGATGAACAGCTGCCAACTCCGGGCGAATCCCTGTATTGATCCTCTTAAAGCAAACTTGACTTTCTCCAGACTGAGAGACTCTACCATATCGCTGACCCACACTCCTGATTTCAGGGGCTCCGAGTCCCTCCATCTCAGCAAGATCCATCTCCGGGCCACCAGGGAGGAGAAGGCCAGAATATCGGCCTCCCCCCCCCACTTGCACTCGGATCCTCCGACACCCCAAATATTGCTAATTCTGGACTCTGAGTTACCCTATCTTCCAGGACTTCCGACTGCAAATCCCTGCCAGAATTCCCTCAATTTGGGACATGCCCAAAACATATGAATGCGGTTGGCCGGGCTCCCCCACAACACCCACATCTGTCCTCCACCTCCTCGAAGAACCTACTCATCCGGGCTACCGTCATGTGGGCCCTGTGGACTACCTTGAACTGAATCAAGCTGAGTCAGACACAGGACGAAGATGCATTTACCCTTTTCAAGGCTTTTTCCCCACATTTCAGTTTCCAGCTCCCCTCCCAACTCCTCTTCCCACGTCCTCTTCACCTCTCTGATAGGGGCCCCTTCCCACTCTATAACAATTCCCTGTATATGTCCGAAACCTTCCCACCTCCAACCCCTGTTTTTGACAGCACTTTATCCTGTAGTCCCCTCAGGGGGAGGCGAGGAAAGCTTGGGACCTGTCTCCGCACAAAGTCCCGCACTTGAAGATACCGAAACCCGTTCCCTCCCGGCAAGTCAAACTCCTCCTCTAATGTCTCCAAGGTCGGGAAGCCCTCCTGGATGAATAGATCCCCCAAACCTCTCAATCCCTGCCCGCTGCCATACCTTAAAGCCCCCATCCAGCACCCCCCCGGGACAAACCGGTGATTGGCACAGATCGGTGACCACACTGACACCCCCTCCAGTCTCATGTGCTGCCTCCATTGCCCCCACACCCTCAGGGCCGCCACCACCACAGGACTTGTGGAGTACCGAGCCGGCGAGAACGGCAGGGGTGCCGTCAGTAAAGCCTCCAGACTCGTACCGTTGCAGGATGCTGCCTCCATCCGCTCCCAAACCGACCCCTCCCCCACTGCCCACTTCCTGACCATCGATTTGTTGGCAGCCCAGTAATAGTTAATAAAGCTCCGGAGAGCCAATCCCCCTTCTCCGTGGGCCCATTCCAGGAGTGCCCTCTTTACTCGCGGGGTTTTACCCGCCCATATAAACCTCGATATCGCCGCATTCTTACTTCTGAAAAAAGCCTTTGGGGCAAAAATCGGGAGACACTGAAAAAAGAAAAGCAGTCTCGGAAGGACCGTCATCTTCACCATCTGAATCCTCCCCACCAGCGTCAGTGGGAGCATGTCCCATCTACAAAAATCCCTTCTCATTTGATCCACTGCTTTGCCCAAATTTAACTTGTGAAGCTGCCCCCAATCCTTGGCCACTTGAATCCCCAGATACCTAAAGCTCTTCCCAACCACTTTAAAAGGTAGCTCCTTCAGCCTCCTTTCCTGCCCCATGCCTGAATCACGAATATCTCGCTTTTTCCCATATTTAACTTATAGCCTGAAAATCGGCCAAATTCTCCTAATACCTCCATGATTTCGGTCATCCCCCCCACCGGGTCTGTGATATAAAGCAGCAAGTCGTCCGCATAGAGCGAGACTGTGCTCCACCCCCCCTCTCACTATTCCCCTTCCAGGTATTCGCTGCTCTCAGAGCCATTGCTAAGGGTTCTATAGCCATGGCAAACAGTAATGGGGAGAGCTGGCATCCCTGCCTTGTCCCCCGATAAAGACTAAAGTATTCTGACCGAACTCGGTTAGTTCTTACATTAGCCACCGGGGCCTGGTACAGTAGCCGGACCCACTCCACAAACCCAAACCTGCCTAAAATATCGCATAGACACTTCCACTCCACTCGGTCGAAAGCCTTCTCCGCGTCCATGGCAACTACCACCTCAGCCTCGCGCCCCTTCACTGGCATCATAATTACATTAAGAAGCCGTCTAATGTTGGATATCAGGTACCTGCCCTTTACAAATCCCGTCTGATCCTCCCCAATTATCTCCGGGACACAATCCTCTCTTCGAGTGGCCAGGATCTTTGCCAAATATTTGGCATCTACATTCAAGAGAGAGATTGGCCTGTACGATCCACAGCTCTCCGGATCCTTGTCCCGCTTCAGGATGAGAGAAATTGATGCCTGTGATAACGTTGGGGGGAGTACCCCCAGCTCCTTGGACTCGTTGAAAGCTTTGACCAGGAGCGGCCCCAGTAACCCAGAGAACTTCTTATAAAATTCCACTGGGAACCCATCAGGACCCAGGTCTTTACCCGATTGCATCGCCCCCAGTCCCTCTACCACCTCCCCAAGCCCAATCGGGCCCCCCAGGGCCTCCACCACCTCCTCATTTACCTTCGGGAACTCTAGCCTCCCCAGGAATTGGTTCATGCCCTCCTCCCCATCCGGGGGTTCCGACTCGTATAGCTGGCTATAAAATTCACAGAACACGTCATTCACCGTCCCCGGGTCCGTCACCGTATTCCCCCTCAAATCCTTTATTTTCCCTATTTCTCTCGCCGCCTCCTGTTTCCTCAGCTGATGTGCCAGCATCCTGCTAGCTTTCTCCCCATGTTCATATATTGCCCCTTTTACCCTCCTCAGCTGACCCTCCACCTTTCCTGTGGAAAGGAGCCCAAACTCCATTTGAAGTCTCTGACGCTCCTTCAGGAGCTCCTCATTTGGAGACTGAGTATCTCCTGTCCACCTGAAAGATTTCTCCCACCAACCTTCCCAGCTCCGACCACTCAGTTTTATCCCTGTGGGCTCGAATCGAAATACATTCCCCTCTAATGACCGCTTTCAGTGCCTCCCAGACCACCCTGGTTGCAGTCTCTCCTGTGTCATTGACCTTTATGTACCCCCGAATGGCCTCTCTCACTCGCTCACAGATCTCCTCATCCGCTAACAGCCCTGTATCCAGTCTCCACTGTGGGCGCTGGGACATTCCCGTGTCTGCCCGTAGGTCTATCCAGTGTGGTGCATGATCTGAGATCACAATTGCTGAGGACTCAGTGTCCTCAACCCCTGCTAGCAGTGTTTTATCTAGCACAAAGAAATCTATCCTGGAGTACGCCTTATGTACATGGGAGTAGAATGAATATTCCCTGCTCCTTGCTCTCTCAAATCTCCACGGATTCACCACTCCCATGTGCTCCATGAACCCACGCAGTTCCTTTGCCATTGCTGATAGCTTCCCCGACCTATCACTCGACCGGCCCAGGACCGTATTAAAGTCACCCCCCCATGATCAGCCGATGCGAGTCAAGGTCTGGGATCGTCCCCAGCACCTTCCTGATGAACGCGTCATCATCCCAGTTTGGGGCCTATATATACACCAGCACCACTGCCATTCCCTCTAGCTTCCCGCTAACCATAATAAATCTGCCTCCCGGGTCTACCTCTCTCCTCCCCACCTCGAATGTCACCCTTTTATTAATCAGGATAGCCACCCCCCTTGTTTTTAAGTCCTGTCCTGAGTGAAACAGTTGCCCGACCCATCCATTCTTTAATCTAATTTGGTCTCCCAGCTTCGTGTGTCTCTTGTAACATAGCCACATCCGCTTTTAACTGTCTGAGGCGTGCGAACACACGAGCTCTCTTAACCGGCCCGTTCAGCCCACGAACATTCCATGTAACCAGTCTGGTCCGGGGGGGGGGGGCTTTTGCCCCCCTCCCCTGTCGGTCAACCATGACCTTTCCTAGGCCAACTCCTAGCCCGTGTTCCACTCCTCGCTTGATCCGCCCTTCGGCGGCGACTGCCGTCTGATCTCCACCTCCAGTCTCCTAACTGCATAGAGCATCCTTAATGCGGTGAACCATCGCAAGCGTTTATGCAGGTGTGAAATGGGTCAAATATTGACACACAGCCAAAGGTGACATGAGGGTAAATGACCAAAAGTTTGATTGAAGACGGAGATTTTAAGGAAAATCTGCAAGGAGGTCTCTGAATGGGGTGTTTGGTGGTGGGTGGGGTGGGGGGGGGGGGGGGGAGGTGTGGGTGGCGGGGAGGGGAGGGGGGGGGCGCAGGGAGGGTTGAGGTGTTCCTTAAACCCAGAGAGCCTGAGGTAAAAATGGAAAATGCTGGAACTGTGCAGCACGTGATGCCAGCTGAAGTGACGATAAAATGTTTCAGCTGTAGCGCGTTCATCAGAAACTCAACTTCAGACTCCCCAGCACCATTTCACAAAGATTTCCTACACACACGACAGAAAGAACCTCTTTGGGGTAGATTAAAATCCAGGTTGTGCGGTGAAAGGCCAGCGTGCTAATCGCTTCACCCACCCAGTCCCCCTCTAAATACCAGCTTCATTGGTGCGAAGTATCTCCTGGGGGAGGGGGGGGGGGGGGCGATTGTGAAAACAGTGGCTATGCCTGCAGAATAGTAATAAAATAATGTGCTTTATCTCGCTCTCTTGTAAAGTGTTTTATTGCCACATTTCCCTAGCTGCCTTTGTGTTCATACAATCAGAAGAGAAGAAAATGAAACCAATTTTAATGAAAGGGAATTAAAGAACAGATGAGAGAGAATCAGATGGATTTACAGATATGTTCAGTCGTTGCAATGTGTGTTCTATAGTCTGACCTTTGAAAGAACCTTGATCTACGCATAAAATATATATATGGAGATAAAAATGGTCTTTGCAGATTTTCTTTTTCATCTTTCTTACCAGATCTGTGTGGGGATCCAATCGAAGGAATAAAGTGTCATTAAATTTCAATTACTTAAAATGACAGTCATGTGAAGCTGATAAAACTCAACGTTGTGTATAGTTGTCAGTTTCTCATTTGAGCTCTTCAGACCTATCTGAAATGGTCTTTTTTTCTCTCTTCTTGGCCTTTTCATATGCAAAGTGGGCCCCATCTTTAGGGAAGTGAAGAATTTAGTCAAGTTAATGAACTTCAAGTCAAGTCTTATCGTGACATTTTTTTTTTTCAACATGCTTCACCAGAAGTAGCCATGAGACAAAATGCATTTTAATTTTTGAGAAGTGCTCTTTTATATCGCAGCTGCTCCTTTTTTTTGTTTTGTCTTGTCGTGTGTTGCAGTCTGTCCCTGTCAGCTCCAATGGGGGTAGCAGGCTGGAATTGTCCTACTCAGGATCATTCCTCGCAAAGGGGGCCAAGTCATTGGGAAAGGAGTTAACAAGATCCCCTTTCTTAAATTGAGTTTTACTATTATTCTGGGTGATCCAGAAATCTTACACATTTGTTTTTATCAGGGAGCGATAAAGGGAAGGCTGGAATTGCCACTTTATTTAATGACTGGATACTAAGGTCACGGGTGAACTGCAAGGGTTTTCTCACCATGGCAACAGCCTTACTTGCTAACTGCTGGTTATAATGAGGTGTTGTTTTCCAAGTGATAAGTTAAAAGATTTGTTCCTCTATGTTTTCTCTCTCTTCCAGTTTATACCTCTGGTTTGTTTCTATCCCTCCCCCTTCTCCTCATCCCACACTACGTGGGGGCCTCCTCTCCGCCACTGGCAGCGCTGTCGTGCATAGTTTCCATTTTAGAGGTATTAATGCCACCTCTGGTGGGAGGGTATAATTACAGTGCCACAATGTAGCAGAAGCAATGCCTGTTATAAAGGTGAACATAGGAATTGTTCATGGCAAAATCTGCCATTCCAGTGCCAACCATTGGCAGGAAAGTATAATTACTGCACGACGAGTCCAGTAATAAACAACAAGTGGTATTCATGTAGCCCCTTCAGTGTTATAAAACAGCCCAAAGGGCAGAATCTGACACTGAGACGCAGAAAGAGATCTTTAGGACAGATGACCCAAAGCTCGGTCAAACTGGCAGGTTTTAACGGGCGTTTCAAAGGAGGAGAGCGAGGCCGAGAGAGGGATTCGGGAGGGATTTCAGAGATTTGGCTGCTGAAGACTCAGCCACCACTGGTGGAGCGGTCAGGGATACTCACGGTTCCGAAATTAGCCGAGCACACGTATCTCAGGTAGGGCTGGAGGAGATGACACAGAGAGTGCGGGCCGAGGCCTAGGGGGGAAAATGGAGAACGTGGACGAGAGTTTTAAAATGAAAGTTTTGCTTGACCGGGAGCCAAATCCTTCCCTTATTGTTCCCTTTTTCCTCTGCCATCCCCGGTCTCCACGATTCCTTTTCTCCCATATCACTCCCTTTCTCCCCTAATCTTCTCTTGATCCCTATCTTTCTCTTTATCTTACTGGTCCAGGTGTGCTACTTTGTGTCGTCTCAGGGCAGATTCTTCAATCACTCCCTTCACTTCTTTTTCCTTCAAGTTTCATTCACTTCCAATCACTCCAGCTTCCTACATAGCCCCCCTATCCCAGTGACTTCCCCTTCCCAGAACTCCCATACTTGACCTCTTGCCATCCTTCGTTCTTTTACTCTTTTCTCTCAAACCCGGTTCCGCATCACTATCACCAAAGGGAAGTGGCAGCGAGAGGCATTGGAAATGAGGCGTTACTTGCTCTCTGACTGCCCTCGTCATCTCTTTCATTTGGGGGCCTATTGTACTCTGGGCTTCGGCCTGACTCAATAAGGAGAAATTGATCGTGAGAATGGTGTTCGCTTGAGGCTCCGCTTGTTTTTTTCTCTCCAGGACTGCCCGCAGCTGCTTGCAGCTGAGAAGATTCTGGTGCCTGTTGGAGTGGTGAAGCCCATCACCTTGAAATCGAAAAATCTTCCGCAGCCACAGTCAGGCCAGCGAGGGTACGAGTGCATCCTGAGAATCCACGGGGTGGAGCAGCGTGTTCCGGCCTTGCGATTCAACAGCTCAAGTGTCCAGTGTCAGAACACATCAGTAAGTAGTGCTTGTGGGGATTCCAGTTGTTAAGTGCCAGCTGTGTGGCTGCACACTCGCGCTAGAGGCTTCGGCACACAATCTAGGCCATGTCTACAATAGTATCGAAGGAATGGTGCCTTTAGGATTACACTTTTTTAAAAATTCATTTTGTACGGGATGCCGGCTTCACTGGCTAGGCCAGCATTTGTTGCCCATCCTTAATTGCCCTTGGTGATGAGCTGTCTTCTTGAAGCGCTGCAGTCCACGTGGTGCAGGCAAACCTACTGTGCTGTTAGGGAGGGAGTTCCAGGAATTTGACCCAGCGACAGTGAAGGAACGGCGACAGTAAATGTTAAACCCAGGCCACATCTGCCCTCCCCGGGTGGATGTACGAGATCTGGAAACATCCCTCGCTGCCACCAATTCACGGTAAATTAAGTTAAGGATGTGCCCAATGACAAATAGTCTTTGTTTTCTTAAAGGGACAGGCCAAGCTGAGCATTGCTACATGCTGGTGGAAGGATGACTCATTACGTGTTTCGTGGTTCCTGTGGTTACAAAGCGGTGCAATCTCCCATGCACCGTGAGCAATGCCAAAGGTGCTCTCCCTGTTCATTTAAAACAAACGAGTTTTGAAGCGCCATGAAATTTAATGCAAGAGGATTATGCACAAATCTATCTGGCCCAGTTTGATTTTATTCCTTCTTTTCATTCCCACTTAAAAGCAAGGACAGACGTGTTCTGAAAGCGAAAGGATTGCATTGGAGGGGCTGTGTTTTCTTCAGAGTATTCAGAAGGCTCAAATATCAGATGTAACAAAGCACATTTTTGTTTTTAATTTCTGGACGGCCTGCTAATTACTGCAATTCCAGCTGCTTCTGACATACAGTACATCTAATACAAGCTGATTTAAATGCACAATAGAACTATTCAGGCGTGACACAGATGCAGCATTGTACAATGGCACTGTATCACTTTACGAAGAGATATTTCCACAGGTAACTTTTAAAGGTGAACTGCCTGTGAAATGAGAGGAGCCAGTTTTGCCAGAAAGAAATGGAGATGCTTGCATTTATATAGCGGCACATTCTGTCTGAAGTGCTTACCGCTGTTAGTTGCTTTCTTGAAACAGAGACTGTTGGTGTGTAGGCAATATTTGGCAGCTGCTATGGATCCCTTAGAACCACAAATGGATTAAAGAGCCCCTAAACACGTTAACCAGGACACTAGTGTGGGACCTTTTCTATCCAGCTGAGCAGCCAAAAGGGACCTTAGTGTAACATCTCACCCTGAGACTGGATCTTCAACAATCCAGTTCTTGATGTGTTTTCAGCCTGGACTGCATGCTCTGTAATGGAACCCACAGCCTTCTCGAAGATATAAGCACTCCCAATGGGCTGACCCAACGTCTGATAGCAATGAACATGATCATCATAGAATTTACAGAGCAGAAGGAGGCCATTTGACCCATCGAGTCTGCACCGGCTCTTGGAAAGAGCACCCCACCCAAGGTCAACACCTCCACCCTATCCCCATAACCCAGTAACCCCACCCAACACTAAGGGCAATTTTGGACACTAAGGGCAATTTGTCATGGCCAATCCACCTAACCTGCACATCTTTGGACTGTGGGAGGAAACCAGAGCGCCCGGAGGAAACCCACGCACACACGGGGAGGATGTGCAGACTCCGCACAGACAGCGACCCAAGCCGGAATCGAACCTGGGACCCTGGAGTTGTGAGTTTTTGTATGAAGTTTTGTAAGATATTCGGTGATATTCAGAACATCCTTTTGAGCAAACAAGTGGAAACAGGTAAGCATCCATTTTTCAAATGAAGAGACTACCTCTTTGGAAAATTGTGGAGTCCTTGGGAAAGAAAGAGTTATATATTCAACCAGAGACATTCACAATTGGAACTGCACGAGCTGATAAACATGAACTCTTTATTATCTCATTATCTGATTAAGCTCCCTCTGCTGGTACATGTGTGTATGGTAGCCTCAAGTGGACAAAATGTACAATGCAATTTTTAATACACTACGAACAATGTTGGTCGGTGGGATATTCATTAGCCACAGGGGGGGTGGGGGGGGGGAGGGCGGTGGCATATTAGTATCATCCCTGGATGAGTGATCCGGAGACCTGGAGTAATGCTCTGATGAAATTTGAATCCAAGTTTGAATTTCAAATCTGAAATCAAACGATGATCATGAAACCATTTCTGATGGTTGTAAAAACCCAACTGATTCACTAATGTTCTTGAGGGAAGGAAGTCTGCCTTCCTTACCGGGTCCGACCTACATGTGACTCCTGCCCTACAGCAGTGTGGCTGACTCTTAAATGCCCTCTGAAGTGGCCCCACAAGCCACTCAGTTTAAAGGCAATAATGGATGGGCAACAAATACAGGCCCAGGCCCACACCCCATGATCGAATTTTAAAAGAACATGTGGCTAATTGCGAAGCCATACGTGGAAATATTCCTGAATGAGATATGTCTGTCTTAAATACGGATAGACCAGGGAAGAGAAAGGGGAGAGGAGATTTGGGAGGGTATAAGTACACACTTAATGAGAAAGGCCTCCAGCTTTCCTTTTATAGGAGGGGTGGGAGAGCACATGGCTGAGATGGTAAGACAGGGTTTTTCAGGGGATTGGGGGCTGGATGACTGGAAGAGTGACTGTCAGTGATGGGGTGAAGTAGGCTGTTGCGTGGGGGCAGAGGAGGGGGCACAGAAGGACGCACAGCTGGAGGAGGTTGCAGAGATTGGGGCCGTTAAGTCCGTAGAAAATTTGAAAGTGAGCTTGAGGATCCGAAAGCCAATTTTTCGGAACCTGGGGAGCCAGTGGAGCTTTGAGTGAGCAGTGGGCC
Organism: Scyliorhinus torazame; assembly: GCF_047496885.1. Classification (NCBI taxonomy): domain Eukaryota; kingdom Metazoa; phylum Chordata; class Chondrichthyes; order Carcharhiniformes; family Scyliorhinidae; genus Scyliorhinus; species Scyliorhinus torazame. The sequence continues at coordinate 17,025,315 of NC_092719.1, read as the reverse complement.
ACCACTTTAATGTGGGTGAGAACATGGGCAAGTGCATTCTGTCTGATTTGTCGGCTCGGGAGGACTGAGGTTGGGATGATATGCTTGTGGCAGCAGGGGAGGAGATGTGGATTGAAATGATGTTAAAGGAAAGGTTAAAATTCTGAGCCAATCTTTTTCTCCTGGTTTTTGAGGACACAAGCCAGCATAAAAGAAAAATAAGTTGGCCAACCAGTCCCACACTTGCACAGAGCACGTGGTCCATCCCACCGTGTAATTTTGAGGTCAGACTTTCCTGGAGAATTTCAATTTCCAAAGAAAAGTATGGAAAATTCAAAAGAACATCAGATTCCCATCATTGAGGCCTGGTTTTGCTGTCCTCCACGACACGCCCAGTACAGGGACTATTACATCCCAAGGAGGATTCAATTATCTCAGCCTGCACCTACCATTAAAACCACCCAGCTCATTTCCAATCAGTCATTTGCCCAACCCTCTTTGTCACTCTCCTCTGAAATCAGAAGGAGTGGTGTCTCATCATTTCCATCGATCAATTATAGCCTCGTTTTATTGTCAGTTTTGTTGGCCCAACATTAGCTATTCCAGTCGTTCACAGAATCCTTAATCTCCTTTCAGCTGCCACTGTGTGAGGCTCGAAAGGGTTGGCTGTGCTTGCCTGGAGCAGTTCTTCAGCACTACATGTGTGTCAGTTGTAATGCTCGCAAAGGCATTGATCTCCATTGATTCGGAGAGGAACTGTTCACAGTCAAAGGCTGTGTCAGGAATCTGTGTTCAAACTATGAGCAAAGGTCGCAACAGAAAGTTAAAGTCAAAAGCTTTTTTTTTTTCCCGTTTACGAGGTGTTCCCCCAATTGTTGCTGAGACTTTCCACTTTCAGTTGAATCGTGACAGAGGGGGAGTAGGGTGGGGTGGAGGTGGCTGGGTCGGCCAGGTCAGAATCTCAGAACTAGGCCGAGACGGTCATGGCAGCCCTTGCGCCATTAGGAAGCTTTGGTCCAGTGGTGTTGGAACATAGGAACAGAAGTAGGGCATTCGGTCCATCGAACATGCTCCACCATTCACTAAGATCATGGCTGATCATCCACTTTGAGACATTTTTCCCACACTGTCCACATGTCCCTTTATGTCATTGGCATTCAGAAGTTTGTCGATCTCGATTTGAAACCTACTCTTCGTTGAGCTTCCACAACCCTCTGAGCAAAATAAGTTCTCCTCTTCTCTGTAGTGAGTGGCGTCCCCCTTATATTGAACCTGACTCCCTTGGTTCTAGATTTCCCAACCATGCTAAACATCTCGCCTGCATCTACCCTGCCCATCCCTTTAAGTATTTTGTAGGTTTCAATTAGATCACGTTCCATTGTTCAAAGTTCTCGGGAATACACCGGCCCAATTTCCCCATCTCTCTTCATAAGACAATCCCACCATTCCCGGAACAAGTCTGGTGAACCTTCAGCGCACTCCCTCTGTGGCAATAATATCCTCCTCTGTTAAGGGGACCAAACTGAACACACTGATCCAGTTGCAGTCTAACCGTGTACATTTGAAACAAGATTTCGCTACTCTTGTACTCAAATACTCTTAAGAGAAAGGCCAACAATACGTTAGCCTTCCTAATAACTTGCTGCACCTGTATGCTAGCCCTCAGTCACTTATGGACAAGGACGCCCAGGTCCCTTTGTACATCAACACTTCCTAATTTCCTATCGTTTAGGAAATATTTTGCTCACCTGTTCCTCCTACCTAAGTGGATGACTTCACATTTTTCGACATATTCCATCTGCATGTTCTTGCCCACGCGCTCTGTCCAAATCGTTCTTTAGCTGTTTTACATCTTCCTCACAACACACATTCCCGGCTAGCTTTGTGTCATCTGCGAGCTTGGAAATTGATGTATGTTATGAACATCTGGGGCCTGAGCATTGATCCCTGCGGTGCCCCACTAGCCACAGCACAAATGGCCTGCTTATTCCTACTCCCTGTTTGCTGCCAGTTAGCCAATCCTTAACCCATGTCAATGTATTACCTCCTATCTCATATGCTTTGATTATGCTAACCAACCTCCTATGGAGACTTTATCAAAAGCCTTCTACAAATCCATTATGCGACATTCTTGTCAATCCTGTTAGTAACGTTCTGAAAAACAGATTTGTCAAACACGATTTCCCATTCATTAATCCATGTTCGCGATGGCTGAATCAGATCATGCGTCCATTACAGCCTTGGTTCAAACATGGACACAAGAGCTGAACTCCAGAGGTGAGGTGAGATGATTGCCTTTGACATCAAGCCAGCATTTGACCGTGTATGGCATTAAGAATCCCTAAAATTGGAGTTAATGGGAATCGGAGGAAAACTCTTCGCTTATTGGAGTCATTCCTGGTACAAAGGAAGGTGGTTGTAGTTATTGGAGGCCAATCATCTCAGTTCCAGGAGGTCACTGCAGGATTTCTTTAAGGTACTGTCCTAGGCTCAAATATCTTTAGCCACTTCATCAGTGACCCTCCTTCCATCATAAGGTCAGAAGTGGGGATTTTTGCTGGTGACTGCACCATGTTCAGCACCATTCGTGATTCCTCAGATACTGAAGCAGTCCATGTTTAAATGCAGCAAAATCTGGACAATATCCAGGCTTGGGCTGACAAATGGTCAGTAACATTCATGCCACACAGGTACCAGGCAATGGCCATCTCCAATAAGATATAATTAAAGCATCGCCACTTGACATTCGATGACATTACCATCACTGAATCCCCCACTATGAACATCAAGGGGGTTACATTTGAACTGAACTGGACTAGCCATGCAAATACTCTGGCTACAAGAGCAGGTCAGAGGATAGGAATCTTGTGGTGAGTAACGCACCTCCAGACTCACCTAAGCCCATCCACCATCTACAAGGCACAAGTCAGGAGTGTGATGGAATTCTTTCTACTTGCTTGGATGAGTGCACCTCCAACAATTCTTGAAAACTTGATACTTTTCAGGATAAAGCAACCCGCCTGATTGGCATCCCTCCACAAAACATTCACTCCCTCCACCACCAACGCACAGTAGCAGCCGTGGGTATCAACTAAACGATGCACCGCAGCAACTCACGAAGGCTCCTTAGGCAGCACCTTCCAAACCCGTGACCACTACCACCTAGAAGGATAAGGGCTGCAGATACCTGGGAACACCACCACCTGGAGGTTCCCCTCCAAGTCACTCACCATCTTGACGTGGAAATTTAGCATCGTTCCTTCACTGTCACTTGGTCAAAACCCTGGAATTCCCTCTTGGTTAGCAATGTGGGTTGCCGACTCGCCTGGGCTGCAGTGGTTCAAGAAGGCAGCTCACCGTCACCTTGTCAGGGGCAATAAGGAATGTGCAATAAATAGCAAGTCACAGGGAGGTTCATTGAGGGAACTTCAGGGCCTCGGGCCCAGGCTCCTCACTGCTCATGGTTGGGTGAATGAATTGAGGGATAGACAAAAGGCCAGAATTGATCGGAGGAGGTTACAGAGATGGAGAGGAGTGTGTGTTTTTTTTTGGGGGGGGGGGGGGGGGGGGGGGGGGGTTCCGTAAAGAATTAATAAAATTTATGGAACTAAAGGATACATTTTCTTCCATTTGTAGTTTTTGTCACCTGCAGCCACCTGCGCCTCAAACCCCCCCCCCCCCCCCCCCTCCTCCTCCACCCGCCACACCAGGTTCGACAGGCGCCAGTTCTCTTCTGAAAACTGTTGGTTTTGTGGGGTGTGGGTAGGGTGCAGGGGCAACATGTCCTCACAGCAGCATTGACAGGTAGGCTCAGTTCAAGCGACATCAAGGCCGGGGCTGGCCCCATCTCTCCTGATGTCTGTATGTGAATGCTCTCCAGCGTGGAGTTACTGGATATGGGCCTGGAACAGCATCCGGGTCTAACGTTCCACCCCATGGCCAAGCACGTGGGCCCTGCATCCTATTCGGACCCCAGGCTGGGATCAGCTTCGGGACTGTCGATTGAAGCTGACTGGCCCTGTTCCACATCCCCTGGCTCATCTACCCAGTAAAGCTTGCTGGATGGCCAACCGATACCACGCTGTCCGATGCCTGACCTTGACATGGCTTGGCGTAGGCAGCACATAGCTCTGAACTTTGACTGTTCCACCTTGAGCACCCCACCCACTTGGCACCGTAACAAACCGAAGACTCGATTGTTAATGCCAGCAGCACTGGGGAGAGCACTGAAATTGAGGAAATGATACAGCCCAGAGGAGGTCACACAACCTTTGAACCTGTGCTTACCCTCTGTTATCTATTAGTCTCACATCCTGGCTCTTTTTCCTTAACCCTGAGTCTTCCCTTTTCAACTATGTTCCCTTTTGAATGTTGATACTGAATCAACTTAGGCAGTGCATTCCTGATCACAGCAACCCGCTGCATAGAAAACAATCCCCCTCATCAGCCCTTTGGGTGTTTTTTTAATGACAAATCATTTTAAATCTATGATCCCTGATTGATGAGGCTCGTGCCAGTGGAAAATAATTTCTCCATATGTGCTGTGGGAGAGGAATTAACTGCTTTGATTTTCAGCCAGCAAAGATCAGGTGGGCCGAGGGACCACCTATACCGTATTAACATAGACATAGATTAACATAGAATTTACAGTGCAGAAGGAGGCCATTCGGCCCATCGAGACTGCACCGGCTCTTGGAAAGAGCGCCCTACCCAAGGTCAACACCTCCACCCGATCCCATAACCCAGTAACCCCTCCCAACACTAAGGGCAATTTATCACGGCCAATCCACCTAATCTGCACATCTTTGGACTGTGGGAGGAAACCGGAGCACCCGGAGGAAACCCACGCACACACGGGGAGGATGTGCAGACTCCGCACAGACAGTGATCCAATCCGGAATCGAACCTGGGACCCTGGAGCTGTGAAGCAATTGTGCTATCCATGCTGCCGTTCTACAACACTCTTTCAAAATGCTGCAGACTGTGGAACACTCAATTAAATATCCCCTTCACACTCTTTGCTCTCCAGCAAGGATAACAATTGGTACTTCTCTCAGTATTTCCCACGTAATTTAAGACCCTCATCCCCCGAACAGTGCCTGCGAATTGCCTCTGCACCCTCCCCAAGGCCTTCACATCCCTCCTGCTCTTGTGTTTTGAATTAATGCAGTGATGAGGAACCAAGATGATGTTCTGAGCCACCTTGTTGGCGGACGGTTCATGTTGCCTGTAACTTTCTCGTTTCAGTATTCCTACGAGGGGACGACGATCAACAATCTCCCAGTGGACCTTGCTGTGGTCTGGAATGGGGACTTCAGCATCGACAACCCAGCGCACAACCAAGGTAAGTCTTGCTAAAACTATTACAGGACACTAGTTAGGCCATACCTGGAATACTGTGAACAATTTTGGTCCCCTTTTCTAAGGAAAGAATATACTGGCATTGGGGTCAGTCCAGAGAAGGTTCACTAGGTTTGATAAGGTTCGTCACGATTGGCTACTGCAGAAAAAACGGAGGCATGGGATTCAGGGTGATTTAGCAGTTTGGATCAGAAATTGGCTAGCTGGAAGAAGGATGGTGGTTGATGGGAAATGTTCAGCCTGGAGTCCAGTTACTAGTGGTGTACCACAAGGATCTGTTTTGGGGCCACTGCTGTTTGTCATTTTTATAAATGACCTGGAGGAGGGCGTAGAAGGATGGGTGAGTAAATTTGAAGATGACACTAAAGTCGGTAGAGTTGTGGACAGTGCGGAAGGATGTTACAAGTTACAGAGGGACATAGATAAGCTGCAGCGCTGGGCTGAGAGGTGGCAAATGGAGTTTAATGCAGAAAAGTATGAGGTGATTCATTTTGGAAGGAATAACAGGAAGACAGAGTACTGGGCTAATGGTAAGATTCTTGGCAATGTGGATGAGCAGAGAGATCTCGGTGTCCATGTACATAGATCCCTGAAAGTTGCCACCCAGGTTGAGAGGGTTGTTAAGAAGGCGTAAGGTGTGTTAGCTTTTATTGGTAGAGAGATTGAGTTTCCGAGCCATGAGGTTATGTTGCAGCTGTACAAAACTCTGGTGCGGCCGCATTTGGAGTATTGCGTGCAATTCTGGTTGCCGCATTATAGGAAGGATGTGGAAGCATTGGAAAGAGTGCAGAGGAGATTTACCAGAATGTTGCCTGGTATGGAGGGAAGATCTTATGAGGAAAGGCTGAGGGACTTGAGGCTGTTTTCGTCAGAGAGAAGAAGGTTAAGAGGTGACTTAATTGAGGCATACAAGATGATCAGAGGATTGGATAGGGTGGACAGTGAGAGCCTTCTTCCTCGGATGGTGATGTCTAGCACAAGGGGTCATAGCTTTAAATTGAGGGGAGATAGATATAGGACTGATGTCAGAGGTAGGTTCTTTACTCAGAGAGTAGTAAGGGCGTGGAATGCCCTGCCTGCAATAGTAGTGGACTCGCCAACACTAAGGGCATTCAAATGGTCATTGGATAGACATCTGGACGATAAGGGAATAGTGTAGATGGGCTTTAGAGTGGTTTCACAGGTCGGCGCAACATCGAGGGCCGAAGGGCCTGTACTGCGCTGTAATGTTCTATGTTCTATAGGTTGATCCCGGTTATGGAGGGGTTTTCTTGGGAGGAGATCTCGAATAGATTGGTCCTGTACCCATTGGAGTTTAGAAGATTGAGACGTGACCTTATTGAGATATATAGGATTCTCAGGGGGCTTGACACGGTAGATACTGAGAGAGGGTGTTTCCTCTTGTGGGAGAGTCTAGGACCTGAGGGCCTAATCTCAGAGTAAGGAGTTGCCTATTTAGGACAGAACTGAGAAGGAATTTCTTCTCTCAGGGGTTTGTGAACCTGTTGAATTCGTAACCGCAGAGAGGTGTAGAGGCTGGTGTGTTCAAGGCTGAGATAGACAGATTTTTAATCAGTAAGGGAGTCAGAGGTTATCGGGATAAGGCGATGAACCTGGAGTTGAGGATTATCATTCATCAGTCATAATCCCATTGAATGGTGGAACAGACTCAATGGGCCGAATGGCCGACTTCTGCTCCTACATCTTATGGTCGTATGGTGAGCCAATGGGAGTGTTTCCTCCCACAAGTCCTGAAAGACGTGCTGTTAGGTAATTTGGACATTCTGAATTCTCCCTCAGTGTACCCGAATAGGCGCCGGAATGTGGCGACTAGGGGCTTTTCACAGTAACTTCATTGCAGTGTAAATGTAAGCCTACTTGTGACAATAAAGATTATTATTATTGTGGCTTTACTCATCTTATGTAGAGCACAGATCCAGACAGTTTTAACCATTGGGGTTGGGGGGGGGGGGGGGGGGGGGGGGGGTGGGGGGGGTGGGGGGGGGGGGTGCTGTGTGATGCGTGACACCATCACAGCCCAACCTGGGTGCATTCCTCTCTGGAAGGTCCAACGGTAGTACTCCCACAAGGTTCCAGCCTCCTTCACTCCATCCCCTCTCCACTGGACATTCTATTCCAGTCCTCGGGTTACCAACTCTGGTTGGACATATTCCTGGAGGTTTTACCACATGACCTTATGCCCCCACCCAATCGAACAGCCTCCTGCCCTGTCCACCTCCGATCAACTGTAAATAAATACGCTCAAAGAAAATGCATAATAATTTTCTAATGTCCCTTTCATTTTCCATCTGGGTCTTTCCCCCATCAGATTAATCTGTAATGCCTGGAGACTCCAGAACAATCCAAAAAGGTTGACAACCCAAGGTATGTGCAAGTTCCAGGCCAATCCTCATCCAGCCTTTTCCTGCATTGCTGGGACGGGAAGGGTGGGGTATGGGTTCCACAAGAGCCAGCGGACAGTGCCTTGACTAACTAGCCATTCCTCATGTCAGCCTCAGTACCCAGTGGCTGTTAAACCATGGGATTCATCAGAACTAAGGGTGACCTTGCCCATTGTTCATCCAGATCGGCCGGCAGGAGATATTGAATCAGAGTGAGGAGCGGGAGCTGGTTTTTTTACCTCCTCCCTCCTGGCTTCAGTTGATTGTCACCCCTCCCATGACCCCATGAGTTCCGATCCCTTCCCTTGTTCTTATTTCAGCTTCTCCACCCCCATTGAGGTCAGTTAACGCAACACAGCTTGACACTGGGGACCTCCCTGTGGTTATAAGACCATCAGACGCAGGAGCAGAAGGCGGCCGTCCTGTCCATCAAGTCTGTTCCGCCATTCGATGAGATCATGACCTATCAGATACGATAATCCTCAACTCCACTTGCCTGCCTTATCCCCACCGCCCTTGGTTATCCGGCTGAGCATGTCATCAGAGTGGGACGAGCATACTGACTGCAACACGGGTGGGGGGGGGGGGGCTTAGTGAATATTGCCAGGAATGGGCTATACCAAGTGTGCATATGGGGTATACCAAATGCACATGGTTTTGCACGGTGAACTGATTCCTGTGTGTCTGAAGGTATCCTGACTTATTCCATGCTGGTGGAGAAGAAATGAATTAGAATTCAGATTCCAGGTTAGAGGACAGGACAGTCCAGCGCTGTGCCTAGTCTCCAGCCTGTCCTAACACAGTCACCAATCTCAGCTCACCACGTTTTTTTGCAAGCAAATATTGATAATTGGTCCGGATTCTACTTGAAATAAGTTGCGATTCGATCTCATCTTGCACCCCCCACCACACCCCAAGTTCATTCTCTCTTTTGTCTTTCTCACCTGGCAGTTCACCTGTACAAGTGTGGCGTGATGCGGGAGAGCTGCGGCCTGTGCCTGAAGGCGGACCCTGACTTTGAATGCGGCTGGTGCAAGGGTGACGGGCGGTGCACGCTCAGGCAGGACTGTCCCGCCTCCGCCGAGCAGTGGTTGGAGCCATCAGGGACATATCGGAAATGTACCAACCCTCGAATCACCGAGGTAACTCCATGTGCGGCGGAGCAGGGGGGAATGTTGGCGAGGAAGGCTGTGATGGGCCTCGGGGAGGAGCCCGATTGTCAGACACAATGTTTTCTCTTCCCCGTTTAATGAGAGAGCTGATGAACGTCAGTAGAGTGCAGTGCAGGCGGGAATTCCCTAAGGGACGCCTGCCGGACCTGTCATGACATGCACTCATGCACATAATGAGATATAGACAGGCAGTGACAGACACCCAGTACAGCCAATCAACACACAGAACAGAACACAACCAATCACCAAGCAGAACACTAGAAGGTGGTCTCCCACTATAAAACACACGAGGCATCAACACTCTGCCTCTTTCCACTGGTGACAACTGTAGTGACAGTCAGGGTGTATATATCAGTTAGCACCTTCTACACGTGGCTCAGAGCTTGTCTGGTCTAGTTAGTTATAGTAAGCATGCTTAGATTAATAGAGTGTCAAACCCACAGCGAACTGTGTGCACTGCTTAACAAGTTCAATAAAACTAACATCAACGTTTGGAGTCTACTTTCAAGTACAACTGCATCCAGTTGCAGTCCGTGTTACCCCAGGGTGATTAACACAACAGGACCGAAGCATTGACACATGTTGTCATCATTGTGTGCTCTGCAGGGCAGCACGGTGGGGGCAGTGGGTTAGCACTGCGGCCTCACGGTGCCGAGGTCCCAGGTTCGATCCCGGCTCTGGGTCACTGTCCGTGTGGTTTGCACATTCTCCCCGTGTTTGCGTGGGTTTCGCCCCCACAACCCAAGGATGTGCAGGGTAGGTGGATTGGCCACGCTAAATTGCCCCTTAATTGGAAAAAATGAATTGGGTACTCTTTAAAAATAAAAAATTTTAAAAATTTTAAAAAATCATTGTGTGCTCCGCTCAGTTAAAATGATAAACTGTGTGTTCTGGTTAATGCAAAAGATCCCGTGGCTTGAATCAAAAACTCTGCTGCTTGCATCCTATCTCTCCCCAAGTCTCGTTATCACATTTCCCTCTGTGCTCACTGATCTATATTGGCCCCAGATCCAGTAATAGCTCAGTTTTATAACTCTCACCCGTGTTTTCAGATTCCTCCATGGTCCCACCACCCTGCCCTCTCCAGTTCTGTAATCTCCCGCCAGCCGTACAACCCTCTGAGAAATCTACCCTCCAACTATGGCCTCTTGCACATCCCCTATTTTAATCACTCCACCACTGGTGGCCGTGCATTTGGTTGCCTCAGCCCCAGGCTCTGCAAATACCTCCTTAAATGTTTCCGCCCCTTTATCCATCCCTTCTCCTTTAAGACACTCCTTAAAATCCATCTCTTTGAATCCTTGTCCTATAATAGCTCATTATGTGACTTGGTGTCAAATTTGCTCGATCAATTTCCTGTGTAGTGCCTTGGGGCAGGTTGTAGTTAATCAGACTGGGTCAATCCCGTTTTTTGAGTGGCAAAGAGACTTTCGGGTGATATGATCCGAGAGAACTCTTTGGCAGGACCTTCCAAACCAACGACCGCCATGTAGAAGGACAAGGGCAGCAGATATGTGGGAACCCCACCACCTGGAAGTTCCCCTCCCAAGTCACTCACCATCCTGACTTGAAAATATATCTTTGTTCCTTCACTGTCGCTGTGTCAGGATCCTGGAACACCCTCCCTATCAGCACTGTGGGTGTACCTACACCACCTGGACTGCGGCGGCTCAGGAATGCAGCTCACCACTACCTTCTCGAGGGCAAATAGCTATGGGTATTGAAGGCTGGCCTAGCCAGAAATGCCCACATCCCGTGGCCGAATAAAAGAAAAAGAGAGAATTGGCCCAATTCATCTTCCTTGATGACTTAGATTCCAGAAACGTGCACCTTTAGCACGGTACCACAAGTGGGCAGCACGGCAGCACAAGTGGATAACACTGTGGCTTCACAGCGCCAGGGTCTCAGGTTCGATTCCCCGCTGGGTCACTGTATGTGTGGAGTCTGCACGTTCTCTCCATGTCTGCGTGGGTTTCCTCCGGGTGCTCCGGTTTCCTCCCACAGTCCAAAGACGTGCAGGTTAGGTGGATTGGCCATGATAAATTGCCCCTAGTGTCCAAAAAGGTTCGGAAGGGTTGAGTTACGGCTTGGATAGGGTGGAAATGAGGGCTTAAGTGGGTCGGTGCAGACTCGATGGACCAATGGCCTCCTTCTGCACTGTATGTCCTATGGTCTTACTTTTTCCCAGTGACTCAGAATCTGTCAGCGATCCCTTCTATCTAAAGCATTAAGACTGAAGCTTGGTGGCACCTCATCTTTACTGTCCTGTCTTTCTTTCTATTCTATAATTTTTCAACCTTGATGCCTTGACCTTTTATTTTGGATGTCACTCTTGGTTTAGTTGGTGGTGGGGACATGGTGGTGGAATGGTAATGCCAATGGACGAGTAATCCAGAGGCCCAGGCGAACGCTCTGTGGATATGGGTTCAAATCTCATTAGTGGAATTTAAATTCACATCATAAATCTGGAATTTAAAAGCAAAGTTCACGTGGGCGCTATTTGAAGAAAAGTAGTGCCCTGGGCAAGATTTCTAACCCTCGCTAAGACAGGTTATCTGGTATTCATCTCGTCTCTGTGGGCAAATTAGAACCGTATTTCTCATTATCACAGCAGCTGTGAGAGGTGCTATATAAACGCAAGCCTTTCTTTTAACTTGCACAACTGGGAAGTGGAGATTTTGTATTTGCTTCCCCTGGATCTAACCTGAAAATACTCTGAACAACCCAACAATTTTCAATGTTCCTGCCAGCCCTGTTGCTGGCTCTGTGCACAGTTAAGCTGGCCGAAGCCCAGGGAGTTGCTTTCTAACCCATGCTGTTATCGTTCTAGAGCCGGGACTCCGCATAACTGACGCATTTGTTTATGCTGAGAATGCTTATCCTTAAACCAGCTAAAAGTTTAAAATCTGTTACAAATTTGTGCAATTTTGTTCTGTGAAATATTCTCATGTATTATTCATTGATATTTTCCTGAAAAGCTTTTTTCACCACCATTAGCGCTGAGGAATTCCTCCATGGTTTATGTATAATGCAACATCAAAATCCCTAGCTGGCAGCGTTCCAAAGGAGCCATCAGACAACTGATCCACTTGGAGCAATCTGATACTATTGATTGTTTGCCGTTCCGGCAAGGTAGCAGTTTTCTGGTTACTGTGAGGAAAGCCAATTCCGCTGGGATTAAAAATGGACAAGTTGTGATGTTGGAATAGCACCACCAGCGAGAAGAAAGAGAGGCTTGCAATTATCTAGCACCTTCCATGACCTCAGGAAGTCCAAATGCACTTTACAGCCAATTAACGACTTTCTTGATATATAGTCGCTGTTGCAACGTAGGAGACCTGACAGCCAATTTGCCCACAGCACAGTTCCACAAATAGCAATATGGTAATGACCAGTACCCCCTCAGTACTCCACTGGAAATGTCATCCTGGAATATGGTCCTCCGCCAGCAGAGATGCAGGCGGGGGGGGGGGGCGTCGGATTTGAGGGCTGAGAGTTTGAGGTGTTTGCGGGGAGGCCAGTAAAATTGCCCAAACCACGTCCCAATTGAGGCTCTTAAGTGGCCAGTTATTGGCTGCTTAAGTGGTTCGCTCCCTGAGGGAAGTGCAGGCTAGTGGGTCACCCTGCTTGGGCCTTTGTTGTGACATGCCACATGTTTAAAGCGCCAACTCCCCTCCCAGCTGTGAGGCCACTCCCTCCCCAACCCCTGCCCTTATCTTGTCCCCAACTCCGGGTTTCGAATCTAGGTACAGCAGAATAGGTCCTCGTCCTGGTCACTGCTGCGACTGTCACTGTTGGAACTACAGAACAGCCAGCCACTCAGATCATGGGGGCGGGGGGGGGGGGGGGGGGGGGGGGCGGAGCGGAGACCCTCATAACATTTAAGAGAAGTATTTAGATGTGCACTTGCGATGCCAAGGCATACAAGGCTATGGGTCAAGTGCTAGAAAATGGGGTTGGAATGCTTCGGTGGTTGTCTTTGACGGGCACAGACGAGATGGGTCGAAGGGCCTTTTCAGTGCTGTAGACCTCTTTGACTTTATGACAAGTGGGATTGAGTAAATGTCGAAGAGGGGGCAATGAGTGCTGGGGTGAATAAAGCTAGAGCGAGGACAACAACAGGTCAAAGAGAAAGACCTATTGGAGGTGACCAGATGGAGGAGTGTACAGAGGGTGGACCAAGGGTCTAGTGAGGCAGGTTTTAATGTACAGATTTAGATTTATTGTCACGTGTACCGAGGTACAGTGAAAGTATTGTTCCGCGTACAGTCCACACATGAAAAACATAGGAATACGATAAATACACAATGTAAATACGGGTGAAGAATACAGAGTGTAGTGCTACTCAGTAGAGATGATGTGTGGGGAGATCAGTCCGGTCCATAAGAGGATCATTCAGGACATTCCCCCGTGTACGTTCCCTCGGCCGCAGAAAAATACTTTTCACTGTACTCCGGTACATGTGACAACAAATCCAATCAATCAGAATCAATCAATCAATCAAGGAGTCTAGTAACAGCGGGGATGAAGCTGTTTTTGAATCTGTTGGTCCGTGTTTTCAGACTTTTGTACCTTCTGTCCGATGGAAGAGGTTGGAAGAGAAATGAACCCGGGTGGGAGGGGTCTTTGATTCTGCTGCCTATTTTCCCAAGGCAGCGGGAGGTGTAGATGGAGTCAATGGATGGGAGGCGGGTTCGCTTGATGGACTGGGCTGTGTTCACGACTCTCTGTAGTTTTGTACAGTCTTGGGCCGAGCAGTTGCCATACCGGGCTATGATGCAGCCAGAGAGGATGCTTTCTATGGTGCATCTGTAAAAATTGTTGAGCGTCAGTGTGGATGTGCCGAATTTCCTCCAGGAAGTATAGGCGCTATTGTGCTTTCTTGGTCGAAGCGTCGACCTGGGTGGACCAGGACAGATTGTTGGTGATGTGCTGGGGTCTAATGAGGCAAATCTCTGTGTCTTTCAGGTGGTACACTTGGTTTCAGCAATTGGACCAGTGTATGCTCTGACCAGTTCATACAGACGTACAAATTAGGAACAGGTGGAGGCCTTTTGGTCCCTTCAGCCTGTTACACCATTTTGCTAAGATCATGGCTGATCTGATTGTGGCCTTCACTATACTTTCTGCCTACCCCCTCCACCCTTTGACTCCCTCGTCAATAAAAAGATCTACCAAACTCAGCCTTAAAAAGTCAATGACACTGCCGCCACCACTCTCTGAAGATGAGATTGCAACAGACTAATGACCCTCTTTGAGAAAACATTTCTCCTCATCTCTCTCTTAAATGGGCGACTCCTTATTTTTAAACTCTGTCCCCTAGTTCTGGTCCCTCCCACAAGACTAATCATCCGTTCAGTCTCCACCCTGCCAAGCCCCCTCACGATCTTATACGTTGCAATAAGATTGCCTCTCATTCTTTTAAACTCAAATGGATACAGGCCCAACCTTTCCTCGTCCGATAGCCCCCTTCAGCCCAAGAATCCTTCTTAGGTTTCCCAGTCGTGAGTAGTTGTGGGGAGGTTAGAGAGCCCTGCAAGAGGAAACCCTTTTCATGCAGCACCAAGAATCTAGAGATGGTCATGAATTGGGGCTCGTACGCTCGAAAACGACGAGATGTTGCATGGATTGGATTGGCTGAATCGTCTCCTGTGTTATGACTCTTGCGGTCTAATCAAAGTTGGCAAGCTTAAGAAGGACAAATGACAAAATGATGAATCGATGGTGAGTGAGTTTATTGAAGGTATTAAGGGACATGGGGTGAAGCTGGGTGAGTGGAATTTAGTCACAGATTGGCCCTGATCCCACTGGATGACAGAACAGGCTCGAGAAGGCTGAATGGCCTGCTCCTGTTTGTTTGAATGGCTCACAGTTGCTATTCTGAGGATTCGGTGAGACAGTGGGCGCGATTCTCCGCTCCCGCGCCGGTTGGGAGAATCGCCTGGCGCGCCATTTTTCCCCGCGACGCCAGTCCGACGCCCTCCCGCGATTCACCCAAGCGGCCTTACGGGCCCTACCACTACGTCTAGGTGTCTCCCCAGATGGTACAGCAGGAGTGAAGCCGGACTGCTGAGACTCACGCCCTGCGACATGGCTCCCCGTTGGCACGTGTTTCCTGTGGTGGCCCGGCTTCGATGGGCCAGGCTGCTCGGCGGGTGTGCTGGATGGCGTGGTGCCACTCTGCCCTGCCCGCTGTCCACCAGATGCACCAGGGACGGGTCTGGGGTAGGCCGAGTGTCCCTGGACGTTCCTTGCTTGAGGGGGGAGGGGATCGAGGGTGCAGTGGCCAGAGTGTGAGGGGGGAGGATCGAGGGTGCAGTGGCCAGAGTGTGAGGGGGGAGGGGATTGGGGATTCAGTGGCCAGAGTGTGAGGGGGCAGGGGATCGAGGGTGCAGTGGCCAGAGTGTGAGGGGGGAGGGGATCGAGGGTGCAGTGGCCAGAGTGTGAGGGGGGAGGGGATTGGGGATGCAGTGGCCAGAGTGTGAGGGGGGAGGGGATCGAGGGTGCAGTGGCCAGAGTGTGAGGGGGGAGGGGATCGAGGGTGCAGTGGCCAGAGTGTGAGGGGGGAGGGGATTGGGGATGCAGTGGCCAGAGTGTGAGGGGGGAGGGGATCGAGGGTGCAGTGGCCAGAGTGTGAGGGGGGAGGGGATCGAGGGTGCAGTGGCCAGAGTGTGAGGGGGGAGGGGATCGAGGGTGCAGTGGCCAGAGTGTGAGGGGGGGGGAGGGGATTGGGGATGCAGTGGCCAGAGTGTGAGGGGGGCGATGACGGGCTGGGGGGGGGGGGGGGGGGGTGAGGACAGGCAGGGTTCTCTCACTTGCTTCTGCGCCTCCGACCTGGCATGCCGCGACCTCCCGGGTGGCGGATCCCCCAGCGAGGTCCAGGGCCCTCTGCTCGTGAACGTTTAGGGGGTGCAGCACAGGAGAACCCCCTCCGGTTCTCATGCGCTCACGCTGGTTGTGAGCTGTCTTGTCCTGGGGAGTGGGGAGGTTGGATAAAGCATCACAATTAGGCGGGTATCATCAGGGCGTGCAGATACCGGCTATATTAATGCTGGGTGAGGAGACAGTTGGAGCCACGCTAGGGGACGTCCCGGTGCTCATGTGGGTCGAGTACAACGTTGTGCACCCTGAACCCCCGCCCCCACCCCCCCCACCCCACTTCCCCCCCCCCCCCTCGTGCCGGGGGGGGGCGGTTGTGACCCGGGGGCACCCTCATGGCACTTACCCTGGCAGCCCGTGTGAGGTCGTGCAGCTTCTTCCAACACTGCTCCCTGGACCGGGGGGGGTGCCCCACAGCACTCACAGCGGTGCCAACTTCACGGCAACCGTGCCTCACCGTGCTGGGCGGCTGGCGATGCCCACGTCTTGGGCAGAGGGTGGCCCTTCGGTTTTCAACCTCATCGAAGAGGGTGTCCAGGTCCGTGTCCCGGGACCTCAGTGCGGCTCGTCGGGGCTCAGCCATCTCTCCTCCTTCTCCTCCTCCTGGGTCTTTCCACGCGTGGATCGCGCCATTTATTGCACAGCTCTGCGTCATTCGGGCGTTGCGCGCTTACGACGCTGCTTTCGCGCCACACCCTCCAAGTTCCTCACGGCCCCGCTCCTAGCCCATTTTCGGGTCCTGAATCGATCGCGATCGGGGCCGTTTCGCGCCGTCGTGAAACTCGACGGCGTTCATGACGGCGTGGGCACTTAGTCGCGGGAGCGGAGAATCCCGCCCCGCATATCCCCTGGAGCTTTGCTTAATTTCCTTATGGGTTTGAGTGGGAATTTCTTGCCCCCAGGACATTGTGAGGTAGGGGGGTCAGGTCAGTTTTGTGCACATTTACACCAGGAGTGGTCTTGATTGGCCTAAATGACCTCCTCCCCCACCCGTCCCCCAACCCCCGACTCCCTTTTTTAATATAACCAGACAAATTATACACTAGCGTGAAGGGTTGAAAAGCTCTTTGTGTGTGATGTTCCCCTGAGTTTGAGATCCTACTTGCCTTCTGGTTCACACTGTACCTTGGGTGGTAGGGTTTGCTTGGACATCTGAAAGTTCACTTCCTCAGTGATACTGAAAGTGTTCCTGTTCTCACTGGAGACAGGGACAAGGGTGAAGAGGGAGGAGGCAGGCAGTGTTGGTCAGGGGAGCCGGCAGCTGTTCATTCACCCAGCTTCGCCCTGTGCTGATCTGTGGCATCTTCTTCTCCCCGAATTGGCTGGGACTCCCGTTCCCGAGCCAGGGTAAATGGATGACTGTTTGAAATGCCACCGCCGATGGATGGGCGTGTTGCTCTGTGCAGAGAGGAGGCCGTGGACAGTGTCTCGGGCAGCACTTGTGTGGGAGAGAGAGAGACTTGCTGCCAGGTACTTTGCAGTGATGTGGAAGATTTGTAAACTTGACAGTTGAAAAGTGCTTTGTATTTGGCCGGTTTAATCCGTTTTAAATTTCAGTCATGACTTGACCAGTTCCTTCCGCCTGAGCTAAGAAAGGAAAAAACCCCACAAGGATTAGTGAATAACAGGGAGCTTTCATACTGAGACACACCTGTGAGATAGATGATGTATTAGCATACAGGACCGAGCACAGTTCTAGATTGGAAGTGCAGGCTGTGTCATTAATATTCCATATTATTTTTTCTGCATTTTCTTGACAATGCCTGGATATTTTTGCTACATCAGTAATTTAGTTGTTTTCTCTCTTTCAATTTAGAACAAAATTCTCTGAACCTTCTTTGTGCTTTTTTTGTTTCCATTTAAGTTCCCTCTTTGCTTTTTTTCTTTCTCTCTCTGATTTTGTCTTCCTTACCTTCCACTTTCTCTTTCTTATATTTTTCTCTCCTCTTCCCCTCTCCCTCTCTCCTTCCTCCTCTTGCTCGCCCTTTCACCCAATTCTCCGTACCCCCCCTCCCCTCTCTCCATTTTTCTCCCCTTCCCCTCTCTCCCCCTTCCACCCTTCCTCCCTTCCCCCTCCTCCCTTCCCCCTCTCCCTCCTCCCTTCCCCCTCCTCCCTTCCCCCTCTCCCTCCTCCCTTCCCCCTCTCCCTCCTCCCTTCCCCCTCTCCCTCCTCCCTTCCCTTCTCTCCATTTCCTTCCCTATCCCTCACCTTTTCCCTCCCTATCTCCCCTTTTATCTCTCTCCTTCCCCCACTCTCCCTGCCCTTCCTCCTCTCCCTCTCCCCTTCCCCCTCTTTCCTTCCCCCCCCTCTTTCTCCCTTTCTCCCCTCTCTCCCTTTCCCCCTCTCTCCTCTCCCCTTCCCCTCCCCTTCCCCTTCCCCCGCTTTCTCCCCCCCTCCTTTCCCCCTCCCCTTCCCCCTCTGTCTCCGCCCTCTCCCTTTCCTCTTCTCTCCCTCTTTCCCCTACCCCTTTTTTGGCCCCTTCTCCCCTTTTCCCCTCCCTCCCCTTCCCCTCCCATCCTCTCTCTCTTCCCCCTCTCTCTTCCCCTCTCTCCCTTCCCCCTCTCCCCTTTCCCCCTGTCTCCCCTTTCCTCCTCTCACCCCTTTCCTTCTCTCCCCTGCCCTTCTCTCCCCTTCCCCCTCTCTCCCCTTTTCCCCCCTCTTCCCCTCTCTGCCCTCTCTGCTCCTTCCCTTTCACTCTCTTTCCCCTCACTCTTCCCCTTCCCTCTCTCTCCCCTTCCTCCTTTACTCTCCTTCCCTTTCCCCTCTCTCTCCCCCCTTTTTGCTTTAGTTATGTCGCTCTCACAGAATAATAACTGTATCCCGCCAACACTTATTTAGGTAGCACCAGCTAAACCAGGCATGACCTGCTGCCCGGTTAATCCTGATAATCAAAACTTTTAAACGGAAATAATCTAAAGATTCCCAGTGACTATTTCCTTTGGTATCTTGTTCCATTGTGGGGTCTTCTTTGTGAAGAAAGATTGTTAATGCACTGTCTTGGAAACAAATAGACTTTGTAGTTTGTGTGGATGGTCACCTGGTGTTTTGCCATTGGCGGCCTGACACCGGGTACTTTCCCCTCCTCTCCCCCCTCTATTCCACTCGGCTTCTGCGATCCTGGCAGGGACTGGGAAGAGTTCATGCATCGGGGGTCAGACTGCAACACCGAGATTCCAGGTGAGATTTTAACTCGCTCGAAACCCGTCCATTTACACAGAGTTAAATTAGGGCCCAAATCAATCTCATTTTGAGTGCACGGTGAGTGAATTCAGACACTTCCTAACTTTGAGTCCTTCGGGTCCTGCTCGTCCACAAGACATTTTGATCGTCAACTCGACCCCACTCATTCGATCTGTGGTCTGGTAATTCTGCATGAACTCTGTACTCTGCATCTGTCTATATGTACCTGCACATGCATCTAAACACACACATATCCAAACACACACCCACATGCATGCACAAGTGTCTTTGAGAAAGCTAGAGGGAAAGGTAGAAATGCTTAAGAGAAAAATTAAATATAGTCATATACAAATGGCTATAAATATCATATATATATATTACATATGTATTTTATATATTTGTGTGTACGTACACAGATTTCAGCAAGACATGCTTGTGAATGTTCTGATTAACGGTTAACACTTGTGAAATATGATGCCCTGCTTATGAAAGATGTAGATTTAAGTGAAATTTATGATATGTCGGAGTTCCATTGAGACAGCGGCTCTTTATATTTTCACAGATAACCCCATTACGAGGGCCCCGGGAAGGTGGGACGAAAGTGACTATCTACGGGGAGAACCTGGGCCTGAATTTCTGGGAGATTGAAAACTTTGTGCGAGTGGCTGGAGTTGATTGTATCCCATTGCCGGACGGATACATTCCAGCAGAACAGTAAGCCACGTTTGAACGTTTGGGCAGCACGGTAGCACAAGTGGATAGCACTGTGGTTTCACAGCGCCAGGGTCCCAGGTTCGATTCCCCGCTGGGTCACTGACTGTGCGGAGTCTGCACGTTTTCCCTGTGTCTGCGTGGGTTTCCTCCGGGTGCTCCGGTTTCCTCCCACAGTCCAAAGATGTGCAGGTTAGGTGGATTACAAAGAACAAACAAAGAACAAAGAAATGTACAGCACAGGAACAGGCCCTTCGGCCCTCCAAGCCCGTGCCGACCATGCTGCCCGACTAAACTACAATCTTCTACACTTCCTGGGTCCGTATCCCGCTATTCCCATCCTATTCATGTATTTGTCAAGATGCCCCTTAAATGTCACTATCGTCCCTGCTTCCTCCACCTCCTCCGGTAGCGAGTTCCAGGCACCCACTACCCTCTGCGTAAAAAACTTGCCTCGTACATCTCCTCTAAACCTTGCCCCTCGCACCTTAAACCTATGCCCCCTAGTAATTGACCCCTCTACCCCGGGGAAAAGGATTGGCCATGCTAAATTGCCTTTAGTGACCCAAAAGGTTAGTAGGGGTTATTGGGTTACGGGGATAGGGTGGAAGTGAGGGCTTAAGTGGGTCGGTGCAGACTTGATGGGCCGAATGGCCTCCTTCTGCACTGTATGTTCTATGTTCTTATGTTCTATGTTACTTCTTGTTGGTGCTGGTGGCTTGAATCTTTGGCGGGTGGCTAGGCAGCAGTGTTCGAGCTACAGGTCTATGCGGCATCCAATTATTCCTTAACCCCACCCCTCGCTACCGCTGCCTTCTCATCAATACCTCATGCCCAGCTTGCCCCTTGGGTAGTTTATCATGCTTGACATTTTAGCCCACAATCCTAACCATTCAAGGGTTAACTGCGAAGATGCTCCAGGAAAATGCTGTACCAGGGACAGATTCAAAAGTAGCCTTGCACTTTTAATTGGAAGATTATTAGACTATATTAATGAGTGTGTCATTGAGGTGGCACAGTGGCGCAGTGGTTAGCACTGCTGCCTATGGAGCTGAGGGCCCGGGTTTGATCCCGGCCCTGGGTCACTGCCCGTGTGGAGTTTGCATATTCTCCCCGTGTCTGCGAGGGTCTCACCCCCACAATCCAAAGGTATGCAGGGTAGGTGGATTGGCCACACTAAAGTGCCCTTTAATTGGGGAAAAGAAATATTTGGGTACTCTTAAAAAAAAATTTTTGAAAATTAATGAACATGTCATGAGCAACAATTAAATGGAATTTACAGCACAGAAATTAGCAGTCACTGCATTTCCAGCGAATCTCCTCATTCTATTTACTTTGTCTAACCCTATCGATGCTTCTTCCTATTTCTTTTTCCCTTGTGTGTTTGCCTAGCTTTTCCTAAATACATTGATGTTAGTTACTTCAACCACTCCTTGTGGGAGCGAGTTCCACATTTGAACTGTTCCTGGACAAAGAGTTTTTTCCTGAATACCCCAATTGGTGACTATCTTGTATTTAATAGCCCCAAGCTTTGGTCCCCTCTACCAGTGCAAACACCTTTTCAATGTTTTCCCTTGCAAACCCGTTCATAATTTGGCAGGCCAGCTCAAGAATAGATGAAATATTGTCAGATCTCCAGGCATTGTTCGGCAGCATCTGGTGCTAGCCATGGTCCAGCCGGCGCTGCCCGGTGTTAAGTAATTATGGATTCAGGTAAGGGACTTGAGCAGATAATCCAGGCTGACACTACCACGCAGGACCGAGGGAGTGCTGCACTGTCAGATCTGCTATCTTTAAGCCAAGACATTGAACTGGTGGATGTAAAAGATCCCGTGGTACTACTTTGGAGAATATGGGGAGTTGTCACAGTCAGTAAATACCCCGTGACCCATGTCTCTCAAATAGATTAGCTGAGTATAAATTGACTGCTGTGTTTCCTACATTACAACAGTGACTATACTTCAGAAAGTAATTAATTTGCTGTAAAGAACTTTGGGAATACTGTGCAGTTGTGAAGTGCCATATAAAAGTAAGACTTTCTTTTTATGCTGAAGCTTTTTAAGGGAGCTTACCTAACAAACAAGTTTTTTTTTAGTGTGAGTATAAAGGATTGCACCTTCTCTATTCCCTGTTCCCTCCCCGCCCATGCTCCCAGTTTCTGTGTTTGGAAGTGTAGGGTAGACTAGTTATGCCACTGCCTCCATCAGGGCACTTGGACACTTAGGGGTGGCACGGTGGCACAGTGGTTAGCTCTACTGTCTCACAACTCCAGGGACCCGGGTTCAATTCCGGCCTCTGGTAACTGCCTGTGTGGTGTTTGCACTTTCCCCCCGTGTCTGCGTGGGTTTCCTCCGGGTGCTCCGGTTTCCTCCCACAGTCCAAAGATGTGCAGGTTAGGTGGATTGGCCATGATAAATTGCCCCTTAGTGTTCAAGGGGTTAGGTAGGGTTACTGGGCTATGGGGATGGGGTGGAGGCGTGGGCTTATGTAGGATGCTCTTTCCAAGGGCTGGTGAGGACACGCTGGGCTGAATGGCCTGTTCTGCACTGTATGGATTCTATGACCACCATCGCGGACAGTGTGCGTAACCATGGAAACTAGAGGACAAACACCGAAAACATTGCCACCTAGTGAACCGGCTGAATAATTGACACTAAGTTCATGCTGATATACAGCACCAGCCAGTGCTGGAGCTGTGGAAGCAGTGAGCCAACATATAAAAATATTGAGGCAATGAATGAAACTTCATGGATTTCGAACCTGATCCGTCTTAATGATTTAACAAACTAAAAAGACTCAAAACAAGGTCTTAGGATAGGAAGTAGCAAATTTACAACAGATTTGAGGAGAAACTACTTCTCCCAAAGGGTTGTGAATCTGTGGAATTCGCTACCCCGGAGTGCAGTGGATGCTGGGACAGTGAGTAAATTTAAGGAGGAGTTGGACAGATTTGTAATTGGCGATGGGTTGAAGGGTTACGGAGAAGGGGCAGGACGGTGGAGTTAAGGCCAGGATGAGATCAGCCATGATCGAATGGCGGAGCAGACTCAATGGGCCAGATGGCTTAATTCTGCTCCTATATCTTATAACTTGTAGGTGGAGCAGAGGAATGGACCCATTTTCCTGCCACACCAACTAAGGTGCTAACTTGGTTGTGCCTCCCTTGCAAAGCACCCTTTGTACCACTTTAGGATAAGCTCTGAGAGAAAGGTTTAAAGGCTGATGTATCAAACATAAATGTCAATTTATTACCCCAGAAGCCATATATGGTGGATTCTGGAAACCTGAAGTAAAAACAGAATGTGCTGGAATAACGTGGCAGAGTGGGCAGCACTGTTGGAAAGAGAAGCAGAGTTAACGTTTCACGTCAATGATCTTTCATGAAATAAGTATCTCCGGTCTTTATTTGAAATGTATTCTTGTCAAACTCATGATTATTTATGTTCTTCCCATTATCACAAGTGTGGCCAAGGTTATTCATGAAGGCCCCGCCTTCTCAACATTGCCCCTCGCCTGAGGTATGGTGACCCTCAGGTTAAATCACCACCAGTCAGCTCTCCCCCTCAAAGGGGCGAGCAGCCTCTGGTCACCTGGGACTCTGGCGACTTTAGTTTACTTTTGTGTGGCCTCTGAGTATTGCGCTACATTTTGATGTATTGGAGCACTGTGACACGCCAGGGATGGAATGGGCAGCATTAATTCAGTCTTTGTTTCCTCAAAGGATCATGTGCGAGATGGGGGTCACCCCTCGCAGTCAATTCGCTGGATTTGTGGAGGTATGTGTGGAAGAGTGTAAGCAGGAGTTCATGGCGAAGTCAACACAGCTCTACAGCTTTGTGGTGAGTGAGTTTGCAAATTGAAGTGGGGTGTCCTCCACTGAATGTGTACTTGGCAAGGACTCGGCAATGAAGCCCTGAAGCCCATGGGAGCCCCGTGATGGGCTACCACACTTCTCATTGTCTAACTTCATTTCAATTCCATGGACAGGGGGAAATTGCTGAACCAAGATGTTTCTTTACACCCCAGGCTTTCAGCTGTGGCTCAATGGGCAGCACTCTCAGCCCTGAGTCGGAACGTTCCGAGTTCAAGTCCCACCCCAGGGTCTTAAGCACAGAATCAAGGCTTACCACCCCAGTGCATTGCTGAGAGGGTGCTGAACTGTCAGGGGTACATCATTTGAGTTAGACATTAAAATGCGGCCCTGTCTGCCCCCTCGGATTGCTGCATAGGATCCGTCGACACTATTTTGAAGACGAGAGCATTTGCCCATAGTGCCTGCTCAATATTTATGCCTCAGTCAACATCACTAAAAACAGTGACCGCTATTTAACGGCCCGGTCCGAACAAGCTGGTTAGCTCGCAGGGGAGTCTGGAATTGGGAACTGTGCCAGGTGCCCATCGGTTTCCGACCTAACTAGCCTGCTCCCGGTGGCGAGATCCGGAACCTGCATGGCGAGAAACCAATAATCACCAGTTACGGCTAATCTCCATCCCATTAAAGGAAAGGACCTTCTACCTTACAGACTCCCACCATCTAACCGGCTCTCCAACGAGCAGTTACATGGGCACTGATTACTATTGGCCCACACAAACGTGGACCAGGTGTCACGGCACTTGGGGGATCTCCTGGGCCATCGAAGGCCCCTTGGTGGTCAGGGATATGGCAAGGTGGCCCCCAGCCCTCCTTTTGGAGCGTGAGCACCTTCGCACTGCCATCCAGGTACTGTCAAGGTGCCTGGGTTCGCAAAGCCAGGAGGGCCGTGGGAGCAGGTGGACACTCCAGGTCTTTGATCCAGTTGTTGGTGACACATGGGAGATATTGGTCCTGTTACCCTTTGGGAGATTGAATGTAATCCATTTGCCCGGCTCTCCACAGATGATCTGTTGGGGTGGCACGGTAGCACAGTGGTTAGCGCTGCTGCCTCACAGCGCTAGGGACCTGGGTTCATTTCCAAGCTCGGGTGACTGTGTGGAGTTTGCACGTTCTCCCCTTTTCTGCGTGGGTTTCCTCCGGATGCTCTAGTCTTTATTTACAAGCTACAGCGAGGGATCTTAGCATTCTAATTAGGAAACCAAAAAGGCCAGATTCAAAAGTGATACAAACAGTTACATTTTGAGATTCGATTACAAGAAATTAGCATATACCAATCATTTGTTACCAGTTATCTATGTCCAATCATGACTGTCAATTAAGGTTATATCATGCATAGTATATGAGAATAATTAACCAATCACATTAAAGTTCCCCATGCTTAATTAAACTATCCAATCGTTACAAAGGCACGTATGTTGTCTTGCAATTGGTGATATCGGTGGCCCGATATCTGGGGTGCAGCCATCAAATCATCTCCCTATTGCTACCAGCAGACTTACCGGGGCCATCACGATGGTACCTTGTTACACATTGCAGAAGAGACCTTGCTTGTACCATATGCAGTTTCTCTGCCTGAAAACTGGCTTCTCGGAGACACACTGTGTCCTTGTAATATCTGTTACACTTGAGAATTGCATAGTCTGAACTGAAGAATTCATCTCATCCAGTAAAATGGTGGAACTGTAGATTTTTAAATGGTTGCAGTATACCCTCCAGTATCTAAGAATGCCCAAGTTGTCCTCCTCAGGCCTAATGCCGTGTTGCCCTACATGGGTTAACGATTGTGTTAAAATCGAGCACAAAGAGATCTTCTGGATGTCCCTTGAGGAAGGTGCTAAAAAGAAACTCCACCATGGCAGAACTGATCCCCTGTAATTGTATAAAATTCATAACTCAATCATCAACAAGGGGATTGATAAAACTGAAAAATCTAATCCTTTAATTTATCTAATGGAGCAATTTGCAGCTATGATAATTCTATCACAGTGATGCATAAGTGGTTCCCGACCAAACAAAAGGATGAGTGATGTTGTGCCTCCAAGGCCAGGGCAGAAATTTAAATTAGTTTTCACTGGTTTAGCCCACCTGTTGGAAATCCGTGCCACTCACATTTAATCCCAGAGCCGCCGGCGATTTCCAGTGAGCCCGGGGCATAATTGGTGCCATTAGGCTCAATAATGAGCCTAATTGACAACCTGTCGCCAGCGGGAGAGTTTCGCCCAGTGGGTCCATTCCCACCTCCAGCTTAATGGCGGGAGGATTTCCCGTTGCTGCGAGACTGATGCAGGGCATCTCCCTCGACTCGGTGGGCCCCGCCGCCATGTTTCCTACCCCAATAGGCTGCATTCAGCCCAGCCCAGATTTCATCAGTACGGTCCAATTGACGCCTGCTGGGTGAATATGAAAGAGAAATTGGGAAAATCTATTGGCCAAAAACATTACCAAAAAAACCCAATAAATTTAAATGTTAGATGAGAATAGGAATGAACAGGGGGGCTACCCAGCTAACTGTGATCGAACCTTATTCTTTCTTTCATCTGGTCCTTTCTCACTCGCCCTGACCACTCCATTTCGTGTTTGAAGCAACATTTATCTTCCAGTACCTCAGCTCATGAGCACATTTCTGCACAGGTTTGTCGAT
The DNA here is from genome assembly GCF_047496885.1 of Scyliorhinus torazame. Taxonomy (NCBI): domain Eukaryota; kingdom Metazoa; phylum Chordata; class Chondrichthyes; order Carcharhiniformes; family Scyliorhinidae; genus Scyliorhinus; species Scyliorhinus torazame. The sequence continues at coordinate 16,999,115 of NC_092719.1, read as the reverse complement.
TGTGGTTCACGTTGGTATAATTTTGATTTTGAATCCACTCCAGATCCCAACTCTAACAGGCCTGACGCCAAACAAAGGCCCTGTGTCGGGGGGAACTATGGTCACCATTCGGGGCAGAAATCTCGATGCCGGAAGCAATGTCTCAGTCATGTTTGGAGAACAGCCGTGTGTGTTTGACAGGTATGGGCTGTCTGTGAAGAACAGGAATTGGTCAATCCTAAAGTTGGCGTTGCATTAAATTGTCACTTACACTGATTATACTGATGTCGGCAGACATCGCTAAACTTGCTTAAACGTGCAAGCTTAGCTGTCGGTCTGGAGAATGTTATTTGTCTGTGCGTGTATGTGCGTGTTGGCGGGTGTGTATGTGAGAGTGTACATACACTATTATGCAATAAATGATACTTTGAAATGCTTCCTTTGGTGATGTACACTTTCGATCTTTCAGTGACTGATTCATAACTTAGGGCAGCACGGTAGCATAGTGGTTAGCACTATGGCTTCACAGTGTCAGGGTCCCAAGTTTGATTCCTGCTTGGGTCACTGTCTGTGCGGAGTCTACACGTTATCCCCGTGTCGGCGTGGGTTTCCTCCGGGTGCTCCGGTTTCCTCCCACTGTCCAAAGATATGCAGGTTAGGTGGATTGGCCATGATAAATTGCCCTTAGGTTAGATGGGGTTACAGGGATAGGGTGGAGGTGTGGGCTTAAGTGGGGTGCTCTTTCCAAGAGCCGGTGCAGACTCGATGGGATGAATGGCCTCCTTCTGCACTGTAAATTCTATGATCTATAACCTAATTGATGTTGAGGTGAAGAATTATGGGAAAGATAATAATAATCGCTTATTGTCACGAGTAGGCTTCAATGAAGTTACTGTGAAAAGCCCCTGGAATGTCTCTTCCTCAGATGATGAGGGATGGTAAATTGTGGTGAACTGTGTTGCTAAGGGCAGTGATCAGGGCGCTTAATGTAATCTTAAGTATCCCAGATTTAATATTCTCATCCTTATCTTCAAATCCCTCCATGGCCTCACCCCTTCTTACTGCTGCAACCTCTTCCAGTCCTACAACCCTCCTAGATCTCTATGGTCCTTCAGGATCATAAGGACATGGGAATTAGGAATAGAAGTCGGCAATTTAGCCCTTCGAGCCTGTTCCGCCATTCAATCAGATCATGGCTGATCTCTTCCTGGCCTCAAATCCACCTCCCTACCTGTTCCCCTTCTCCCTTTAACCCATTTTTATAATCAGAAATATATCTATCTCCTTCCTGACGCCATTTAATGACTCGGATTCCACCGCACTATGGGCCAGCGAGTTCCACAAATTCATCATCCTCTGACACATCTGGCCTCATGCCCTCACTGATTTCAATCTGTCCCTCACTGGTGGCCATACCTTCAGCCCCCAAGGCCCGAAGTTCTGGTCTTCCCACTCCTAAACATCTCAGCCTTCCTCTCTCGCCTCCTTTACGATGCCCCTTGAAACCTATGCCTTTGACCAAGCATTTGGTCACCTGCCCTATTATCTCCTTACATAGTTCGAGGTTACTCAACTTTTGTTTGATAATAATGTACCCGTGAAGGGCCTTGGGTCATGATGCTGGATTAAGGTGCTATGTAAATGCAAGTCGTTATTGTTTTTTTGAACTACTTTCTTGTTTCTCTGCCCATTAGGAGGTTTGCTGGGGGAATTATTTGCAATTCCACTTCTGCACAAGAAAAGGGTAACATCAGTGTGATGGTGGGAGTAGACAAGGCGAGGATTGAGAAGGAGCTGTGGTTTATATATGTGGACGATCCCACTGTCATTAAGATTGAACCAGAATGGAGTATAGTCAGGTAAGTGAAGCCCACCAGAGCAGTGAACCTACAATGTGTCTACCGAGAACATTCCTGCAAATCTGAAATGGAAGCGGAAATTGCAGGCAGTTAGCAGCCGTAAAGAGATTTGATGTTTAATATTTTGTTTCTAATCCTTTGTCAAAATGGTTGACTGAAAGATAAGCAAGTATTTTAATAAATAGTTCTCAGTCTGTCCCTTTTGTTTCTCTCCCTCCTTTTTTCCCTCCCTCCACCTTGATGCCCCTCATTCCCCTTCACCCTCCTTGCCTTCTCATCCCTTTCCCCCACAACATTCCACTATTTTGCCCCTCCTACTCTCTATGTCTGCCCCTCTCTCCCTCTCTATGTCTGTCTACCTGTGGCTAACTCACTCTCAATCTTCCTTTCTCACCATTCTCCTCCTCAATCTGTCTCTTGTTCTTTTTTTGTCCTGTTATGTGTCTCTCCCAAAATCGATCTCATTTCATTGTTACCCCCTCCCATTTTCTTATTTCCTTTCCGTCCGTCAACCTCGTTTTGTTGTGCCTTTTCTCTTCCCCCCATCGTACTCTGTCAAAATACTTCAGATTTTTACCTCTTGACACTTTTGCATTGTTGTTCTTTCTCTTCCTGCACAATAGAACATAGAACATAACAGCGCAGTACAGGCCTTTCGGCCCTCGGATGTTGCGCCGACCTGTGAAACCACTCCAAAGCCCATCTACACTATTCCCTTATCATCCATATGTCTATCCAATGACCATTTGAATGCCCTCCGTGTTGGCGAGTCCACTACTGTTGCAGGCAGGGCATTCCACGCCCTTACTACTCTCTGAGTAAAGAACCTACCTCTGACATCTGTCTTATATCTATCTCCCCTCAATTTAAACGTATGTCCCCTCGTGCTAGACATCACCATCCGAGGAAAAAGGCTCTCACTGTCCACCCTATCCAATCCTCTGATCATCTTGTATGCCTCAATTAAGTCACCTCTTAACCTTCTTCTCTCTAACGAAAACAGCCTCAAGTCCCTCAGCCTTTCCTCATAAGATCTTTCCTCCATGCCAGGCAACATTCTGGTAAATCTCCCCTGCACCCTTTCCAATGCTTCCACATCCTTCCTATAATGCGGCGACCAGAATTGCACGCAATACTCCAAATGCGGCCGCACCAGAGTTTTGTATAGCTGCAACATGACCTCATGGCTCCGAACCTCAATCCCTCTACCAATAAAAGTTAACACACCGTACGCCTTCTTAACAACCCTCTCAACCTGGGTGGCAACTTTCAGGGATCTATGTACGTGGTCACCGAGATCTCTCTGCTCATCCACACTGCCAAGAATCTTTCCATTAGCCCAGTACTCTGTCTTCCTGTTATTCCTTCCAAAATGAATCACCTCACACTTTTCTGCATTAAACTCCATTTGCCACCTCTCAGCCCAGCGCTGCAGCTTATCTATGTCCCTCTGTAACTTGTAACATTTGTTCCGACAGCGAGTTTTACCTGGAACATGTCACTAGTCTGTCACCAGAGGCTTATGGCTTGAGAGCATCACTGTGCCTCAAGTATGGCTGGTCAGGGGTCTCTCCCGCTCTTAAGGCCAGCAATTGGTGCATTGGAAGGATTTTGCAGGTCAATACTCCACCTGTTTGGCTGCGTTATGAATGCTCCTTCTTTGGCCATCAAACCCTGGGGTGTGGCTTGAACCGGGAGCTACTGGCTCAGAGGCAGAGATGCTACCCACTGCGCCACAAGAGCTCCAACACGTTTGCGCGCTTCCCTTAAATTAACCACATGTTACCTGCCCTTTACCTTCTCAAACTAAAGTTCCATCCTAATTATGCTCAGCTGCCTGTGGAATGCCTCCAAGTCTCAACAACTACCTTTCAAATGTTCCTCTCTTTAAGTTAATCTCCCTGGCGATGATGGGCTGTCACACATTGTGAAAGCCTTTGCTTGTACCGCTGAACTGCAGCGATGCAGGGTGATTCCCAGTGAATAGATGACAGTGAAGGGTGGCATCAATTGTCCAATAGGTTTTTTGAAACTTGAGGCCTAAAGTAGCAACTGTCAAAAAAAGTGCACTGCTATCGATGGGTCTGTGTGGTCTACCTTCACGGCTGCGCGGTTTAGGGTTAGGGTTAGAAGGGTTAGGGTTAGAAGGATGGAAGAAGAGCGTCCTCCTGATTCCTGAGATTATGTCAGATAATTTCCCCCTTCGCTGGGCTGATGATATCCTTGGTTTATGAAGGTTTGAAGTGGTTCTGTTTTTAGGACACAGTGTATAACCTGTTTCTTGTGGAACTAAGCAGGGTAGATCAGTGTCTCAGTTGCCAGCGCACGTTTGGAGAGCTGGTGCAGCCACGATGGGCCAAATGGCCTCCTGTTGCACCATAACAATTATGTGATTCTGTATGTGATGACCTTGATGGAAAGTATGGATGGGAGCATGTGGAAGGCCTCCATTTTCCTTCCCTTGTTCCATGTTACAAACCAAAATGAAAACATCAGACATCACCCACGTGAAGATGTAATTGGGCAGCACAGCAAGAAGTAAGGGCTGAACCTCCTCCTCAGTCACCAAGATCCATTGTTCCTTAACCCTTCAAAGAATTAAGCTCTCATCAATCTTGACATGTTTTTGTCAAAAACAGATTTATTCAGGATGTTAAAAGGGCCGGAATTCTCCAGCCATTGCGATTCACTTTTGCAGTCCGTAGCCCACTCCTGCCCGCGAATTTCCCGGCGGCGTGGAGTGATTTCAATGGGAAATCCCATTGACAAGTGGCGGGAAGATAAAATCCCATCACCATCGAACGGCTCGCTGCTGAGAAGGGGCTGGGGGACTGTCGAATCCAGCCCAAAGTCTTTCGACTCAACAAATCTACCCATTTTTTTATTCATCCCAACCCCATTCCTTATCCCTCAAGCCCCCTTGTTTGTCACCAGAAACATATCTAGCTATTGCTTGAACCCATTTGTGCACCTGCTTAAGTAACTTTCCCTGATCATTTACTCTGCAATTCTATTCATCAGTGGATGACGAGCTTTCAACTGGCTGCACCTCCAACTCCTAGTGTTGCTTTTTTAAAACTTCAGTATCTTCAAATTTGAACATTCACCATGGTGACCGTTCCAGTCCAGACTGAAGGCTTTACATTGGCCCCTGAAAGCCTCTTGCTGCTTGAGCAAGAAGGAATTGAAGTGAAATGAGATTAAGACAATCGCTTTCTGAGTAGACTCCAGTAATTAGGGGCCAATTGAGACTAAATCCAATCGGTTTGGACAATGGCTTGTGCTAGATTAGGGCTATGGCACCCTGGGAGAAGGTACAGTGGGATTATCTAACTCATTCTACCTGTGGGAATGTTCAATAGTAACATTAAACATGGAGGGAAAAATGGTCCATTCCCTAACCCAGAAAATGGGTAATTAACAGGAAACCTTTGAGATAGGCGCATGATGATTGTGATGGTGAGGCTCTCCCTTCAAGCTCATTCTGCTTACATGGCAGATCTTGGATTTTTCAGTTCCTTCTCCAGCCAACATTTTGTTTCTCTTCCCCAATTTGCATTATTGATCTGTGCCGCAAGCTCAGAATCCCCGAATCGATTGCTGACAGCAGGCAAATCCTGGATCACAATTTCAGCTGAATTACCTACTTTGCACGGGATGCCTTGCTGTTGTCCACCTGTTTATAGTCCATATTTTCCACCGATTGGCATTGAACAGTCTCTTTGCTCCGTTGCAGCTTCTCCGTTTGTTTTCTCTCAGCACTCAAAGTTATTTAAACAGGGAAATAAGTGGCGTTTAACAAGATTGCGATGTGGAGTTGTTCCTGTTGGGCTTCAGGACGGTATTCCAGTGCGCTGCTGGCTTCGCAGTTCAAGCCTGCTGCAGGTTCATGTCCCGGCCTGAATTTCATTTCTCCAGTGGCTGCCGGGTCAACGATGGCCTTCACTTTTACCTTTGTTGTACACTCACCTTGTATTCTCTGCTGAACTAGCTCTATTCCACTACCTCTCTTGTTACCTCTAGCCCTGCAACTCTCTCATCCCACAAACCTTTCACCCCTCCGATTCTTGCCTCTCGTGAACTTCCCCCTCGCTGCTGTGAGCTGCCTCGGTCCCCGGACTCTACAATTCCCTTCTTTAATCCCCTCACCTCTCCATACCTGCCCCTCTCCTTCTTCAAGACTCTCTTCAATATCCATCTCTCCAACTTAGCTTCCTCCGTATTTCTCCCTTGGTCTGGCATGTATTTCCCTCTTTAACCTGTGAAAGCTCTTTGGATATGTTTCTATATTAAAAGCACGATTCGAAAGCAAAATTGTTATGTCAGGGTCTCAAAGTCCGTAACACCGGCTGGAATGGAATAGGGGCAACTGAACAATTGTTATGTGAACTTGCCCAAAGCATTTCTATTTTTTTAAATCTTGGGCCTGGCCAGGTGCCCTTTGCTAATGTTCTAGTTGCAGCCCAAGCACTGTCTGTCTTGGGGGGGGGGGGGGTCACTACCAGGAATACTACAATCGTTCAGGGTGGAGGAAGGTTGATGTTCCACTCAGCTCGGTGCTGGGGCGACGATTGGTCACTGTAGACACTTATGATTTAGACTTCAGGATTAGGAACCCAAAATTAAAATTTGCAGATGATGCCAAACTGAGGGGGGGGGGGGGGGGGGGGGGGGGGGGGGGGGGGCGGGGGGCTGGCGAAGACTGACAAGCAATGCAACTGAAAGCAACAAGACACTAGAAAACTGGGCGGTTAAGTGTCAAATGAACTGGTGCATAGATAAATGGGAGGTGATGCACTTTGATCGGAAAAGCAGAGGATAGGTGCAGTGGCAACTCAGCCTGGACCTATTCTGGACCATGCGCAGGAGCAGTATAGATTTACTCTCCCTCTCTGACTTTACAATCTCATTCCTTTAAGTTAATTGCTGTGAGCGGCAGAGATCACACAGATGGCAAACCCAAAATGACGGTAATCACAACATATGCCATTCTTTCTTTGGCAACACTTTGCCAAACCCACAACCTCCACCACCTAGAAGGACAGGGGCAGCGTGTACATGGGGGGACATCATCACCTCCAGCTCCCCCTCAAAGTCACACAGTAGTCCGACTTGGATGTTCAAAGTCATGGATTTAGCTTCAGAACAACATCATAGAAGCACATGCACCACATGGTAGTGCGACTAATTCACACATTTTAAGGGATTGTCTCTTATTTTCACTGTTGGTTGGGGTGCCTTCTGTCCCCTGGTTTTCTAGGACAGCCTGGGGTAGTGACTGAGCTTGAAGGTCTCCTCTTACCATTGACTCTTGGTTTATTTTGTGAATATTGCCCCCCCCCCCCCCCCCCACTCCAAACTATTCTTATGGTCACCAGCAAATCTCACCCCCTCCCCCTGGTCCCACGGTTAAAGTGTCCCTTATTTTCTTTCGGAAGAGTTGATCATCGTGCCACACGGACTGGAGCAGTGTAAGAAAGCTGCTCTCCACCATCTTCTCGAGCGTATCTAGACATGGGCAATAAATGCTGGCCTTAGTAGCGTTGGACAAATACAAAAATGACCTGTTTGTGTGTTTAAGCAGTTTTTCTTTCCCTTTCCTTTCTCAGCGGGAGCACACCAGTTATGGTCTGGGGATCAAACTTGGACATCATCCAGAATCCTAAAATCCGGGCGAAGCACAACGGCATGGAAACAATCAACGTAAGCATTCAGCTTGTCTCAAGTGGTGACTTGCCACCTAGACCTCAAATACAGGTGTTAATCTTGGCTCGGTGGGTAACGTTCCGAGACAGAACATCCCGAGTTCTCGTCTATTCCAGTGACTATGAGCACAACACCCGCCGAGGGAGTGCTGCGCTGTCAATGGCACTGTTTTTTGGGTGAGAGGTTAATCAGGTGAACATGAAAGATCGGGTGGTTACTGCTTTGAAGTTGAGCAGGGACCTTGTCCTGAGTGTCCTGGCCAATGTTTCGCTCTCTAAACCAAACATCATGGTTTAAAAATAACACCGATTATCTGACCATTCTCGCGCATTGCTGCCTGTGGCAGATTGCTTTGTGCAAATTGGCTGATGCGTTCCCTGCCTCACAACAGTGATTCCCCTGCATTGGCTGCAGAGCCCATTTGGAACATCCTAAAGTTGTAAAAGGCACAGTATGAACACAAGTCTTCCTTTTTAGTGGCTGAATTTAGGTTTCCACACCGTATGACAAATACTTCACCGGTTAGAACCAGTTCTGTCGTCAGTCTTCAGGCTGTGTTTCGGGAAGATGTTCATGAGGGAACAAAGAATTTGCGGGTAAGCGTTCCGAAAGGGGCAAATTGTTAGTGAGCCCCAGTGAAATAAATAAGATGGAGGATTGTTCAGATTTTTTTGAAATGAGCAATGAATTATAGAACCATCAGGTGTCAGATCAAAGAATTCAGCGCCATCAGATCCAGCAACTCTGACCAGTGTTTCTCTATGATCCACCTGAACTTAATTCCACTCCTCAGTCCTTCTTTGTATAGTCCCCTTTCTCAAGCAACTACCCCATCTCCTTTCTGAAAATTGTCGACCCTTTACCACAACAATGGGTTTGTGAGAGACACCTTCACACAAGGACCCACTTGGCAACAAAACTGCTTAATCCCAGAAATAAGTGCGGGAATTCTCCACTAATGGGGCTCTGTCCCCACGCCTGGCAAAAAATGGGCGCGAATCACTCCGGACTTTTCTGAAAAATGTCCGGAGTGATTCTCCGGTTTTAAGAGGGGTCGCAGGGCCCCCGGCGTGCGCCCCGCAGCTCCTGCTGTCGATGCGGGACCCTGCACTTCGGACCACAGGTCCGTTTTCGCGCCCGGCCCCAGCGCAACATGGCGGAGCCCTGCAGCAGGCTGGCGCAGGAGACGGGACCCCCCCCCCCCGGAATGCGCGCACCCGCCGATCGGTTGCCCTCGATCACGGGCCTGGCCATCGTGGAGGCCCCCCCGGAGTCTGATCTTCCCTCCCCCCACCAGGGCGGCCACGGTAGCACAAGTGGATAGCACTGTGGCATCACAACGCCAGGGTCCCAGGTTCGATTCCCCGCTGGGTCACTGTCCGTGCGGAGTCTGCACGTTCTCCCCGTGTCTGCGTGGGTTTCCTCCGAGTTCTCCGGTTTCCTCCCACAGTCCAAAGACGTGCAGGTTGGTAGATTGGCCATGCTAAATTGCCTTTAGTGTCCAAAAATGTTAGGAGGGGTTATTGGGTTACGGGATAGGGTGGAAGTGAGGGCTTAACTGGGTCAGTGCAGACTCGATGGGCCGAGTGGCCTCCTTCTGCACTGTATGTCTATGTTCTATGACCAACCGCACACCATGAGCTCCCGCCGGGTGGAACCAGATGTAAACCACACCGGCAGGAATGTGGCGGGAACGCGGCCAGTCTCCTGGAAGAATCGCCACGGGGGCCTCTAACAACGGCCCCCGACCGGCGCCGCGTCGACCGGGTGCGACTGGCGGGTCCATGGAGAATCGCGGAAACGGCGTCGCGCCGGATTTCCGGTGTCATCGGCTATTTACCGTCCCCGCGCCAGGTGCGATTCCGGCGCGGAGGGTAGAAGAATCCCGGCCAAGATATTGGCCAAATTCGTTACTTGGGGCCAGGGGTGTCCAAGGCTAAAGCAGGGCTCAACTCACTCAACGTCTGTCTCAGTGGAGAGCCTACGTAAAAGCCTATGGACAAGGAGCAGGCCATTCAGCCCCTCGAGCCTGCTCCACCATTTAATAGGATCATGGCTGATCTGATTGTAACCACAAATCTGAATCCCGACTCCTCCCCCCGATCAAGTATCACCCCCTTGTTTACCAAGAATCTGTCCACCTCTGCCTTAAAAATGTTCAAAGGCTCTGCTTCCATCCCCCCCTTTTTAGGAAGAGAGTTCCAAGGGAGTTCAAGCAGGAAGGAAGGGATACATCAGGAAACTATAGGCCAGTCAATCCAACCTCAGTAGTGGGGAAACTATGAGAAGCAATTCTGAGGGACAGAATTAATCTACATTTGGAGAGGCAGGGATTAATCCAGACCAGTCAGCATTGTTTTGTTAAGGGGGTTAATGTTTGAACAACGTGATTGAATTCAGGTGCCACCAAGGCGAAGTGGTTAGCGCTGTTGCCTACAACGCTGGGGACCCTGGTTTGACCCCAGCCCCAGGTCACTGTCCGTGTGGAGTTTGCACATTCTCCCCGTATCTGCATGGGTTTCATCCCCACAACCCAAAGATGTGCAAGTTAGGTGGATTGGCCACGCTAAATTGCCCCTTAATTGGAAATAAATAATTGAGTACTCTAAATTTTAAAAAGCTTGACTGAATTTTTTGAAGAGATGACCAAGTGTGTAGATAAGGGAAATGCATTGCACGTAACCTTCTTGGATTTCAGCAAGGCTTTTGATAAGGTCCCACAAGGGAAAGAGAAGGTAAGAGTCCATAGTATTCAAGGAAATTTGGCAAATTGGATCCAGACTTGGCTGAGGGGCAGGAAGCAGACAGTGACAGTCTGGGATGTTTTTTTGACTGGGAGCCTGTGGCCAGTGGGGTCCCGCAGGGATCAGTGTTGGGGCCCTTGGTGTTTGTGGTTTAGATAAATAGTTTGGACATAAATGTTGGAGGGTTGATCAGTAAATTCACAGATGATACGTAAATTGGTGGGGTGGTAAGTAGTGTGGAGGATAGCGTTAGATTACAGGAGGATATCGACAGGCTGGTCAGGTGGGCTGATCAATGGCAAATGGAATTCAATCCGTATATCCATTTATGCCTACTCTCTGTTTCCTGTTAGCCAATCAGTCCTTCCAACCATGCCAATGTGTTACCCCCGACAACATGAATTTTACTTTCCGCAATAGCTTTGACCAAACTTTTGATTCCTGTTCTATATATCTCCTTATGTAATTCTTTGTCAAATTTTGGCTTGGCGACATTCCTGTGTGCTTTGTGATTTTTTTCATTCTGTCAATGGTTCTGTTTTGATGCAAATTGTTTTTCTGACCATCTCCACAAGACTGTGTCAGCTGGCAGGGAATATTGTGCCTCAGGAGAAGGACCATATACCAAACCTTGGGGCTCTTACCATCAACTTAGAGAACCTTTTATTGGGGCATTTTTGTTGGAGCAGCAGTGATATTGATATTGTTTGAAGTTGCGGGAAATATGAGTTGATCGGCTAGGCAGTTTATTACGATGTGATAACAATGAACCAATTTCAGAATAAAGTACAAAAACAAATAAGGGAATTTTAACCCCCCTTGCTTGTTGGAAACCATGCTGGGTGGGCAATTAAAATGGAGCCATTGACCTCTCCCGCAATGTGTTCCCTCGGCCACAGTGGGTGGAGAGAGGAAAGGGGCATTCAGAATTCCCATTCCCAAGTGTCACTGGGTGAGCTCATGTTGGAGTGAAGCCGCTCGCTGAGAACAGGGAATATGCTGAATTGTGATGCTGCCATTGGCCAAATAGCCCATCCCTGGTGCCTTTGCTCACATGAAGAATGGCCCTTGGGCAGGGGTGTCAGATAGTCCTCAACAACCAAGAGAGGGAAATAAATTTGTGCATTTATACAGTGCCTTGTATGACCACAGGACATCCCAAGGTGTTTTACAGCCAATGAGGTACTCTTTGAAGCGTAGTCAATGTCTTAATGCAAGAAGCCTGATAACCATTTGGCGAACAGCAAGCAGCCACTAATAGCAATGTGGTAATCAGACTTTGTGAAGGAGCGAGGGGGGGGTGGGGGGCAGGCGGGTGGGGGCTGGAGGCTGGAGGCTGTGTGTGAGACTAAATAGTCAGCTCTCCCAAAGACCCAGTACAGGTAAAATTGGCCAAATGGCCTCCTCCTGTGCTGGGCTGAGAAGCCCAACAGTGCCTGCGAGGCTAACAAGAGCCCGCTGCGCGCAGAGAGAGAGGTAGCTGTAAGCAATGCTGTAAAGGTATCGAGCGGCTGAAGGTGACGATTCGCCCAATTTCCCCCAATTGGTTGTAAGCGGACTGTAAGATTAGAGAGCAGTATTACATTTGACACAATTGAAAGACGGAGCTCCTCCCTCTCCCGTTGGCTCTCTCCGGTGTCAGCAGCAGTGATTCGGATGCTGAGTCCTGTGATTGGTCCTGAATCAGAACCATGAACAAATTGATTATTATTGAGTACAGAACATTTTATCAGAGAAAATGATCGACGTGTTATCAGAAAAGAGAGGGGGAAAAAAATCAATGACTGCCTTTATTTACAGAAACTGTTTTTGTAAATCATTCCTGCTGTATTCTAATTTTTAAAAGCCTTCAAATTGGCTAAGCTGCCCTTTATGTTACGTTTTAACATCAGGGTTTATTGTGGCAATTTTTTTTCTGTGAACACCCAGATATGAGATATCGGCGGTGGAAATGAGAGTGTTTCCTCATTACCCTGCTATCAGAGTCAGGCTGCCTCTCGGTCAGGCGGAGAGAGGCAGGCTCCAATGTGAAACTCCAGCTCACCTCAGCCCCAAACACAGGAGAGTTCCCCTTGCTTTATCAATATCAGCGTGGCCCTCTTCACTTCAGACATCCCATGGCCTCACTGAGCAAGAGTTACTTTGTCCTCGAGCTTGCAAATTGGTGCCAAATTAAGCATGTCGTTGGCTGCGAATTTAGAACGAAGAACAATACAGCACAGGAACAGGCCCTTCGGCCCTCCAAGCCTGTCCCGGTCATGACACCAGCCTTGGCTAAAACCCTCTGTACTTTCTTGTGCCCTATCCCTCTCTGAGAAATAGAATATTAAAAGGGTTCCTCCGGGATTTGAACATGGGACCTTGTGCAACCACAACACCCAAAGCGAGAATCATATCCCTCGACCAACGAACACTAATTTGTGCCCATTGGGAACTAGGCTGAGCCGGTCGACCTCAATCTAATTGGGGAGTGGTTATTTCACTGGCTAATAATCCGGTGCGTTCAAATCCTACCGTCTGGGAAATTTTGAGTTCAGACTTAGTTAGGGTTAGGATTATGAGGTTCCCAACCTTTCTGGGCGGGAATCTCATTATGTCACCAGCCAGGGGGGGATGGAGAATCTGAAAACGAGAGCTCACCAGCGCGTTTCTAGTTGTCTCACTCCCGCGGGACTTTGATGCCGTGTCGCCGTTTGTGCCTACGGCAAACGTGGGAACACAATCACATTCCTGGTGTATTTTCCAATGTTCAGGAAGCCTAAATAAGGGCAAATTGTGGTTTGTTACCAGCCGGTACCCGCCAGTATCTGGACCAAGTTGTGAGCCCCGCATCTGGCGGGTGAGGCTTGTCTGAGGGTGGCCGTCATACAACTGAGCTCAATCCCGCTCTCGCCCGACTTTGACAAGCATGCCGCAATCACCCGCTGGCGATTGGGAGTGGGGAAATTTCCCTTTCGCCTGATGTCCCAATCTTGATCAGAGGGGCCCTGGGACCATCGATGGTTACTCTGTAGATGTATTGGTTGAGACTGGATATCCGCAATGCAGATCATGACTGGGGAACCCCCCAACCAGGAACTCAGTCCTGCACTGAGCCACTGGAGGCAGGATTTGCTTTGGTTGAAGGCATAAAAACAGAGAAAAGATACAGCAGAGAGGAGGCCAGTCAGCCCATCGTTTCTGTCTTCCATGTTTGAAAAGGCAGCTCATAAACAGAATAGAATTTACAGTGCAGAAGGAGGCCATTCGGCCAATCGAGTCTGCACCAGCCCCCGGAAAGCGCGGCCCCAGCAAAGCCCACACCTCGACCCTAACCCCGTAACCCAGTAACCCCACCTAACCTTTTTTTGACATTAAGGGCAATTTAGCATGGCCAATCCATCTAACCTGCACATCTTTGGACTGTGGGAGGAAACCCACGCAGACACGGGTAGAAAGCGCAGACTCCGCACTTTTTAGACAGTGACCCAAGTGGGAATCGAACCTGTGACCCTGGAGCTGTGAAGCAACATTGCTAACCACTGTGCTACCTGATGTGTTGGGTGCTCTGGATCCGTGGAACACATACAGGCCACCAGCACATAAAATAGTACAACACTATTTTATTAAGCTTTCACTGTGGGTTAACACGATGTTAGATTAAACTAAAGACCTATGCCTATCCTAACCAGTCTATGCGCTCAACACATGGTGAAGATTTGTGCTGTAAGCTGTAAGCTCTGTCCTTCTGAGAGGCTGCATCCCGAATGAGCGGGAAAACTGATGCCCTCTGTCTTTATAGTGAGTGTGCTCTAACTGGTGATTGGCTGCAGTGTTGTGTATGTTGATTGGTCTTGCTGTGTGTCCATCAGTGTGTGTGCCTGCTCCATGATATACTGGTGTATAATATGACACTACCGTGCTGCACTGCTTGTTGTCCGTAACTCTAAGTACCTCATTCTCATGTACCTGCCCAACACCCTTTTAGAGGTCTCTTATCTCCGCCTTCTCTTATAGTGTTTCCAGATCCCAATGATTCCCTGAGGCGGGGGGGGTGATTACGTCCTGTTGAAATCGACGCTATCATTTTTCAAATAAGCATGCTGGTACTGTGCGGCTCGCTTGTTGTATTAAGTAGATTTCATTAGTCCTATGTTTGTGCTGATGGATGCACTTTGATATGAGGTCTGGCATCTAGTATCTGTGTGAGAGTGTGGCGCAGACATTTATGGATTGGTTCGAGTTCATCTCCGATGGAGTGCCTGGGCGTGATTGTGTTTCCGTATATTCCAAGCTTCACATCCCCTGTTCAGTTGCCGTACGTGTTAACCTGCTCCGTACATCCCACTGTAACCTCGGCTGAGACGGGCAGTCTTTATTTCAAGTGTAATTACGTTGATGCCCCTGAAACTGCTACATAACAGAAAGCAAATGGCTCGGGTACCTCCTGGCTGCTTTTGCATCAAAACCAATCCCTTGCTCATTTGTCCCACATTATAACTCACTTTTGTTCCATCATTATCAATATATGCTGGAATCTATTTATAATCTAAACTCCCATCTAGAGGCAGGAGAGCTGCCAATGGTCCTAATTCACTCACTGTGGAGGTGAAGGAAATGATGCTTTCGTTACTCTGACATTACTGTCTCTTTACGGCGAAGATTCTGCTGTAATTTCCCATTGTTTAGCCCATTAGGGAGAAGGACAGTGCACCACATGGTCCAGTGGAAACTGACTGAGCAAATCACAGCTCTTTTCCCATACCTGGCTGTGCATCGACTGACTTTCTGCCGGTCCTCCGTGTTCAAGGGATTACTTTCACCCACTATGTGTTCCACCCACGTTCTGTTGTCCTGAAGCCTGTAACTCACGGAGGATACGGTACCGTGGCTGCAGCCCACTCTATCCATACCACGGGTTTATTGGCCATTCTTAACCGCTGAGCTCCTCTCCCCCCAACCCCCCCCCCCCCCTCAAGGCCAGGGAGAGAAATCAAGGGCGCTGTTGTTTGTCCTAATAATAATAATAATCTTTATTGTCACAAGTATGCTTGCGTTGCAATGACGTTACTGTGAAAAGCCCCTGGTCGCTACATTCCGGCGCCTGTTCGGCTACACTGAGGGAGAATTCAGAATGTCCACTTCACCGAACAGCCCGTCTTTCGGGACTAGTGGAAGGAAACCGGAGCACCCGGTGGAAACCCACGCAGACACGGGGAGAATGTGCAGCCTCCGCACAGACAGTGACCCAGCCGGGTATCGAACCTGGGACCCTGGAGCTGTGAAGCCACAGTGCTAACCACTGTGCTGCTGTGCTGCTCTGTTTCCGGGCCTCTTATTTCCCCTCCTTTTTAACTCTCCCTCTCGGTCATGCACGTCTTATTTTTTTCCCCTTTCACCAAATAATCACAGAAGAGTCCCAGTAAAATGCTGAAGTCCACTGTTGGCATTTGGTTGCAAATATGATGCGATATATATGCAGCACGGGTCATCACTATTAGGGGCAGCAGCGATACGATGCAATGTTAGTTTGTGTGCGACCTATAGGTGATCCCATTGCAAGTATTAATCAAACCAACATCGTGTTTTGACAGGAAAATATCCCATTGGTTATTTATAGCACTGTGCAGGATGACTTTGGTGATGTCTCGTGTTCTGCACATTGCACCGTATGTGCATGGTGCCAGTAAATTCTAATTTGGGGGAAAGATTTAATACTTGCTGCCCAGATTGCCAAGCAGTCCTTTCTGGTTTCACGTACTTTTGATATATTTTGACTACTTGTTCTGTAGAGAAAATAAAGACAGCTCCGTGCTGCAGCGCAATTTGTTTCTTTGTTGGAGGATTGTAGGTGGGAAAGAGGGAGGGAACGGTTCCATCCACTTGCTGCTGCCCCCTCCCTCGCCAGCAACAATGGCGCAGCACTCACTCGCCTCGCTCAAGAGAACTCTGTGTGACTGGAAACCAAGTCCCGACTTCCCTGGGAGTGGTTTGTGCTGCGGGAGTGGACGCCAGCCGGCCTGCCACAGAGCTGAGTGACTGCCCCCCCCCCCCCGGCTCCAGATCCACAACACCCCCTGGGACCTGAACCCCCACACCCCCTGGGTCTTGGGTCTTATTAATTTCCACAATAGGTTGTATTCAACAGGTCTTAGTAACTTCAAGGGAAGGTGACATGAGCACTTGAAAACAAAACCATCAGCAGGACATTCACTTTCTTTTCTTTTCATACATAAAATGTGGTGAATTACTAGATGATATTCACAGACCAAACAATGTACGGGAAAGAAGAACTGCTAACATTACGCAAAGCCACAGGAAAATCACAATAAATCAAAGAACAAAAGGAAGAACTTGTGTGGCAGAAACAGAATCAGTGATTGGAATTGAAGTTCTGTCTTCCCCACACCTTTTTTGCTCCACCAATCACTATTCTGCTGTCAGTTCTCGCTCTCAGCAGCCAACAGTTCAACTGACAGTTAATGATTTTGTTTTCAAAGAATACTGAGAGCTGAAAGTGGGGAAATACCTTTGGGCAGCTTCCTGCTTCACCGGCTTTTTAAGAATAAAATCAGAACTGCCAGTTTCGCTGAAAGTCACCGTGAATCAGGGCACCGCGGCTACTGACCTTGGGGCAGATTCATGGTTTTCGTGGTGGGCTTTTAGAAGACGGAATCTGAACCACTATGCTGCCCGAAAGCTAGGAGGCATTGCTAAGTCTGAGAACGCGAGTGGAGGAGTAACACCAACAGATGACGGGTCAGCAAAACTGGGAACATCCAAACGGATGTTTTTTGGGTTCAGTATGTAGGGCACTCGGGGAGGAAGCGAATTTGGAAAATGGCCAATCACCATTTAGACTGATGATGAATTCGGAGAATACTCAGAATGGGACCATGGTGTTGATCTTTTTTTTTTTTGGTGTACGTGAGAATTTTCTCATAAACGTCGTTGAATCTGATCAGGGGCATGCCTTCATCATGGATGAATGCTGCAGTCGCATAGATGGATGTTCCTTCTGTGCCATCAAATGAGATGTGAACACCTGGTACACAGAAACATTTGAGAGCCTCAGAACGCTGATGGGTAATGGGTAAACCAAGAGCAAGACAATCATCTCGAAAATAACCAAGACAATTTACTAAATACTTAGGAAGAAACAAAATACCCTTGATCCACCAGTCAGAACCTGCCAATTGTAAAAGGAAGATTTAGATGAACCAATTGAATCACTCAAACATTATTCGTCAGTGAAGATCCAAACTAAGGTTTTGAACAAAATAAAATAGGATCAGATATTTCATGATGTCCATGCTAAATTGCCCCTTAGGGTGGAGTGGCAGGAATAGAGTGGGGGATTGGGCCTAGGTAGGGTGGTCTTTCGAAGGGTCGGTGTAGACTCGATGAATGGGTCGAATGGACTCCCTCTCCACTGTAGGGATTCTATGATGACATGGTTAAATTTAACCAGCTTTTAACACCTGTGGGGTCAAATTGCCACAGCTGGGAGTATACTCTCCCCTCTGAGTCAGAAAATTATGAATTTAAACCCCCACCTCAATGTAATACCAAGGGAGAGCTACATTATCGGAAAGACCATATTCTGGATGCGATGTTAAGTGGAGACTCTGGGCGGAAATTTCACATTTTTCTTCCTCTGCCTGTCGACTCGGGCGGGAAAAGGTGAATTTGGCCCACCGCCGCCGAACGCACTGCCGATTTTTCCTGCCGGATTTTTGAACACTCTGGGAGAAAGAAAATCCTGGAGGTGGGTCCCGCGACGTTGTGCTGGCGGGGCAGGATGGGTTCATTCGGAGCTTGTCCCGCCAGCAACCTCGACCCCTGACAGATCGGGGAGCCGTTTATAAAGGGGGGGCCCTGATGTAAAAGAATAAACGCGAGAAAAGTAACACCCCGCACAGAAACCTGCTCACAGACATGGAAGCCCCCTCCAACCTCCCCAATGGAAGCCAGGGATAGTAATCGGTAACTGCCAGGGCACTTCCCGGGTATGACGCCCCTACACCCCCCCCCTTCCCCATCACCGGGTGGTACTGTACTTCCCTGTGCGCCCCTGACAGGTTCTGTGTGCCAAGAGGCCGTTTGTCAAAACTGTTGTAAACCCCGCAATGTGATGTAACGCCGGCGGTGGGTGGGGGTGGGGTGGCATTCATTTCGCAGGAGATGATACAGAGGGAGGCCCCTTGAGTGGATGTAAATGTATGTTAATGGGCTCCCAGCCTTTCATGGCGGGAATCCCATTACAGCATTGGCAGGGGGGGGTGCGAGGTCAATCTCAAAAGAAAGTGTCACCGGCGTAAAAGCCATTTTGGGACTCCTGCTGGGTTCTCCGCCCCCACCCCCTCTAACGTTTCTCCTCTTGCCCCCCCCCCCACTCACGAAAACGCATTCTGAAATTCCCCCCCACTTTGTCCGTCTGCTCATGTGGACATATGTTTCACATAAGTACAGTTTCCAGTGTTCTGGGTAATATTCCTCCCTCAACCTGCGCAACCAAAAGCAAATCTTCCGATCAATTTTTCATTTATTACTTACGCAATGAATGATTGCTGTGTCCACCTACCCAACAATAGGGACCACTTCAAAAGTAATTCACGGGTTATAAAGTGTTTTGGTATATCATGAGGATTTGTTTCAGTTCTATATAAATGCAAATTGTTATTATTTTTTTTTCTGTTGCTCCTTGTCTGAAAGCCTCCGTCTCTGTCACAGCCTAAGGCCTTAACGTGGTATTTTGTTGCCTGGAGCTGCAATTGTCCTTGCTGAAAGCAGATTCAATAGCCTGAGTAGCAATGCGTCTAATTGCCCAGGATGGTTCAATAGCACTTAGTCAGCTCAACAGACGATTCTGTTCAGTTTCTTCATATCGTCTTGCTTATTTCTCTAAATGATTTGAAGAAAATCTCCAGCTCACTTTATTTGGGTAATGTTTGTGTTAAGTTTATCTTAAAAAGAAACAGGCTGTTTGTGTGTGAGTGGGATCCATTTCAGACACCACCAGCTGATACACGCCAGTTACAGCTTTCGTTTGTGTTCAAGTTTTAAGCAAGATGTAAACTTTAAGCCAAGAGATAGGGAGAATCTGATTTTATCCTAACTCGCCCAGGAGGGGCGGATGTTTCCTTTTAAAGGTAAAGTCACCATGACCATTGCTGCTTCACCCTTTGAGGGGGAGAGCTGACTAGTGGTGATTGAACCTGAGGATCACCACACCTCGGGCGAGGGGCAAGATTGACTCCCTGCCAAATTTACTCTCCCGATTGGGCGGCTCTGTGGTTAGCACTGCTGCCTCACATCGCTAGGGACCTGGGTTCAATCCGGCCCTGGGTAGCTGTGTGGAGTTTTCACATTCTCCCCGTGCCTGCGTGGATTTCCTCCGGGTGCTCCGGTTTCCTCCCACATTTCAAAGATGTGCAGGTTCGGTGGATTGGCCATGGTGAAATAGTCCCTTAATGTCCAAAGATATGCATGTTCGGTGGGGTTACGGAGATAGGGCAGGGGATTGGGCCTAGGTAGAGTGTTCAGTTGAGGGGCCGGTGAAGACTCTATGGGCCAAGTGGCCTCCTTTTGCACTGTAGGGATTTTATGGATAAAGTTATTTACCTCTCTAATCGACCCTCCCGACATCCAGGGCAAGTTCAGAGCGCTTATAATCTATTATTTAACGGTATTTCTGACCATCGATCAGCTTTGTATTTTTCCAACTGGTTTGTGGAAACAAAGCAGAACGACTAAGTTGCCCAAAGCTCAGAAGCAGCACCAGTCAGTGGAATTGAAGACAAGAACTCCATCTGTGATGATAAACACTGCTCCCGGGCCCAGATATTTTTCACCTTGTGCACCCCCTCTTCTAGGCCCTGACCACGCCAAACACCCCCCTCACCCACTTCCCCCACGACATTGAGCATCATCAACAGACTCTGTGGTGATCTTTGTGTTGCTTCATTCAGGATGGTTGGCGTAGTGCTCACAAAGACAACAAAATAGCTTGAACTTGGGCAGCACAGAGGCGCAGTGGGTTAGCCCTGTTGCCTCACAGCGCCGAGGTCCCAGGTTCGATCCCGGCTCTGGGTCACTGTCCGTGTGGAGTTTGCACATTCTCCCCGTGTTTGAGTGGGTTTCGCCCCCACAACCCAAAGTTGTGCAGATGGGTGGATTGAACACACTAAATTGCCCCTTAATTGCTTGAACTTCAACAAAGCTATAAATTCATTAACACTACTAATTTGGATTCGACTTCTTAATAATACGCAGTTGATTGTTACACATAAACTACACTCATCTACAACTAATCTTAATACTGTTTTAAACTATGATCTGCTCTTACTATCAATACTCCTCTCTGTCTCTAGCTTACTCCTGGACTCCTCTTTCTCCCCCCAAGGCTTAGCATCAATGCCGTATATACTTGTATCTAGTGGCTACTCTCGATATTTCATTAACCCTTGCAGTTCTTATAGTTATGATAATACCACAGACTCTTCAACTGTAAATAATTATTATACCAAAGTCCATCTCTGCCCTCACTCATTGCCCACACTCGGAAGCAGCAACCAGAGCTTTTCTGGTCTCTGTTATTCATGAGTGATTGATGATATTTTCATTCAGTGCATTATGAGGTACGTGAGCCTGTCGGGTGTATATCGATACCATCCCACCAAGTCACATCCAGATCTGATCCCAGTCGACTTCCACACTGTGGAAAGCAAGAAAGACTTGCATTTATGTAGCACCCATTATCTCAGGACAACTGAAAATGCTTTGCAGACACTGCATTACGTTTGGCTTGTAGTCCCTGATGTAAAGTCAGGAACGCGGCAGGCAATTTGTTAACAGCAAGCTCCCACAAAGGGAAATGTGGGAATGACCAGATTATCTTTTTTTTTGAGACACAGAATCATAGAATCCCTACAGTGCAGAAGGAGGCCATTCAGCCCATCGAGTCTGCACCAACCCTCCGAAAGATCACCCTAACTAGGCCCACTCCCCTGCCCTTTCCCCGTAACCCCACCTAACCTGCACATCCCTGAACACGAAGGGACAATCTAGCATGGCCGATCCACCTAAACTGCTTATCTAGGGACTGTGGGAGGAAACCAGAGCACCCGGAGGAAACTCATGCAGACACAGGGAGAAAGTGCAAACTCCACACAGGCAGTCACCCGAGGCTGGAATTAAATCCGGGTCCCTGGCGCTGTGAGGTAGCGCTGCCATCATGCCCTCAATTCACAGCAGTTGAGGGATAAATATTGGCCAGGAAACTGGGGAGAACTCCTCTTTGCTTTGGAATAGAGGCCATAGGAACCTTTAGGCCCACCTTCATAGAGGTAGACAGAGGCCTTGTTTCAACATCTCATCCAAAAAAAAAACCCACCTCTGACAGTGCAGCAAGCTAAGGGGCTGGGAGAGAATCTGTCCACTTGCACAGTGTCCTCTCACGCAGTGACATCACTGCCTTAATGAGCCTCACAGGAGAATAACAAACACATACATAAATAACAAATCAAATATAATGAACTCTTTGGGGCCTGCTTGCCACAGCTTCGAATATTTATGGATTAATGTTGTACGCTCCGTAGAATTTCTTGAAGTATCCTATTGCGGGGCCCTGGTCAATTCCACGTTGTATATGGATTAATCATTGTTTTACGTTGTAATCTGTCAGAATTGATATGAAGTTTAATTCCGAAAGGCATAATATCTTTGATGCGGCTCTCCTTACTCACACAGTGAGAGACGTGGCAAAGATTAAGTTCCACAGCGGAACGATCACACCCTCATCGCAGCCTACGGAGATTCCCACTGAATGGAGGGTCCTTGTTGATAGCTCCCTCAGCCCTGTGGGATGAGATTTCCATGCGATTTTAAAAATGGATGTCTCAGCAATAATGAGAGTGGTTGAGATGTGTAATGAACTTGTGATGTGTATTCTATGGGTGGATCTGGCAGCAGTGCGGGATAGGGACTCCTGTGATTGGGAGACTCTTCACAGGGACTCCTGTTATAGGGAAACCCCTCACAGAGACCCTTGTGATAGGGAATACCGCAAACCAAGAAGCCCTGTAACACCGGGACACCCCACAGAGACTCCCTTGTTAAAGGGACCCCCCACCCATGCCCCTCCACAGAGACCCCCCCCAGGAAAGAGACCCCTGTCTGGAAGCTAGACATCTGTCTAGACATGGGCAGTGAGAGGAAATACAGCTGTAACACTTACCTTACAGCTCCACGTGTCCATTCCTCGAAGGAGCGCAACTGTGCCTACATCTGGTTCCCACAGATCCATTAGCTGCAAGCCATTCATAGCTTTCTAATAGTGCTCTGTGATTGACAACTTCTACAAACCTGCAGGTTTGATTCATTCATATCCCTTCATGGTTCAGTGGCCTCATTGGTGAAACCCCAATGTTTGTAAACGTTGACCACATCAAAGAGAGCTAAGTGCATTCCAATCACTTGTGTGTGTGATGTCACTGCACTTCCCTCTCTTTGATGTTAAATGTTTCTAAACATTGGGGTTTCACCTGACGCCCGAATCTCCGTCCCTTCGGGGAACACATCCCGTGCATCCCGGGATGGAGAATCCCGCCCCTCATCTTTTGTCTGTCATTTTATCTAAACAAAAACTCTCTGCCACAACGCAGTCACTGAGGAATTGCGAATCCCCCAGGGAATTCCGATTACGACCTAATGGAAGGAGGGCAAACATTAAGGTGCAAGTAATAACATGTCCTTATGTTTTCTTTTTTGCCAGACGTGCAAGGTACACAATTCGACCACTATGATCTGTCAGGCCCCATCCCTTGGTATCGGTCAGAACCAGCAGCCGGATCACACAGAGCGCCCCGACGAGTTTGGATTTATCTTGGACAACGTGCAGACGTTGCTGATCTACAATAACACAAACTTCATCTATTACCCCAACCCTGTGTTCGAACCCCTGAGTACCTCGGGGGTTTTGGAACTGAAACCCGGGTCTCCCATTATCCTGAAGGTAAGAAAGGTCTAGTTTTTTAAAATTCCTTCATGGGAGGTGGGCGCCAGCATTTATTGCCCAACCCAAAAGTAGCGGTGCGCTACGGCCTTTAACGGTTGCAGTCCGTCGGGCGCAGGAACACCCATTGTGCTATTTTTATGTAGCGATTGGCTTGCAAGGCCAGAGGTCAGTTAGCAGTCAGCTATGGGCCTGGAGTCACATGTAACACAGTCTGGGTAATATCCTTCTCTTCAACCTCTGAAGGACATCAGTGAACCAGATGGACTTTGAGGACAATCCAAAAGTTTCCCGATCACTATTAATGATAATGGCAGTTAATTCTGGATTTATTAATTACTTGAATGTGAATTCCCTCCTGCTGCCATGGTGGGAGTTGAACCTGTAACTGTGGAGAACCATTCCAGGCCTCTGGATCACGAGTCCAGTGACATGACCACTATGATGTAAAAACCTGGTTTAGAGCGGCAGTAGTGTTGAATGTAGAGGGACAAGAGGGGCTGGTTTAGCACAGTGGGCTAAATAGCTGGCTTGTAATGCAGAACAATGACAGCAGCGGGGGTTCAATTCCCGTACCGGCCTCCCCGAACAGGCGCCGGAATGTGGCGACTAGGGGCTTTTCACAGTAACTTGTGACAATAAGCGATTATTATAATTTTTTTTTAAGAAGACGAGGATTCTGTTCTGTACCCTCACTGTGCTGTAATATGGAAGCATTGCATCCTCTCCCACATTACTGCCCAGCTCGGAGGAAGGAGATGCTGAGGGAGGTACCTGGGAGCGGAAACTGTGTGGCACGGCCTCCATTACGCTCAGTCCAGTCGGCTGCTGAGGCGCCGAGCCTCGATTTCAGTGCAAGGAGGCCACTAAAATGACAGATTGTATATCTCAGCGGGTTTGAACCTCCTCCCTCCGTGGTGGTCTTTGCCAAACCCGTGGTTTTCTGTTTTATTCAAATCACAGGGTCGGAACCTCATCCCTTCCATTGCCGCTGGTCACATGAAGCTGAATTACACGCTGCTGATTGGGGAGAAGCCATGCACTGTTACAGTGTCGGACACTCAGCTCCTTTGTGAGTCTCCAAATCTTACCGGACGGCACAGAGTCCTGGTGAGTACGGGTGTATACCGGCGTCGACGGAATCTTATCGTTTAGGTGGTTTTTCATGTGCCACATCTTGCGATCGCGATATCAACATTTCCTGTTCTGCCGTATTCCAATCATTAGTGCCATTTCAGCCTATGTGTCTGTTCTAAGATCCGTAGCTGTTATGAAGGCCACCAGGTTGAATAGTTGTATCTTACAGAGCTAGCAGCCCCCAGATCTGATTCCTCAGCAGAATCAGGGGAGCCAAGGAACAGTCCACATGGGCTCTGTGTTCCAGAGCTGGATGGAGGAGATGGATGGTGTTGGGATGTGCCAGGGAATGTTAGCCAAAGTTTCCGGCTTCTGACTGATATCCAGTGATATCTTTGGGAATCAGTGCTTGATAATATTGAGCCAGGCTTGATGGTGAAGTCCCCCAGAATGTAGCGCGTAGGTACATATGACAATCAATCAATCAATACATGGGTAAAATACCATAAGAGCTGCTCCCAGGTGACACCTTCGATAGAGGTGATGAGAAACCTGTCAACAACATTCTTTTTAAAATGTGCTGTGAGATTTTAACCTACGCACCTTTACTACCTTTAAAGCGAGATGGGGTGGGGAAGGCGTGTGGTGGTAGGGCAAGGGAAGGAGGGTTTCCGTTGCTCGACTCCTGAAACCTTCCTCTCTTCAAACCCTGTGGACCAGTCTCCAGGTTGTCCACCGGGTGTGGTCCAGCTGGCTGTTGGTGCTTTATCTGCCAAGCAAGGAGCGTCCACAATGCAGATGAAGTCTTTGATTTAACCAGCGTTGTTCATCAAAGCCACCTTATCAAAATAATGGGGGGGGGGGGGATGCTGAGCTTAGTGGTGTCTGATGAGGAGACACAATGGCAGAAATGGGGAGGGCGGGGGGACGGTCTGCTCAGAAACTTATTTTCTTCTCCAATAGAACAGAATGTTGAGAAAGTGTTTCTTCTTGTGGGGCAGACAAAACTAGAGGACAGAAATATAGGCACCAATAAATCCAACAGAAAATTCAAGAGAAATGTCTTGCTCACGAGTGCGGTTAGAATACGGAACGCATGGCCACTGCTGTCCTGTAGAGGGTGGTTGAGGTGAATGGAATAGGTGCATTTCTGGGAACGTTCTAGGCACGCGAAAGAGAAAGGGATAGAAGGGAGACAGTGATAGGGTAAGGCGAGATAGGATGGGGAGGAGGGCCTGCATGGAGCATGAAAGATAGCATGGCTGAGTTGGGCCGAATGGCCTGTTTCTCTGGTGGAAATTCTCCAGAGGTAGCAATATAGTCAGATGGAGAGACCCAGAAAACGATCATGCAGCCAGACAGAAAGATCTAGGCGGTTCACCCACTCGTACACGGTTGGATACAGTGATTGATGGTCAGATAAACTGCCAGAGACAAAGTGGTTAGATTTATTTTTACTGACGGACCCCGAGGTTAAATGCCATCAATTACAGGACGTTAATGGCAACATTTTTACAGCAATATAATATGATAAATACATTCAATGCTAATTATTTATAAAATGGAATAATTCAAGGAATGATATTAGCCACAGCAGGGTTTTATTAGTTTCACACACTGATTGAGTGGGGCTGCAGCAGACCGAAATTTGGTTTATTGTGTGCTATGTCCCCCAAAAGGTTTAACATCGAAAAGCGCTTTTAATTTTCTGGCGTTTGTCTGTGGATCCGTTTTTTTTTTGCTTAATATACCTGTACTTCCATTATCCAGCTGTCATACCCTCTGTCTGTTGATCCATTTAGTTATTAGGGAATCGCTGGCACTTGTTGTACACACCTTTGCTTTGCTCCATCCCACCACAGTTATTCTCCTCGCGATGCCTTGCCAACCTGTGTTCAAACTAATGAACTGACTTCCTGCCTTTCAGGCAAAGGTTGGAGGCATGGAATACTCACCCGGCACCGTGCACATCTTCCCAGACAGCCCACTGAGCTTCCCAGCCATAATCAGCATCGGAGCGGCCGGAGGACTCCTCATTATCTTCATCATTGTGGTGCTGATCGCCTACAAGAGGAAATCCCGGGAGAGTGACTTAACCCTGAAGAGACTACAGATGCAGATGGACAACCTGGAGTCACGGGTAGCCCTGGAATGTAAAGAAGGTAACTTGTGCTGTTTTAGGGGTGGGGGGGCGCAGTGGTCAGCACTGCTGCCTCACGGCGCTGAGGTTTCGGGGTCGATCCCGGTCACTGTCCGTGTGGAGTTTGCACATTCTCCCCGTGTCTGCATGGTCTCACCCCCACAAAGACGAGCGGGGTAGGTGGATTGGCCACGCTAAATTGCCCCTTAATTGGAAAAATTTTAAAAACAAATTGTGCCATTTTCTTAACTTTAGACTCTTTCTGTGTCCTTAAGAATAGAATCAATGTGGCTTGTTCTTGGTAGAAGGCACATTCCGACATTACATGGCTACCTGTAAACTAACAACAAAAATAACTCCTTTAAATGTTATTAAAAACTCAGAATGAGGAAAAAGATAATTTATTACAAGGAAACATCCAGCTGTGTTCCCTAGAGGTCGGAATTAGGACCATTGCTCATTTTGATACATATTAATAACCTGGACTTGATTACAAAAAGCAGAATTTCAAAGTCTGCAGATGATACAAAGCAAATGTAATAAACAGTGAGGTGAAGAGTAAAAGACCTCGAGGACATAGACTGGTGGACTGGGCAGGTTCAGGCCGATTAAAGTTAACACAGAGGAGGATAAAGAGGGCGATTCTCCGAGGCCTGCGCCAGGCCGGAGAATCGGCGCAACCGCGTCACGACGCTCAGACGCCGGCGCGCGATTCTCCGAGGTGCGGAGAAACGGCGCCATTTGCGCCGGCGCATTTGACGCGCCGCCGGCCACGGGCTGCTGGAATCGGCGGGGCTGCCGATTCTCCGGCCCAGACGGGCCGAGCGGCCGCGTGGATACGACAGAGTCACGCCGCCACTGTTCACCCCTGGTCACTGCCGGCGGGAACTCTGCGCGAAGGGTGGGGCGGGGAAAAGCGATCCTTCACCGGGGGGGTGGGGGCCTCCGATGGGGCCTGGCCCGCGATCGGGGCCCACCGATCAGCGGACCGCCCCCCCGGGCCTTCATTTGTTGCGCGGCCGGCCCCTGAACACCCGACGCCATGTTGAGTCGGGGCCGGCGCACTGAATAAGTCCCCCACGCATGCGCGGGTTGGCGCGGCGCCCATTTGGCACCGAGAAGGGAGGCTGGAGCGGCATGAACCGCTCCAGCGCCGTGCTGGCCTCCTGCGGGGGACAGAATCGGTCGTGCCCGGGCCCGTTTCGCGCCATCGTGAAACGTGACGGCGCGAACACTTGGTCTCCATTTCGGAGAATCGTCCCCAAAGTGATGCGCTTTGGTAGAAGAATGGGGAGGGGCAAAATAGACTGTGGCGTTATTTTAATAGGGTGTGGGAACAGACCTGGGAGTGTGCGTGCACAAACCATTGAAAGTTGAGAAAGCCGTTAAAAACATACAGGATCCTTTATTCTTGGAAGCATAGAATGTAAGTGCAAGGATGTCATGCTGAATCCCTGCAAACCTCTCGTTAGGACTCAGCTGGACTATTATGTTTAATTCTGAGAACCTGGACCTCAGGAGGGATGTTAGTGAGTAGAGAGGATGCAGAAGATACTTAATAGAATGGTGCTGGCAATGAGGGACTTTAGTTCTTGGAGAGGCTGGGATTTTTCTCCTTGCAGCAGAGAAGGTTAAGGGGAAATTTGGCAGAAATGTTCAGAATTATGAAGAATTTTGATAAGGAGATGAGGATGATCTGTCTCTGTAAACTGAGTGGTCAGTGACAAAAGGACAAAGGATCCATCTCGGCCTCCACCAGAGGTCCCCAGCACCACAGATGCCAGTCTTTGGCCAATCCAATTCACTCCACTTGATATCAAGTAACGGCTGAAGGCACTGCATGCTGCTCAGGCTCTTGGCCCTGACTGCATCCTGGCAATAGTACTGCAGACTTGTGCTCTAGAATTAGCTACAGCCCTAGCCAAACAGTTCTAGTACAGCTACAACACTGGCATCCACCCGGCAATGTGGAAAAGTGCCGAGGTATGTACTG